>NC_044061.1:24069732-24189732 GCF_902167405.1 Gadus morhua | reverse complement strand
TGAGGATCTTGGTGAAGCGGACGATGCGCAGCGCCCGGGCCGTCTTGTAGAAGTCCGAGTCGATGCGCGTCTCCACGATGAGGAAGATGTAGTCTACGGGGATGGAGGAGACGAAGTCCACCACGAACCAGCTCTTCAGATACTTGATCTTGATGTGCTGCGGGTCCAGGATGATCTCCGTGTTGTCCTCCTTCACGATGCCCGTGCGGAAGTTGAGCACCAGGTCCAGGAGGAAGAAGGTGTCCGACACCACGTTGAAGACGATCCAGGGGGGCGTGTGCTCGTCCTTGAAGAAGGTGATGCCCACGGGGATGATGATCAGGTTGCCCACCATCAGCAGCAGCATGGTCAGGTCCCAGTAGAACCTGCACAACACGGGCGCGAGGGGGCGGGGGGGGGAGAGAGAGATAGGGCTTTAGGTGCTGCAGGTCAGATCATGAGATACCGTGAAGAGAGAGCAGATAAGAGCAGAGGACAGCGAGATCAAGAGAGTTGGTGTTTGGGAGAAGGTAATATCGAGTCAATATTCGAACAGCATCGGTACAGAGTTTTAGACAGTTTTGATATTGAATTAGGGAGTCTAATATCTATATAATCATAGATTGTTGAATTATTAACTGTTGTGAATGCAAATCCCTTTTGGTGCTGCAGGTAAGATCATAAGATACCGTAAAGAGAGAGCACTGAGCAGATAAGAGAAGAGCGGAGCGAGGTTTTGAAAGTTTGTATTTTGGAGAAAGTAATATTGAGTCAATGTTTGAACAACGTATGTACAGAATTGTAGACAGTTTTGGTATTCAATTTATTGAATTAGGGAGACTAACAACGATATACTTAGAGATCGCTGCATTATTAATCCGACGAGAATTTCGATAAGCGATTAATTCAGCAGGTCAACCTATGAACCTCACTTCGTAGATCTGATCTTGCAAAGATCAAAGTATGATGAATGATAAATGATGTGCAAGGTAAAACATGGACTGCTTGGGAGGGAGGAATATACGGGGCATATGTGTGCACACAAGAACGCAAGCACACACACACACACACACACACACACATTCAGAATGTCAGCTTCTGAATGTGTTTACCCTCAATGCAACTTGCCTCTATGACACAAAGTTTATTTAAACAGGCCTTTGTCTTGCCCTGTGCTGTCTAGGGTTTGTATTTATGTGTTTTAAGGTCTGTTGCTGCTTATGTATTACTGCGTGTATCTTTTTGAATTTTACTTTGTTAATATTCGCTTTGTGACTTTTGCTCTTTTAAAGGTGCTTGAATAAATAAACATTAGTTACTATGCAGGGATATGCCCTACTTCTTAAGTCACTGTGCTGTTTGCTCTATTTCTTTGTGGTACCATAATTACACGTATCATAGCAGTCCCTACGCGTGGCTGGAGACAACGGCTTGTGTCTTTGTGTTACAGAGAACATCATCATTATGAATAGAGATGTTATCTTCAATTATGTATATTTTCTTTGTGAGGCGGTTTTTTTTGCTTCAACACAACAGATGTTGAATAAAAACTAATCCTGAAGCAAATCTCAGCAGATTGAAAAACAGACAATTGGCTGAACAAGATCACATACAAAAATAGTTACACAGGCAATTGGACAGATGTGCCGGTGGTTTTAGGATGAGTTGGCCTGATATTATTCCCTAGAGGTATTTCCCTGGCTTCATGTTTGCACTTCAACCACCCTCCATATATTTCAGTTGAATTCCCACCACAATACGGCGACAAAATTGAGTTAGTCATTTGTAAAGAAAGAAGACATCATGGAACGATGATGAATGTTAAGCGATTAGTTTTGCAACCTCTATGGGCTAACCTTTTCACCGCTATAATAGAGCATGCTACCAGCTAGCTGAACATTAGCACGCCTGCCATCCCTGATCAGTAGCCTCGCGTTACCTCTGTGACTCATCTGCTTACTGGGTGCGAGGGGTCTGGTGTGCATACACATGCTTGTAAATCAAAAGGCATTGTGGGATGTTTTTGGTGGCTATATTGAGAGGAGTAGTACTGTCAAATTCAAAAATCAATGTAAATACACGTAACCTAGGCTTAACAAAACCGTGTTTTTCAAATGTCTCACATGAGATGCGGTGTGGCAGATCTGACCAGAACAACGTCTCACCATAAATTGACAAAGTATTTTATGATTTATTACTAAACAATTACCGAAAAATCCTTAAACATAATAACTAACATTCCATTACCACCATGCTAACCGAGTGGCGGCTGTCATCGGGGGCTTACGCTGAGATGTTAGCCCTATCCCTAGCCCTTCCCTTCAGGACATTAACATTTAGGGCATTTAGCAGACGCTTTTATCCAAAGCGACTTACAACGGTTAATACACACAATGACACACCAACGGCGGAGTCAACATGCAAGGTGACAGCCAGCTCGTCGGGAGCAGTTAGGATTAGGTGCCTTGCTCAGGGACACCTCGACACTCAGCCAAGAGGAGCTAGGAATCGGACAAGCAACCTTCCGGTTACCAGACAACACACTCTACCTCCTGAGCTACGGTCGCCTCATTCAGGAACCTTCCTAATGTCAGACTGAAACTGATGGAGGGCTAGCTTAGAGCTAGCCACTGGTTGGAGGTGTTAGATTTCAGCTTATTTCTAAACTGTTCGGGACGGACTCTGCGATGTGTATTTTTCGTCGTGGTAGTAATTCTTCAAGTCGAAATCAAAGCAATTTGACAGGTTGGATCAGAGGGTTGATTAGATGGTTTATTCCAGGATGTAATACAGCGAGATACAGACTTAGGCTGAATAATCTATAGTGGACCCGTTGAGGAGCCGTTTGATGACTTGTTCCTTGGCTGTCGAACCCTCTTCTCGTCGAACCAAAGGGTTGGGGCGAGTATTATACAAAAAGGGGAATACATGAATAACACGTGAACAGACGCACTCTCAGCCTGATAAGGTATCTGGCCCTGGCTATGTCCCGGAGCCGGAGGACCAGGTCGGTTCAACCTTGTTGAGACATAACAATGGCAGAATGTTGGAGATAACACCTTGTATCAGTATGAGAGGCCCTTGCCTGTTCCTAGACTAGAAATGGTGAACAAAAGAGAGACACTAAAATACACCAATATTCTACATTCCTCCCTCTTGATCATACTAAAACGTAGTTTAAAGATCAACCAAAAAATGAGAATTCAGTGTATCTACTGGTTTACCATTTACCATTAACAATTAACTAAATCAATGAAAGAAAGCATAAAAGGCAATAGACAAGTAAATTCAAGTAAACCAGGTGTAGGCCACTATAATAAAGACCAATATTCTACAGAGGTAAAGCTCACCCACGATCGCAACAAGTTCAAGGCGCTGCAACTTAAGTTGGTAGGGCATGATTCAGAGAGATGTCAAGCACATTCTTATCAGGTTATTATGTGGTCCATACTTCACTGCAGCAGACTGTGAAAAGAAGATCACATCGATAAAGGTTCATAAAAACCAGACAGGCAATTTTGGCATTGAGTAGGTATTGAAATGGAGCCAGAACTTCGAATCAATAATAAAGCAAATCACATCTACTACCAAATATATAAGGCCCTCGTAGCCTAACCGTTGTCTGCATTACGCATCAAATCCCACACAATTTAACGGCACACCTAGTCTTGCCTCGGAGCATGCCAGTGTAAACCAGAGGTTGGGGGACCCACTGGTTTAGACATCTTTGATCCCACCGCCAGTAAGTGGCTTCCATACAGGCACTCTTCATATTTACTCTACAAAGACACAAGGCTTTGATTCAACATAGGTCAATGAGGGCTGCTCAACGGCTAATTGCTCAATTGCAATGTGCCCTTGTCCATCGCTCAGACCGGATGAACCTGTGATTGGGAGCTCGCTGGGTGCCTTCGCCACACCGTCCAGATTGGTTCTTTTGTGTTAAGGACGATGGATGCCAGGTGTTCTGTGCAGAGTGAGTGAGGGCTTCCACGTTACACACCTCAGCTGATGTGGGTGATTTACCTGTGCACGTTTTGTTGAGTCGTAAACATCTATCAACGTACAAAACCAATTTCCCCCCGGCTGGCCCACAGAAAAGAGAAAAACGGTGTCGTAAACATTCTCTCCAGCGTCAGCAGTAGAAATAATCAGAGCACCTCTTTCTGTCGGCATCTGCTTACTCATTCATATGAACGCAATAAATAAACCAACCAACCCAGTCAAATGAAAGGGTTTGAATGAAGAATGTGACGCCTAAAATTGGTAGCAGACAAATCAAGCTGATATCAAGCTAGTTTAAAATGTCTATTTTTAATGTTTGGCAATAGGCTGAGCGTCTAGAGTGCTAGCAAGCATGTTACTACTGACAAGTGCTAGGTGTATGTTTGAGGTGGATGCAAAATAGATAAACTGCTTTTTGCAGAGATCAATGAGATTGGAGCCAACACGATAATTGGTATGGAAGGGTTAGCTATCTCGGGATAAGCATTGCTCTGCGTTCCTGAACCTATATCGGTCTGGAGACGAGTCGCATTGCTAAAGTACAACACCGGAAGGTGTAATGTGATTATACAACACGTATTGCACACCCTTTCATGCAATCTCTCTCTCCTATCTCTCTCTCTCCTCTCTTCTCTCTCTCTCTCTCTCTCTCTATCTCTCCTCTCTGCGTCTCCTCTCTCTCTCTCTCTCTTCATCTCTCTCTCTCTCTCATTCTCTCTCACTCTCATCATCCCTCTCTCTCTCTCTCATCTTCTCCTCCCCCCCTCCTCTCTCTCTCTCTCATCATCTCTCATCTCTCCTCTCGCTCTCTCTCCTCTCTCTGCTATCTCTCTCTCTCCTCATCTCTCTCTCTGCGTCTCTCGATCTCTTCCCTCTCTCTCTCTCTCTCTCTCTCCCCCCCTCTCTCTCTCATCTCTCTCTCTCACACACACACACACACCTTAGCAGCACACCCTCAAACCCAGGTGACAGTAATTGGAATTCTTCAATAGTAAAAGGGTATCCACTATTTCAGTGCTTGACAAGCCAGGCTATATTTAGAGAGACCCTAGCTGTGACTGTGTTTTGCTCAATCGTTTAAAGATTTGAAAGCCCGGGAGGACAAGAGTAATCTTCAAAGGAAGTAACACAAACATAGGTAATGACATTGTTCTTCCCATTCCCTGAGTCTCAGGCGTCACATTCGGTTACTCCCAGGTAGCGGCCGAGGCCCGTCATGCTGTGTGTTCTTCAAGCCAATTGCTAAGAGCTAGAGGATGGGAGTGTGCTGCTGCATTGGGACGGTCGGAATTAGCTCATGTTCTGTATTCATCTGCCAAGCCATCATAACGTAATGTCAAAAATGTCAAAACTGTTAAGACAAAAATGTATCGTCACAAAATACAGGGGGAGAAAAAGAGTTGAGAGGAATATAAATCTAAAGATACGATTTGGTTACTTAGACAAATCATCAGCGTTGGTTATGTTCCTCCATTTGGGGGATATTTCCTGTTTCCTAAAGATCACTGATCGACGGCTCGCTCTACCCGCTAACTCCTTGCAGCACGTATTAGATGATCACCTTCTCCTTCGTCCCACCATGTGACATTAGATCATTGACCTGGTCTTCACTGCCCTGTCTTCAACCCTTATGCTACCTGCATGCTGTTCTCTGAGTACGCTTCAGACTCCGAAACCAGGATGATTATCTGGTCTGCAGAAGGTCGAGTGATGTCCTAATCTGCCTTAACTGACGTGGCTCGGTGTCGCATCGTGGGGGCGACAAACACCCAATGCTACAATGTAGTGGTACGTGGTCTTCATCCATGGCTAGATCCAGGGCACCAAGGTCTACGGAACCTCAACCAAGTGGTCTTGGTATAAGCTCTGATCAGATGGAATATTGTTCTGATCAGATTGAATAGATCAGAGGATTGTTTATAGGGTTCCATTCTAAAAGATGTAGTCTAGTAATGTAAAGATTTCCATAGTTCTGAGGATTTGCCCACGCTGAAGATCAGTGCGGTTGCTCCGATGGAGCATGTGTCCTTCAGACTGCAGTGACCAAGAAATAATCCAGACCCTTCGTCGAACACCACAACATTTTGGTTAGCATTAGTGTATTTAATGAGGTACACCATATGTGAACGATAAATGCAGCATGAAGACAATTAAAAAGACAAATTAAGAGAGATGTGAGAGTGGAAATGGGGAAGCGCTGATCCTGGCAGAGGAGCCAGATGTTGCAGGACCCCTGGGCCCCGTGGAGACACTGCGAGCCATAACAAGGAAACAGGGACTGGCAGCATCAGGAGCCGATGTGTCTCTTTTATGTAACCACTTTATGGGAGATATTGAGGGCAATGCGCCGCATATCGTCTGACATAACAGTAATTAGAAAGGGTATTCTCATCAGCGTCGAATTATGCTTTTTTGACCTGCAATATTTTGGCTAGACAAAAATTGTTGGGTTCGTACAAAACTCCCTGTACACGTGTGTGTACATGTGTGCGGTGTGAAAGCATTGGTGTATCTTTCTATTTGGATGCACGCACAACGATTTCTCCTTTTCTAGTCTTGCTGCTGCCTTCTGATGGAGGTCAGCCCACCTAAACATAGCAGGGATCCATTTACTGTGTTTTATTATGCATTGGGACCCTGACATTGAGAGCATTGCTCTATAAATACAGGTGGAGTACAGGAGGAGAGGTATGCACTGCAAGAGCAATGATTGTGTTATACGCATTAAAGTGGTTACCTCCTCCTTCTCCGCTGAAGAAGCCTTACCAACCTTGAAGCCTACGACTTCATAGCGAAGCGATGAACACGTGTCTGTGTGTGTGAGAGTGTGGGGAAACACATTGACGAATGACAGTATGTCAGGCGGTATGCATCGTGTGATAAATGAGCCCATGCATGAGGAACACTGCGATGTGTCAGGGCAGACACCCCCCCCGCCAGAGGGGGTCCTGGGAGGACCACCCCGCCTCCGTCTCTAGGATAGGGCGATGACAGCGTTGCCCACCCGCTGTACTGACGCTGGAAGCACTGACATTTCTCCGTCTTGCAGAGGCTCCCAGGGACGCCAGATGCTTGTTCTCACCTCGGAGTGCATCTGGCTACATGGTAAGCCTTTCTTCCAACGCCCTGCTGTCTCCGGGGCCTCGCCAACTCAGGGGCCCCCCGTTACCTCAGGGGCCCTTGTTAGAGCCAGACCTGTCTGTGTGTGTCTCTCAGGGGCCACCATTAACCAGCCGGTCTGGTGAGGGGGTCACAGTGTTGTTTACACACTGCAAACTAGTTTATTAAAGTGTGTATTATTCAAGTGTGTGTGTGTGTGTGTGTGTGTTGTGTGTGTGTGTGTGTGTGTGTGTGTGTGTTGTGTGTGTGTGTGTGTGTGTGTGTGTGTGTGTTCTTGCGGTGTGTGTAGGTCAGTATGTGTCCATATGTGTGTGTGTGTGTGTGTGTGTGTGTGTGTGTGTGTGTGTGTGTGTGTGTGTGTGTGTGTGTGTGTGTGTCGGTCTGTGTGTGTGTTTGTGTGTGTCTGTGTGAATGTGCGTGTGCGTGCGTGTGTGTGTGTCTGTGTGTGTGTGTGTGTGTTTGTGTGTGTGTGTGGTGTGTGTGTGTGTGGCTTGCCATGCAGGTAGGCCACCCTCTCTTCAGCGGCACAAGTGGTAGACATCACCAGTAAACATGACCTTCTCCTGCACAGTGCGGACTGAATGGGTGACATACTCTTAGCCCTTGTATATTTATGAATATTTATGAAATGATTCCCCCAGTTCACACCAACAGTGTTTCAGAAAAATCTCTGAACAAAAGAGAACGCAAAGACGATATAAAACACTAGCCATGCCAGGCCAGTAGGAGGCGATACAACTGTGTGTCAAACACAACAGAAGACGGAGCATCGCAACAACGCAGCATGCCGGTGTAATGATGAAGTACTAGTTAGTAGTCATGAGTTGACTGGTGAACATGTGATTAAACGTTAAACATACCACTAGCCACAAGTAAACACACTGGTAGTCTGCCCATTGTTTGTAGGTTTTGATGCATGCTCAATGTTGGAAAGAACAATTGCGATGTTATATAAAGGTCATGCAAATGCCGAAAAACTGCTGCGAACCAGCCGTTCATAGCCGTTTGTAAGAATACATAAGAAGTCGATATTTGAAAAAAAAAAGTTTCGAAAGGCTTTGTTTTCAGTGAACTGAAACTGCATTCTGGTGTGGGGCAGAGGGCAAAACGCAGAAAGAAAAACCTTGCGATTTTAGAAAAACCATAAACGTGTGAACGAGGTGTGGGTTACACCTCACAGACGTAGGGATGCTCTTGTTGGATCCGAGTAAATGATTGAGTTTTATCTGTTTACGAATATGAAATATTGTGTTTCCCCTGAATAATTCATTGTCTTGTTTTGTCTGTGTATGTTTTCCTGTTGTGATGTCTCTGAATGTTTGCCCTTGTGCATATTGATTTACCATGAATAGGCTACCATGAATTTTGGGCAGTTCAAGAATTTCGGAATTTCTTGTCAGTAAAGACATCTCGGATAAGTGCATGCAGCATCACGTTGCCTATATCTACAGTATGGTGTGTGTGTGTGTTGTGTGTGTGTGTGTGTGTGTGTGTGTGTGTGTGTGTGTGGTGTGTGTGTGTGTGTGTGTGTGGTGTGTGTGTGTGTGTGTGTGTGAGAGAGAATGAGAGGGAGAGAGAGAGAGAGAGATAAACAGACATGCAAGCACACACACAAGGTGTGCATGTGTGTTTGTCTGTTTCTCTTTCTCTGTGTTTGTTTGTGCATGTGAGAGAGACAGAGACAGAAAGAGTGTGCATGTGTGTGTGTGTGTGTGTGGGTATGGATCGACCACCATGGAATGTTTCGTTCAGATGGGGGAATCCATTCAGCCCTGGGCGCATGTGACAAGGCACCAAATGAGTACAAATGAATGTGTTCAGAAAGAAGAATATACCACAACAAAACAGAAAGGTGACGAAGCAGCAAACTTCCAAGTCAAATGTTAACAGAAGAAAAGAGGGGTTGAAGACGCCATATGTATTCGCAAACGTGACAGAACTGCTGATGTCTCGGAGTTCAAATAACAAAGGAATCGGTTCAAAGGGTGACTCCAATTTCAGTTGTCAGCGACTCCAGGGGAAGTGTCAAAACTGCGATTCCTGAGCACTCGCCGGCGGCTACACCCCTGCACGTGGCTGGCACGCCGTCTGCGCGCTAGCAGGTAGCTATATTTAGGCCTCGGTGCCGTGTTTTATGAGACCTAGGCTAAGAGGATCCCATCAGTAAGACAAATCTACCCAGCCTTATACTATGGGAAAACTGAGAGCTTCGTTAAATACCTACACAGGTCGGGGAGGGGGGGGGGGGGGTGCGGGGGGAAAGGAAATCCACTGGAAAAGAATAAGCCTAACCTAAAGCCGCAGCAAGAACTCTATCAGTCGTGGGCTAGGGCAGAATCACAAGGTGAGTGCACCTGCCATAAGCTCTGTGCAGGGATGAGGAGCCACTTCACAAGCCAACGGGGACAAAGACAATGTCACACCTGACACATATCACAACCCGAGATAGAGATGTAACCCCCCTGACGGAGAGTTGACCCCATAAAAGAATTCCGCCTTAACACGATGGACTGATCGAGTCACGGCAGTAATCCGCTACAGCATGATGTTCTGCATGGCTGCTGCCTTTATGATTGGTATCTTATGCATCACCACTCCAGTTTACGCTTCGATTTGAACGCCTCTAATGCATCACTTAACATAGCCACGAGGGTTATGTGTTGTGATAACTCTAATCAGTACAGAAACACCCCTAGATGAAACCGTTCCTACTGCTCTCGCTGTGTGATGTTTGAGCTGTATTTAAATTACAGAACACATTATTCTTTTTTTAGAAGGATCATGCATTCAATCGCAAATTATCTTCCTTGAGCACTTTTATCGGGCGAAAATTCAGCAATTATCTGGCAGATTACTGATTAACAATTAACAGTTTTGCATTTCAGTGCTCCAACTGTGTGGATAATGACACAGATCTCCCTGTGGAGATGTTCCAGGAAGTCTCCAGGGGAAAGTGTATTTTGTTGAAAGGATCCTATTTCGGACCCGATTGTCAGTGGTCTACCTGTAGGAATCCTCAAGCAAGATGCCTTCACTCCTCCCTTCTCCGTTCTACCATCCCAAACCATTGTTAATGGTTTTAGATTAAGCTTTTGCTAATTCACCGAACCTGACAACCGTATGCAGAACAGAGCTCCCTCAACCTACCTTAGCATTACTCACCCTTAAGAGTTCACTAATATCACAGAGAGAAGATGGGTAGTCAGGCTGTTGTTCATTCATTACTGGATATGATGTGGGGGGCCTTCACATCACCACAATGTGTGTTTGTGTTGCTTAATTGTATCAACCATAGTAATAAAATATTGAATTCCTCCTGTTTGAGGAGCAAAATTAACAGATTATAACACAAACCTGATTATCGTAGTCCTTCTATTATAGACTTCCACTGAAGCGTTTTTTGGCCGTGGTTCTTCCCTCTCTTGCCCTATAAAATCAGCCATCTTGTGCCTGTGATGTTCCGAGGGGTCTCAGCGCTGGGATCCCACCAGACTACCCGGGACACAGATCTAAGCAGTCAGCAAAACAAGTCCAACGTCCATCACATAACCCGAGAAGTAAGTTAATACAAAAGATGGCATGGCTGGGTGGACTGACGGCTGGCAGCAACAGGACCTCACACCCAGCACCCTGACAGACAGCGTGGCAGCTGGTCTGCGTCAGCATCTATTGGAAAATATCTCGAGTCCTGGAAGTTTTGTGGAGCGTGACTCTGCCACTAATTGCATTCCAGTTGGTTGGTTTGTTGGTTTTTGTATCCTAATGCCTTGTTATCTCCCAGGGGGGGGTCCTCTGCCTCATGTCAAGACGCCCTCTATCAGCCAGCTACCGCGCCTGGCAGGGAAGACACTGGCCGCTGACCCCACTCTCCGCCCCGCGTGTTCCAGCCCCCATCAGCACCCGTCGGACAACAGCAGGGGGAGAGAGAGCTAAACAGACAGAGCGTGAGCAAAGGAGAGAGAGAGAGGAGGGGAGGGAGGGAGGAAAGGAGGAAGGGTTTGCCAATAAAGAATGATGTTAATGCATTGTCTGTGATAGCAGAGTGAGGGGGGGCAACGTGGTCAACATTGTCACCATCCGTCTCCACCACCCGCCCCCCCAGCCATTACGTCCGTCAACCAGGTGATGCAATCAGCAAATGGACGGGGCAGCATGAAAGCCTTTCCCATCCGCTTTCAAAATGTTGATCTGGAGGTCAGAGGTCACGAAGGACACACAGCAACAACTACAACACAAACGAACAACAACAACAACACAACAACAACAACAAAAAGGAAAAGGAAAACGGGTTGAGAGGAAAAATAACATGGATGGATGTGAAATGAGGCAGGGTGTGACACTTATTATTGTGAAGAAGAACAAGAAAGACAAAGGCCTTGCAAGTGTGGCAGGGAAAGCACTGCAGACCTTTTGAGCCACACCTCTGGGTCAAGAGCCAGGAGACCTTATTTCCGTCGATGTTTCCCCCTCCATACTGTATCACTGACTAGGCTTACTCAAATAAGTATTCTGATTCTCTTGTCAAAAGAGGACACGGATGTGAATAAAAAAAAAGGGGGCAGGGAAATAAAGCCCAAAATTAATACAGCTTAAAGCTAGCATTGATGGAAAACCCGCGCTAAGAAGACATTTTAAGCATGAAATGAAATCACATCGTGGAGGACATGCAGAGTTGATCTGGTTTTTGCTGGTCTGCGTGAGTTAGCAAAGTGAAAGCTTATCATGCAGCAAAGCCCAAATGGGGCAGGATTAATCTTGTTTATTTGTTCGTGTTATCATTTCTCGATTGTGTGCTCCAACCTGTATCGGGCGTTTGATTTAACACATCAGTTTTTGGTAAAACTGATGTGGCAAGTGCTATTGGTTTTGGAAATAATCAAATAAAACTTGAACAGAGAGAGGTAATTGTGGCCCGCAGTGCCCAGTACCAGAGGGAGGGGAGAGACAAGCCATTGTCTCGGCAAGACGGAGGACAGTGAGAAGGGAGTCCCCCTTAACGTCGAGGTAATGGAAGCAGCCTCCATCTCAACACGGCGTTTCTCACAATTGAGCCATTGTCGAAGTCGAAGCCTTCGAGACGCCCAGCGTGCGGTTATCCAGGCTAAACATATTGATCCGGGAAAGCACTCCACGTTAATCAAGGCAGCCCACATACCCTGGCTGCTTTCATTGCACACACTGGTGGACTGCCCTCGCTCTCTGCGTAGGAGCCCTACTGCTTCCTGTGTGTTTCACCAATCAATCACCACGGCCGAATATGGACAGTTTTCTTCTTCTTTTTTTTTTAAAGCAACCCTATGTGCCCTCACTCAAATAATTAAAGATGTGTATGTTTGTTGTGTATGTATGTATGTTTATTAATTCATAAGGATGAATTAATAGTCAAATGTCAATTACGACACAGCGTGGGGAGTGACCTTTATAGGTCTGGCCATGTGGTCGGGAAATTACAGCATCGCTGCACTCTGAATGGGGGGAGAGCAGATTACGAGTTTTGATCCAGCGAGAAAAAATTGAATGTTGCTGCGATGTGCGCTACTAATGCACGATAATGGTTATCACGAAAAAACAGATATGGTCAGGGTCTGCCCCCCATGGTTGAAAAGGTCAAAGGTAGCATTCACAGGGAATCCTTGGGTAAGGAAGACACTTATCCTCAAAGGCCCTGACGATGGAAGATCCTTTTTTCATCCAAGGCCAACCCTGTGGACTTGGAAATGACATCTCACTGTCCCTGTGCTATGTGTGCAAAATGTATCATTTATCAAAATGCAACTTACTACTTATGAACTGATTCAATATTAATATTATGCGTCTGATTAAAACAAAATATTCCGAGATGTAATCAGCAATAATTGCAACCACACTGTGTCGAGATATAAAAGATAGCAGGCCTTATATATAGTATGGCGCTTTATGCATCTATTCATTTCTTTAGACCGTTTGTTACGCTCCAAAGTAAAACACCATTGTTAAGGTGAGTAGAGAAAAGGGCACTTGAGGAAACAGGATCACATACTCAGTGAACACAGTGACAGGTACGGAGCAACCACCAGGCGAGTGCTGTTCCAGCCCCCTCAAGGTGGTTAGAAGGTGACTGCTTCATCCAGAGTATAGCAGAGTATCAGCCGTTTACGATACAAAACACCTCATGCAAAGAAAGAGTCGGAGAGTCATGCAAAACGGAAAAAAGGTTTTGATGAATTTCTTTGCAGTATGAGAACCATAATACCACTGCATTGTGTAAAGTGCTGCTAATGTGCAAACTGCTTTAAGGGACATAGCAGGATGATTGATTTAGAATCGCAAAAGGCAGTATTATATAAAAGGGCTTGTTTTTTCAGTCTTTGTTTAGGGAGGATAGTGGTGCAATATGTCAGAATTACAAAAGTGTATAATCAGGGTGAGGAGCATGGGGTGTACTATTGGTAGATTATACCTGTAATGACAGTAGCTGCCGCCTCCAGCATCACTGATTATAACCCAAACACTAGACTGAGCTACCAGAGCAAAGCACAACATTTCTCTTTTAATGAGCTTTTTGCTATTTCTTCAAAGGATAATGTACAAACTGTGAAATGTTGTCATGAATATATAAACGGCATTCATAAAATACGAAAACAAGCTCTTTATTTATAGCCGTTTGCAACGAATTGTTCTGTCTCTATAAATCTTAATTTGTCCTCCCACCTGTAATTTCTCCTTGGCTGAAGGGTACAGCACAAAAACTGATAATAAATTGTATCCTAATGTACACGCCCTCTTCTCGATGTGTATTCAAAGTGCATGTGTTTCCATTTTTCTAGAAAAGGGTGTGGCATGCCAGCAAACAGCTGGTCTGCTGGTAGAGGCTGGGTCTGTTATAGCCAGAGCCTGGGTCTGCTGTTACAGTCAGAGCCTGGGTCTGCTCTTACAGTCAGAGCCTGGGTCTGCGGTTACAGTCAGAGCCTGGGTCTGCTGTTACAGTCAGAGCCTGGGTCTGCTGTTACAGTCCGAGCTATAGCCAGAGGCTGGGTCTGCTAGTAGAGGCTTGGTCTTGCTGGTATAGCCAGAGGCTGGGTGTGTCTAGCAGAAAGCCGAGAATCCTGTACCAGTCACCCTGGTGTCACGTACCATGACACACAAGCCCTGAGGAAAGACAGAGAGAGAGAGAGAGAGAGATGAGAGAGGAGAGAGAGAGAGAGAGAGAGAGAGAGAGAGAGAGAGAGAGAGAGGAGAGAGAGAGAGAGAGAGAGAGAGAGAGGAGAGAAAGAGAGAGAAGAAGCGATGAGAGGTGTAAGCAAGAAAGAGAGAAAGAGGAAAGAGAGAAAACAAGTGGAAGGGAAAGAGGGGAAACAGAGGGAGATGGAAGAAGGAAGAGGGAGAGCGATAGAGAGAGAAAGAGATACGGGGGAGGGAAAGAGAGAGGGAGAGTGAGAGAGATAGAGAAAGGACAGAGAGAAAGAGAGAGGAGAGCGAGAGAGAGAGAGGATTTTCACCATCCCCCTTCCTGATATAATAAATTAAATAAACTGATACAATAATCAAACATGTCTATTCATGGCAAAGTGAATAAATGTAACACAGAAAAGTGTTAGAAAGGACAAACTTGAGGATGGATGTGGGGGCTGTGTATCCATCTGGAGGGATCAGAAACTGATGTTATAGCAAACGCACAGCAGAGCCATCCACTGGAAGCCACAGTGGTGTGCGTGGTGCTTTACCCAATCTGAAAAGGAGTATGATCCTCTCAGATCAACCCATAACTAAATCAAGTGGAATCAATGAAATCTCACTGTGGGTTTTGTCGCCTCAAATATTAGATTAAATATTGGGGTGAAATGACATTGGAAACGCAACACAGAGAAACGATAAACACAAGTGTGCAACCCTGTAGGGAGTGATCAGATGGTTACACAGGCCCGCACAGGTGCTGAGGTCAAACTGTACATCAAATCACTCTACCGCAATGACAGGCATCCCCCCCTCCAACTAGGCACCTTTGGCTACCTCCATTAAATAGATTGTGCTGTAATAATCTCCCGGCTCCTGATATTCATGGTCGGAAACGGGCAGCCTATTTTGATTACCTCACTTTCGGAGCCATCTTTAATCTCTGTGTTCTACCGTTTAGAGAGACACGGCAGCAGGCTTATTCCATTAACGTTCAAAATCAATCATGTTATCGATCGTTATATCAATCAATACCGTTTGGGGTGTATCAGCGGGGAATTATATGCACTGATTTACTTACGGAAGCTGTTATGTAGGCAATGGATAGTTGCAACAGCCTGGCGTGGGCCGCGTGGCATCTTTCCTTTTTCTACTTTGTTGGTGATCTTCATTTATGAGATTGAATTGAATTGTAGCGGGTCAATAAATGTCAATAAACGCAGAAGACAAGCACTGTGAGAACTCACAAGATGTTGCCCCTTTTTAGCTGGGATTTAGCATTTCACCGTTTCTGTGTGAGTCTGACCAGAAGATTATGCTACCTTCCTCCCTTCCAGGTGGGATCTGCCTGAAGAGTTTTCAATATCATCTTACAATGAATTCCCCATGACAAGGAGGTCCCACGAGATCAGACACAAACAACAGCAAAACACGCTCTCCAATCAACTGTCATCCACCTGAAGTGAATCACACGCTTCTCTAAACATGCCACAATACACGTGCACACAACATAAAACTACAGCAACAAACACTTGCAATTTATGTGCATTATGTGGATTGTCGATTTACACTGGCCTCTAGCAATTGCTTATTTCACTGAAACAAAATGGAAACCGAATCGAGGATACCTATTCCTGTGATGCTTGACTAAATTTGATTATTAACCTTACTTTCATGGGAAGGCTATCCAAAATGGTTGGAGGATGAAAATTGTGAAAGGAGACTTAGAGGTGAATTTCATAAACACTTGCCTTATTAGAACCACAACTTAATGGTCCAGTCACTACACAGGGAGACCATGTCACAGATGATGCCCATGGCCAATCTTTACAGCAGTATATAGAATAAATCTGAGCATGAATAAGCATGAATAGATATAGGGCAAACATCCCTCTTGCATTTGATTTTGTTTCGTATGCATAGAGTCAATCTACTCATCCCCATGATTTGTAGGATTATCAGTATTTCCACTTGCAAATCATTTAAAATAATAATTACACAATGTATTATTTCAGTGAAATGGCTTCTTTTTCAATACTCAAAACAAAATACTGAAAATTAAGCAGTAAGTCTCTTCTATGGCCGCGGCTGGTTAGCTAACTGACCACTCGGCCCATCTGGAAGATGTATGTTTGGAAAGGAAAGAGGCTGTTCGGCTTTGGATCTGGAAATGAGGTTGTCAATTGGATTATGGTGCCCCTTTTTAATCCTTCTTTCCCTCTGGAAGATATTGCTCCTCCTCTGGTTGCTGGCATTATACAAAACTCGCGTGTGTGTGTGTGTGTGTGAGTGTGTGTGTGTGTGTGTGTGTGTGTGTGTGTGTGTGTGTGTGTGTGTGTGTGTGTGCGTGTGCGTGTGTGTGTGTAATACAAGCTAATTATTGGAAAAAATATTTGTAATACAACATAAAAAGGGGCAAACACTCCAGCTTAACTTGTATGAAACATTAAAATGCATCGACAGTTTTGGTGATGTACGTGTATACAACTAGCATTTCTGCCAGTAGAATTAATGATGAGAGAAACAAATTGTTCTTAATAGGAAGCAGTATTAATTTATGTTCACCTCCCTGATTGGCTCCTTTGTCACTTATGGTGTGTTCGTGAATCCTCGGACACATGCCTTCTGAGTCACTTCCGGTTGTCGCAGCATTTATAGCGTTCCTGTTCGTCTTTGTGATTGTGTCATAAAATTGGCTAATCGTTGTTTATTGTTAGCTACATTAGCCTCTTTAGCAAACCAGCCCGAAAACAAAAGACACAACTTTATATTGTATTGCACGCAAGGCAAGACCATGCAATTTATAAATTGGCGACCTGAATTAAGTAGCAATGTGATCAAGTGTGTAAGAGCATTTAAAATGATCACGTGGTAAACGTTGGTCATTTTAAATCTCTTCACAGGCGCAGCGATTTTGTTGATAGCGTTATTACTGCTTTCGGTCTATTCTCAGATTTCCGAAAGATTAAGAAAAAAAGGGGGCGTGACTTCGAGAAATGCCGCAAGAAAGCTGGGAGATCTTCGACTTTCGACTCGGAAGTCTGGCGTACGCGGATTGAGGAGCACCCCCCCCACACACACACACACATAATCTCTCTGCTCTCAAGAGGTCACAGGTCACAAACACTACATTTTCGCCAGTGAAATTGACTTGACTCCCTGTGTCCATGGCTGCTGTGTAAACATGGTGAACACACATCGCCATAGTTCAGGGATAGCAGGCCTAACCGCCCCCTTTTCGCCTCTCCTTGGACAGAACAAAGGATCGACGGCGCTAAAAGATACCAAATATAGAAAGCCAACGTCCAGGCAGACAACAGAAGTGACTTTGATGTAGATTGCCCAACGCAGTGATCTACAGTGCGAGACAAGTGACATTGAACTGTGAGTTGCCAGCAGGGAAATGCTGAAAGAGGAGTTGAAGATGACATGCTGGATAAACTATGCTTCAACCCTGCCTCACTACAAAGAAGCACAGTCCATGTTGATCTTGTCTGTTGTGCTAGGAGAAGGCACTTTGTTGATGGCGTTGTTTCATGGTCAGGGCCCTGGTGTATTAAGGCTGGTTTTAAGTAGATTCTGCAACAAGGGATTGTCTGATTTGATCCATTTCGTAAAATGTTTTAAACACACATCTCATACACACACAAAAATGTGAGATTCCTTTTACAAGAAAACAAACTATTCTTCTTTAAACAAATACATGCAAACACACAAACACACACACACACACACACACACACACACACACACACACACACACACACACACACACACACACACACACACACACACACACACACACACACACACACTCACACCATTCATAGCCCATCTGAGGCCATGTATAAGGACAATGACACAGTCAAGGGCACTTCTTAATTAATGAACAGAATGTGAAATCCTGTGGTAATAGATTTCCACCACTCACTTCTACAGAACCAGTTTGCTGTTTAACTTGCTTGAGGTAAAGATACATGAGGTAATGGAACAAAAGTTGTCTCAAGACAGGATGTCAAGACAACAGTTGTTTTATTTTATTTAATAGGGAGATGTTAGTGAAATTATTGGTCAATATAGGGTTGGCCCACCTGTCAGTGGTAGTCCTGGATTTCTACCATGGCTTAAATGTATAGCAAACAGCTCCACCTCAGCCTGATGTTATGGTCATTAGTCCATAAGGGCCTATGCTCTCCTAGGCTTGTTCGTTTTTTAGTATCATTAAGTGTATGCATTGTGAGGTCAAGTACAAGGATCCATTTTGATGCTTATTTTTCATTGTTATTTTGTCTCTGTGAAAATTAAATAAATCATGTGCACAAACGCAATTAGTAGGCTATTCAATTAGAATTAATGAACTAGTTAAAATACTGATTCATTATATTTTGGAAAAGCCTATAATTGAACATGTTGATGAAAGGAAAAACATAACTGTGGATAGCTTGGCATGTTTGATTGTGAAAACTGTCAAGCTACAACAAGGCCTGCGTGAAGCCAATAATCACCACCACCCCAAATATGAATCAATTTAAATCCGTCACTGTGGTGCATGGCACCCGGTCCTCTTACCTGAAATCACTGTATGGGTGAATTATCCAAAATCCAGCGGATTTAACCCGCTCTTGTTCCCTTTCTACAGCCTTTTCACTCCCAAACATCCGAAGGGAGAACTTATTGACCCCTGGTTGAAGCATTGCTCCAAATTGTCTGTGCATGAAACCCTGCTTGATATAACGTCTCATCGTCCGGCGAAATCTGATCACTGCCATCTAACTTTATGAACCCTGATTGTTGATCCGGGGAACCATCTTGGCTCCCACTGGCTCCTTGCGCAACTTGCTCCGGCCCGCCACCGACCGCTCCGGGGGGGCTCTCCTCGCTCGGGGTGACGTCCCCCGCCTCGGTGATGAGTCGCCTCTCCTCCGCGGACTCCGAGTCGTGCACATGCCGACTTGTGATGGAGGAGAGGCTCCCACGAAACCGACGGCAATCTCCGTTCGAGCTCGTCTTCGATTGTCTCCCAATGTCCGTCTCCATGATGACCGATTCCCCCACTTTTGGTTTCCCCGATGCCTCTGCAGCTTCCCCCAGAGGTCGGCGACGGGGACGGCAGAGGCTTCATCCTGATGCTCTTCCTTCGGGTGTCCTTGTCTCCATCTTCTCCTTCCCCCATGATGGACGCTTTGTGTCCAATGTGCTGTGGCAAACTGTAGAGCCTTTTACGCATGGAGGACTGCAACCTCTCCATTATGACATTGCGATACAATCAAATTGAAAGAAATCAATCCAGGCTGTTTGGCTGTATCGATTATCACCGGTCTCCCTGTGTGTTGGCCAGAGCGATCAGCTCAGAGCTCGTTGGAAGCTTTCAGGAAAATAGGAAACATGGCCAAAGACGACCGTGCCTTCACTGACCTCAAGCGATGCTCGTCCTCATCGGATGCTGTCCGACAGTTTGCCTCTGTGGTCAGACATCTCCGGGCGGTCCAGTGGGTCATCCGTGTGTCGAGGTAGCCTACATATTGGTGGCGCTCCGACATTGTGCGCAAAAGTGGGGGAAAAAAACTGTTGTAAAGTCACCTTAGCCTGACATGTGAGGGACACGCCGAACGACTGGGGGGAAAGGGGTGTGGGGGAGTGGGGGGGGGGGGGGGGGGTGGAGACAAGAAGGTCAGGCGCGGTGGATGATGCCTCTCCGTCTCGTCCGTGTCTCGCCAGGTGACAGAGATACAGAAGACATTCCTGTAACATTCAGTAGCATCCGAGGACCGCTGGCACCAGTCATCCGGAGCGCGTTTTGGTGATGTTGAATATCCATCCTGCTGCTCTGTGGGGTTTGCCATAGGAGCGAGGACGGCGCATAAGCTCAGCCCACCTTGGTTAAAGGGGCATGCTCTTCCCATTCTTAAATCCTCCTCCTGTCTTTTTAAGTTGGGGCTACAGGTTGGCCAGCCTTTCGTGAGTGTAAGCCGAGCCCCGGGGGTTCTGACATGGTCTGGGGAACACAGGTGGAGGCTGAGGAGGTTGGATTGGTTTGCAAAGGGAGAAGCAGTGCGTAAAGTGCGCACCTATACTAATTGTGATGTTCCCTTACAGGATCTGATCCGGTGTTTCGTTTCATTAATTCAAGAGAGCGGTGATCTGAGTTATTCGGTGATATACTATGCAGCCACAAACAGAGTAGGCCTAATGTGCAGTCTATAAAGAACTGTTAAAACGTAGGCTGTCGTTGACCCGAGTGAACGGAGGGAACGCATCGCATCGTCATCAGGCTGTGTTCTGCACGCACAGAGGATATCAATGCTTGAGAGCATAAATGGTCATTTAGATCAGCCTTAATGATATAGCCATATAATATCGCTATCGATATAATTGTGCCATTGTGAGAGGACGGTGCATAGGGACGAACGAATGTATTTTCTTTTATTTGGGTAATGAAACGAATAGGGGACCATGTTTTAATATGCTGGTTTCATTCACCACGAGAATAAGAATCACACCAAATGACACCTGGCTGTCGCCGGTGACATCCAAAGTCTATCTCTGGAAGCCGCAACTGGTGCCAGTAATACCCCCCCCCCCCCCCCCCCCCCCCCCCCCTCTCTCTCTCTCTCTCTCTCTCTACTCTCTCCTCTCTCTCGCTCTCTCTCTCCTCTCTCTCTCTCTCTCTCACACAGCACACACATAAACACACACACACAACACATACACACACACACACACACACACACACCACACACACACACACACACACACACACACACACACACACACACACACACACACACACACACACACACACACAGATCACACACGTGTACAACAGCAAACCAGTGGCTACACACATAGCACTCACACATCTAGAAGATGACGCGCTGAGAGCCTTGTGTATCTGTGTGTGTCTGTGTGCGTGCATGGACGTGCGTGTGTCTGCGCGGCGCCACGTGTGTGCATGAATGATTTGCTGTCGGAAACGTCCTTGGTTAACACGCACCATTTTGGATTCTCAACACACCTTGATGCTCCCTCTATTGGTCAGAAACCACACATACCAGGGTACGCAATTATGGACCTCGACCCAACATTATGTCACCGCCGTTTTGCTCCTTACAAAACCCCTAACCTCATCTGGTCCTCTCTCTCCTCTCTCTCTCTCTCTCTCTCCTCTCTCTCTCTTCCTCTCTCTCTCTCTCTATCTTCTCGCTCTCTCTCTCTCTCTCTCCTCTGCTCTCTCTCTCTCTCTCTCTCTCTCTCTCTCTCTCTCTCTCTCTCTCTCTCTCTCTCTCTCTCTCTCTTCTCTCTCTAACTCTCTCTCTCTCTCCTTTCTGAAGTGTAAAACGGGAGCATGTGTCGTTTGGCGGTCAACATAGGCCTACCCACGAAATATCTGATGTTATTATTTCTGAAATAAAAAACACATTGCCTATATCGTTATCATGCATGCCTGTGATCAAATATTGGGCAGGACGTGCAAAATGTTTTACTATGATGTTTCTTTGTTAAAGCAGCTGAAAACAATCCAAAGTAACGATTCGAATGGGGAATTGTTGTATTTTGTAATGATATGTATGATGTATTGACTATATATTGTTCATGATCGAGGTCCGCGCCCATCCTATCTGATTAGGCTCTGATGGACCTATTATGGACACAAGACGTATTACCAACTGTCTAGAGAAATATTATTCATCTGAAAGGTAGCTACAACTTTTCCACTAAAATTCTATCATATATTTAACAAAACCTTTTAGCAAAAACTTTATTTATTTTAACGGGACATTTTCTCTCTCTCTCTCTCTCTCTCTCTCTCTGATCTCTCTTTCTTTTTTAAGGCTAGGTCTATAAATATATAAAAAAATAATCAGGTTCAAAACAGACCGGACTGGACGGGATCACATACCAATGTATTCGACGCGTATGTCAAAGGTTAAATGGTTAAAACGTAACAATCTTTGACAGTTGACGTTCATGTCAACAGTTGTAGTTTTTCTCACCGCGGCTTCAGTGTAGTTCCACTCACCGCGGCTTCATTGTAGTTTTTCTCACCGCGGCCTCAGTGTAGTTTTCCCACCGCGGCTTTAGCGTCAAGGGCTTTTAATGGTTCCACGTTCCCGCAACGCCATGACCACGCAGACGCCTCAACGCAGTCGTGAACGTTTACAGGATTTAGTAAGAGGACCAATCACAGCCCTTGCTGCGGCGTCCCCCGACGGAAAGTTACGATTTTTGGGAGGCGCACGTCCGGCCCTTGCGGTTGACGCAAGGAGGGTATGCAAGGACGTAAGGGGTCCGTAACCCCCTGGCGTTGCGGGAACGTGGAACCAAGCCCTTTATTCTACTCACCGCTTCGTGAGTGTACCACTGACTGCGGCTTTAGTGTAGTTTTACTCGTCGCAGCTTCAGTGTAGGCCTATTCATCATGGCTACCAGCTGTCGGTGGATTCTGAAGCGCTATGCCCGTTTTCTGCCAGGGTCGAAAGGTGAAGGAGATAAGTGGAAGGTAACTTAGCTTTACTCTCGACTTTGATAAGTGGAAGGTCACTTAACTTAACTCTCGTTTACTCTTCAACATTTGATTCAAGCTAGGAACTAAACTACCTAGCCTAAACCTACAGGTGATCTCCCATACAGCTGGCTAAACCATTTGTAGGCTATATCAATGTAAAAATAATGCTAATTTCTTTCAATTTTATAAACTGATGGGTGCTCTGAATTCAGGAATACCCCAGCCTGGTCCATGATAATGAAGCTTTTCGTTACTTTGTTCACGTCTATGGCTACCAGGTATTTGAAGCAGAGGGCAGTAAACGTGAGCTGGTGCTGACCATCGTGGAGTCTGGACACATGCTGGTGTCCCTTGGACAGAGCTCTTGGTAAGCAGGCCAGGCTACATCTGATCATACAATCTCCCTTTTACCTTTTTAATTTGTCCAGTGTGATTTACAAAGATTTTTAAGGTGACGTTGAATGACAATGATAGGCTAACATGCTTAAGAATATCATACTGGAAAGGAGATTTAATGGATGCGTGCGTAAGACTGTATAAATATATATATATATATTATATATGTATATATATATATATATATATATATATATATATATATATATCCTCTTCATGCAAATGTTAGTATGAGGACAGTTTTTTACCCCTTCCAATAAGTAGACCCATATGAAACGCTGCTGATTTATAGGAGTATACTCTGCCAGATTTAATGAGCCAATGGCTTTCCAGATGAAACCGTTTTTTTTTTTTTGAAGTCTGTAGGAAATAGTCTGCACAACAGTCTGACATTTTACCCCAAATCTCTGGGGCAAGGACCCGTCAGGCCTGTTAATTTTAGGTTTACTTGGGTACAGGTTAAAAAGATAGTGCCATCACTATTTTGGGCTGTTCTGCTGTTTGGGCAGAAAAAAGTTATTACCCCTTAGGGCGAATGGACATTTGGACAGAAATACGGCCACTAGGAAACGCCTTGTTGACCATCAGTATACAAATAGCCGCTCTAGTTGATATGCGGCATGGAACATTGTTTTTGGCATTTGTCGTCCTACTGCATCAGGGCACACTGACTTAAACTTTTCAATCGCTGTGCAGGATCCCCGCCTGTTGCAGTCAGAACAAGAGGTGTTGGTACATTTTAAGCGTGACCTTTGAATCTGTGTACCCAGATCATGGCCAGATGCTTTGTTATTGATGAGATCATTTTGCGGATCAGCAATGCAGTTGATACGATAAAAGGTTGAAAATAGGCAGTGAAATTTGATATTTATGAGTCACAGTGGAGGGACATTATAGAAGGTAGCTTGCTGCCCTGGAAAAAGCAGGAGCCTATTGGGCTAAAGAAGGTCTCATTAATGTTTTTTTTACAAGAGATACAGCTATCTTTGCCAGCCAAGGGTACCCTGCTAGACAGATATCCAGGTCTGACCACTGAGAGCTTTCACGCTGGATGATAGACGGGTTTATTAGAGATTGGTCTCTGAAACTCTGAATCCTTCCTTTGTGAGAGCTTAGCGCTATAGCCTACACATCCCGTCCATAGATGACCTCAGACCTATTTTCCATTACCTTGAGCACAGCTGAATATTGATTGATTTAACTGAAAAGAATTTGCTTCTGTTGACTGCAAATAATTGTTGGAATGTAGAAAATATAGAATTATTAATGTCATTGTTAATTGCAATAATAAGAAAATCCTAACACATAACACTTGTCTATCATTATGATTTTGGGCTTTTGAGACCAACTATTCACATATTTAACTACTACATGCATTCTTTTGTATACTCATAGACATGAAGCACGCACATTTATTATTACATTTTTGGGACGAGGTTCCTCTAGGTTATTAGCTAAGTTACTCTTGTGAGTGCTGAGATAATAATGTAATTGAGTAAATGGAGACCCCTGCAGACAAGTTTATGTATCTTCTCCCTATCTTCATCCCAACCACCAGCTTGTGGATGAGAGCTGTAACCTGTATTTTAAGAGCCCAGTTGCAGTCTATTGTGGTTATATAAAAATATTGTTTGCTTGGAAATGATTGATCATCATTGGTAATAGATTTTGGGACGCCTTGAGTAACTCATCAGTATCTTATGATTTTCATTAACTTTGTTAATGTTAATATTATGTTATATAATAATAATAATAATAATAATAATAATAATAATAATAATACCGGTAATTGTTTTCTTTCAGGAAGGAATATCTTTAATTGGGGCAACAGAATTTCTCAAAGTACAGAGGAAAAAAGATAGCCTGCTTTTTCGTTGTGCTGTAAAGGTCAGTTGCTTTTGTGTCTGTCAACGCCTACGATTGCTAGAGGTTTAGTCCGTCAAAGGCTTTGTGAATGTGCCTTCCTCACATCTTAAACATGGAAATAACGCTTACGTTTTAACCGACAGAGGCCAGTGGATCAGATAGATATTTAGTGGTTTTATTTGAATGCCTAATGTAAAAACAGGAATTTAAATCCAGGGCACATCAGCTCCTTCAAGGCCAGTGCGTCGTGTTGTCTCCAGGGAGAGAGCCGGCTGATGCGGATGCAGTTTGGTGGTAGCAAAGCTGAGGCTCAGAAGGAGTGCTCCAGCGCTGTTGTCAAGCTGACTGAGTACCTGCCTGTCACCACTCAAGATGAGACAGCATCACCTTCCTCCTGTGTCTCTGCGCTGCCAAATCAGCCCCCTACCTGCGACCACCACAACAACAGAGCAGGTAACCACATCACACAAAATAACTGTGTGTGTGTGTGTGTGTGTGTGTGTGTGTGTGTGTATATTTGTGTGTGTATTGTGTGTGTGTGTGTGTGTGTGTGTGTGTGTGTGTGTGTGTGTGTGTGTGTGTGTGTGTGTGTGTGTTCCATCATGAACACACAGACACACACACACACACACACACACACACACACACCACTGTTTGTGACACTGTGCTGTGAACAAGCCCCTCTCAGTCCTAGATTAGAAATGGAACTTCCATGGAAAGTCCCCCCTTACAGTGCTTGCAACAGCTAGATCTAGAATTGTGCCAGATGTGTGACTGTAAACATTCATGGCTTTGATTCTTCTGGCATGTGTTCTTCTGTGAACAACTAACCCACAACACTTTTCTGAACAAGGTTTGAATATAGTGTCTCTATGTTAAGAAGAGCACCATTGTTACCTGCTCAAGTGTCCCCACTAGATGGCACTCTTGACACTATTGTCCTTGCCTCTTAGAGGTGGCTTAGCGGTAAGGATGAGGCACATACCCCATTACAGTAGGATAACAATTTATATGTATATATCATCTTAATACATGGCTAACCTTCCCTTTTATACAAATACCTGTTTTACCTGGACTCCTCAACAAACTACTAGTACGTGTCCCAAGCACAGACCTTCCCTCTAGCTCTAACACCCCATGAATAAATACATTTCTGTGGCCATGTTTTAAGGATTCCACCTGAGGGTTTTGGCATTCGAAGAACTAATCCCAGACCGTCTTAAGCCTTATTTGTTATTATTATTTTTTTTAAATACGCATTTCATGTATTTGTACTCCTTTTCGGGAGTGAGTGTATATATACATGCTAAGTGCAAATTATATGGTTTGCATGAAAGGGCAGTGCCCTGGAAGCAGGAACAGATCCAGTCGAAAACAGGAATGCTTATTGTGAGGTACAGAGTTGAAAGTGTGACCTTTATGGTGTAGTGGGACACACTGAGAGAGCCTGCCGTGGAGATATAGAGTGGGAACCTTTGATGGGTTGGAATCCTTCAATTAATAATGAAGTGATTGATTAGACATTTCACCCTCCGGTTACATGGCCGGCTATTACGACCCCTCTGCTGTCTGCTGTGTTTTACTGTGTGAACAGACTGCACAGAGGGAGCCGGTGACAAGTGAACCCGAGACGGTACATGGATCCTTGTCCATCCAACGTCTCGCCCAGGTATCTATGCACTATAGTGAAGAATGGGAAAAGACTTGCACTGTTCATTTAAATGGGGTTTATTTCAATGCAAGTCGTTTACTGAAAACACTTACGCAGCTATAGTATTTTTTAATCAACCATTTTCTTAGATCACAATAAAGCTGTGTTATTTTGTCTGATTTGGGTTATTCCAGGTCTTAAATGAACTAAACACTGCCAGGTTTTTCTGGCTACCCATGCAGCTAACCAGCAGTTTTGACTTCATTAGCTATGCTAATTAGCAAATCCAGCTGGCTGACTCAAATATTGAGAGGGACTTGACACTGCATTTCCCCCCCGTCTTTTCTCACCATTAAAAATGTGCAATTTGCTTTGTTTTCTTCTTCAAAGCCCTATTCAACACAATTCTGTACTGCTGATTTCATATGCTAACACGATAGGGGTGGAGTGGGGTTACAGAGCTGTGATTCTGGATGGTACTCCAGTCTAAGGTCCTTCCCCCCACCGATGTCTCGCAGCACTTCATCGGGCAGCAGGGCCTGTCCATGCCCCTGGTGTACCGCCACAGTCCCCCTGCCAGCGGGCGACCTGGAGCCTTCCTGCGGGCCTGTCTGCTGGACTCCAGCTTTCCCGCCTTTGTGGAGGAGGTGGAGGGCGAGATGAGAAAGCTGCTTCTGGACTGATCTCCACAGCGGAGGGAGTGAAGGTCAAATCAGGTCATCCGTTATCTTCTCTTCTTACTGTGTGTGCGTAGGCCGAGCTTGTGTGTCGGTGGTATGGAGATGTTGATTACATCATACCGTTATTTCATGCTGTTTATATGTTTGTTTAAACGGGGTGACTGGCTAGTGTTCATTTTTTTGATCTATGTTCTTTGCTTTGTCTGACGATGACCATGAACAACGCAATGACTTTGTTTTATAGGTTTTTTTTTATTTAGAAAAAAAATATTGGTCTCATTTGTAAGATCGTGGCTCGTTACTGTGGTCCCTCATTCCAAACCCAAGTCAGGTCCATTTGCACCTCAACACACATAGATACACTGTATTGATAGGAGTCATGCAGCTACAGCAGTGTATTTTGCTAGTCAGCTTCCAAGTGTTCCCACGATATTAAAGCTTCACTGAGTATAACAAACTGCCCTCCATATATCTATTATGAATACATATTGCCATAGGATTATAGCCATGCTGTACATTTGAAGAGAGAGAAAAATAAAGATAAAAATCAATCCATTAAATTGGGAAATATAAAAATTATTATTATTTTTTTACAGATTTGCTATCATTTGAACACTCATACCGCAACATATACAAGACACCTAAGATAATCTGGAAAAAAATAATCATAATACACTTTTTCATTAGCTAGTTTTAACACACAATAGTCATTTTCTGTAATCACTCTCAGTTAAATACTGCCACAGTCATTGAAGCCCTTGCCTCACCATAAAAGTTGTGTTTAAAGTGGACTCTAGTCACAAAATCAAACATACTTAAATGACCATGATATGCTGTACAAACCTTTCAAGAATATACCGATATCTTTTTGTTAAATTCAAGATGACTCCATAAAAAAGGAAGGAAAATAGGTCATTCGGACGCAAAAAAAGCCACATACTAGTACATGAGGGATAACCACAGAAAATGTATATTCTGAGCATCCTATTGCGTAATTATATTGCATGCATTTTACATGATATGTAATACAAAAAGGATCACCTCATTGGAGGACAGGGTAATGAAAAAAAGGGAGACATCAACAGCACATTAAAAATGTGTTCACCTCTGCGGGGGTTTAGTCTTTGTATTCAGGCTTGAAATCGTTCTTCTATTAAGACTGAATAAGGCATGCTTAAGACAGCCGTTATGTTCATTTTGTTGCCAGTGTTATGCTGATATTGTTTCACCAAGAGAGACAAGAAATGCTTTATTAAAAACATCTTGGGAGTTCCCACATCTTCTGATACCTTCATGCGGTCAGAGTATGTTGTGCAGCCATCACATCCTATGAAAACGAGAATGAAAGTAAGCTCCCCAAGTTTGGTGTGCAATGCTTTTTTCCCCCATAATATAGCAAAGTAACAAGTACGTACCCTATTTCTGATTCCTCTGGCGAATATTTTTCTCTTTGTGGTTGTTTGTTGAATTTGTTTTTCTGGAAACCAGACAGACCACATGGTTATTGACAGTTTGTGCCCAAGCACTGAAGATTGATTTTTTATATTGACAATAGAGCGATGAAAGTATTGATCTACTTACATTGGTACAGCTGGTTCGTCGTCTTAGATTGGCAAGAAAAGAGGAAAGAAATCAGAAAACACATTTAAGACACTTGTTACCCAAGCGTTGTCAACGGCCAATTCGGTTTCAGCTTTCTGAATAGCAAGGCTGACTAATTAAAAATGAACAAATTAGATAGGTGTAAAGATTTTTTTTGTCTCTACATTTATTAAATTACACCCCACAATATGGCCCAGCGTATTGATACGATTAATTTTGCGAGAAGGTCAAGCTCTAAGAATGAACCAAATGTAATAAGCCATGTTCTTTCTCCATTGAACAAAACCCGGATAAAAATCCTATCCCCATGCTATGAATTATTCAACTGACATGCCATTTCATAAAACTCCAAAATCACAGTCAAACGGACAAGACGGATGGCGTTCAAACCCTGCGGAGAAGATTGCCATTAACCAACAGTTGAGACGGGCGCGGCAGAAGAATGTCATCGCAGTGAGTGACGGATAGTTCAAAGACCTGTGGTCTGATGTCGACTTGGTGGGCGGTGTTGATCATATGGATGAGGATGCTTCAACAGGTAAGAAACCCTTGGCTGTGGGCTGTGTTCCCATCAACATGCAGCTCGGGAGACGTAGGCAGCGGCAGAAGCATTCCAAATCATTATCGCGGTGGCTCGTTTTATGGCAGTTATAATGTTAGATGACGGGGAATGATTGTGCAGCTAATGGGTAGAATAGATAATGTGCGGACTGACATACACCAACAATCCCACCATCCTCGTTTCTGTTTAGTCGTAATGGAGCTAATCCTATGTTTTAAAGCAGCGATTTAGCAGGTCCGTGATGTAAATACAGATTAGTTGTACATGGGGTTGGCACTAGAATAACAGCCTGTAAGTGCATGCATGAACACTATTTATTCATGTTTTTTAGCCTACAAATTCTGGCCCAAAAAGAATGAAGCATAAACCTTTTACCAATTTTTTTGAAAACAGAAATGACCCTCGTTCAAGACCACTCAAGTATTGCTCGAGTGTTAAAAGGCTCCTTAACCATCATGGGGACATGATTTATAATGCGTGCAGAGTAGGCCAAGAACAAAGCCCCCCAGGAATACATGATGCTAAAGGGATATTTAGAGAGGTTGTAGAGAGATAGAGTGGGGAGTCCTCGTTTCTGATTTGAATGCCGTCAATATGGGAAATATAATCCACCATCCAAGTACACTACGCAGAATGCTGCAGACATATTTGATTTACATATTGGCTCAATAACGTACCAATAGGAATCATTTATGGAAATAACGATGTTCTAACGTATTTTTGTCAGGCTAAGATTTATCTAGGCCATTACACCATCACATGTATACTAGGATGGCTACATTTTTGATAAGCAAAGACCTCTGCTTTTAGATTAATTTTAAGGCTAGAAAAAAAACACACAAGCCAACACAGCAATCTCTGAAAGCATGCATAAGCACTCACTTACCACCCATTTAGATTATGATGCCATTTGGAAGGAGGGGAAGATTAAATCATATTAATTAAATCATATATTGTGTATTAATTTATACACTCAACCCTGTGGTAAGGCAATGGGATGATGAATTCATCTGTTTGTTATTGAATATGGTTGGGAAAATAATATTTTATTGTAGCCATTAGCACATTACCAAAATAGCAAACTCTTGGAAAGGTTAGCTGTGGTACCCCCTGTTGTTTACCTAATGTGCAGCTGTAAAGGTCAAGTTGTCATTCAACTCAAAATGTGTATACTTGTACACCAAAATGTCCCTCCTTTGTCAGTCGACATGCAAAAGAGGCAAATCTATTGAAGAGATCAATAATGCCTTACTTCTTGCAAAATTAAGCAAATAAACATATTCAGTGATTATGTAGCGTGTGATCTAATAAGCTGATTAGTAACAGTCTTTCTAACAGCTGTGGACTTTACATCCCAGCCTCTTGTGAGATAGTAACATTATGTTACTTCAGTGCACTGCTAAAGATAGATGTACCAGCAAATGCTGCAGGCAAGGAACTAGCATAATCTCTGAGTAAAACTTCCCAATCATACTTTCTAATCTCAAGTCTATGCTTAATCAAAGTACTTCCAAACTGATAGTTTGACATTTATTTAAATGTGTTAAAAATACAGCATTCTGTAATTTAATAAATCCTAAATGTGCATGTACTTTTTTCAGCTTTGGATAATCTGCATGAGATTCCTCGTTTTTTATTTGAAGCTGCGATTCATAGACACCACACCTTAAGCATTGAGCAGCCTTCATACCATTTGATTATCGTCTCTTACCGTCCATGATTTCGTCAGGCTTCTTGCGCTTTTCGTAGACAACGATAATGATAACTAGGATGATGACTTCGGCCAAAACACCGAGGAAAGGCCAAAGCGGTGCCAGCAAGCTGCGCACCCGTAGAATAGTGGTGGTTCCACTGGTGCCGATCATGTTGGTGGCATTGCAATGGTACTCCCCTGGGTCCGTGGTTATGTCCAAGTTCAGGACATTCAGCTCTGTGTAGTTGTCACGGTTCGTAATGAAGAACCTTCCAGAAGAGTTATCGATGTCCTGGAACACAAGGTTCAATCCACAATGTTATGGGACCTTGTATACAACATCGCAAACACGCGCATGAAAACATAAAACATGAACAGATAAATCCATTTTAAGTGAAGGTATTGTCCTCAGACAGTGGCGTACCGTGTAGAATATTCCATCTAGTTTTCGCCATGTCCAGACTGGGTGCGGGTATCCAACAGACTTACAGTACATTGTTGCATTTTCTCCCTCTTTTTTATTTTCACTTCTCTTGTGGCCAGTAATGTCAGGTGCAGCTGGAAGGATAAAGTCATTGAAACAGTTAAGACACATACCATTTGGGGCAGCAATTAAGACTCAAATTCCCTAAGGCTGCATTCTAACTGGGACCAGGTGGTATAAACAAATGTGTGAAACGCAATTCTACCGTACTATTGTTTCCTTTTCACTGTAAGGTGCATTTCTCTGTAGACTCACAAACTGGCCGATCGTGACAAAACTTGGGAATTAAAGCGGACACACTTCAGCAGGCTGTTGCTAACCGGGCCGTTCTCAATCCAGGTTTTGAACCTGAAAGGCTCAGGCTCATGTGTAAAAAGTGTATTGGTAAATCTCCTGTATTAGATATTTGTATATTTTATTAAGACCCCTCTAATGCAGACTAAGTCTGGGTCTTGGTATGTCCGTGTTAAATACAAGCTCTTTGGCTTGACAATCTGGGACGGACCCCGATGCGCCGATGCACAATACTGGGCCGGTTCATAAGAGTTGCGTCCCTATCAGTCTGTATAAAGGTTAGAAGGGGAATATGTCCCGATGTCAACGCAGTGCGGTGTGCAAACTTGCATGGCTCAAGACGGCTTGAAAAATGGTTAACGGAGAGGAAAAAAGGCTGCCTGATTTTTACACATTTTGCACTCCCGGCCATATAATTAGGTTAAATAGTTAACAGTGGTGCGTTATATCATCAGGATATACTAGCAGGAGCTGGTTAAACATGTTGAGCCGTTTATGGGGACACCATCCAAATGTATAGAGTCCAGCGCGAGGAGAGTGAAGCCAGCCGGAGCTAAACCTAAACTATAACTAACTAACCCACTAACCGCTCATGTCAGGGCAGATATTCATATTAGGGCATGGACAAGGAACAGAGCAGCTGATGTCATAGCGAGCCTACCCTTGGGTAAAAAAGAATATATAGCACTGAACCGTGAGCAAAAAACAAGAAACAAAGCAAACCCTGACTCATCTGAACCGTTACACCCCTAGTCCATTTGACTCAAAAACACAATTCAAATCAGGTCAGACTTATCTGACTTAATATAATAAAGGGAACAGGATCAAGAGATATTTGAACAGATTTCTAAAAAACTACCTCTCCCTGACCAGAAGTTTGTCAAACCTAGGCGTTACAATACAACCTAACCTTTGGATATCGTGGGCGCGATTAGACTGTGAATGTTATATGTTCAATTTACCAGTGCGTTCTGAAAATTTCAACCTGAATGGCACTATATTTACTCTTATTTACTACACGAAAACAACAATACATATTAGGCATCAGAGAGAGAAGGGCTTCCGTTTCTTAAAAATACTTGCTATATGATGAAAATCATAGCAAGTCTGCAGCAAAGCTTTGTTTTTGTTTGTTTGGCACTGTGCATTGCACAAGATGAAAATCAAAATCTGGTGCAAACCAGAAGGGGATATGTGATGACATCACACCAATGTAATGCTGCGTGTGTGCTGTGCATGTGGGGGAGGGGCCAAGATCATCTTTGGCTGATGCTCATTGAATAATGCTGATGACTGACATCGCTGAGACAGCCCTCTGAGTGGTGCTAAAAACCTGGAGAAGCCACTATTTCACACTCCTGACTGCCTGTGATTACTAATCCTTAGCTGAGGTAGGGTGCTACTTTATGAATATCAGCTCAACGTGAGGATGAGCTAGGTCATAGCTGTTAATAAGACTTGAATGAAATGAGATTAATGTGACGTCACGTCACAGATTAAAGAAATTGACTGACTTGTCTGCTCTTTTTGCATGTTGCTTTCAATTGTTACCAGTGTATATTATTATAATACATTTTGTAATTAATTATTGACAGACATTTTGAAACACTAAATAAAAATAAATGTCAAATAAATACAGCCATTGCAATTTTGAGAACTATGGAGGGTAAAATGTTTATCTGTGGCCCGGCTTAGTAACACAGACAATACTCCTCTGCTCTCATAAAGATGGCTGGGACGGGATTCAGAACCTTAATCCCACCACATCACACAGCACTCCATCTGTTGCCTCTGAGCTCAGTCCTATAAGGATGAGACTGCCAAGGACATTGTAGGCGCGGATCTTGGTGAACTGCAGTCATGGGCACACACTAAGGAGCTCTATCTATGCTATAATGATGCAGTGATCACCACCATCCATCAAGACACACAATTTAAAAGATAATAATAAGGAATGTCGATGCACATTACATTACAGCAATCGCCACGACACAATAAAACGACAGCAACGCCAAATTATAGAGAGCCAAACGCATCGCATCTCCGGAGAACTGACAAGTGTCAAGTTTGGCTCACAGACCGCCAGTCTGCCAAATGGTAGGACACTGAAGTTCGAATGGCAGTCAGCTCTGTCATCTTACCAGGCAATGAAGTCAGAACACACATGGCCATCACCCATTATGTAATCAGACAGTCGAGTTACAATCTGAGGAGGACAGGCTCACTGCACCATCGGCATAGCATACAAAATTCGCTTAGGGACATGGGAGCTAGCCCTAAAACTAGCTTTTCTCTTTCCACCGCCTTATTTCAGATAACTGCTGAGTTGTCAAGATTTTGTGAAATAGACAAGGTAGAGGCATTCTGGTGGGCTGTATATCACATCATTAAAAAAGACTGTAATAGTGCACACATATTTTTGCTTTCGATTATCATGGGAGGTATGCTAATGTACCGTTCGTTACACACATGTAAGAGTAAAGCAGCATAGAAACGTGTAATAAGAAACTCCTCTATCAAATTGAGCGAGAGTAGCGCTGTAGCATTGTGAGACGAGACTTGGTTAGTGAGTGTGTGCTTAGTAGGTGGCTGCACCTTCTGCTGCATTGTTTCCTCAGTGAAGGCTGAGATTGACAACAGCCTCGGGACGGCTCCATGTCCTTAACCACGCACTAGATGAACGCAAACAACTTCCCACTCATAGCTTTAGGTTTTCTAGTGAACCCTCGGCTTTTTCCCTCTTTTCCTTCCTCTGGGTGATATTAAATGCACAATATTTTGGGCTTTTGTAGTCTCAACATTTTCAGTAACGTCTGTCAATGTTTGTAATGCATCAGGAGATCTTACCTTTTACTTCAATGGTAGTGTTAGCATTTGGTGCCTTCTCAAATGTGTAAACACACATGTATTCCCCAGCGTCATCTGCCTTGGCTTTATTGATTCTGCATTAACACACACACACACACACATACACACACAATATATAACTATATGCTATTTCCAAATTATTCTGGAGAAAGCATTTTAATTAGGCATGTATTGTGTTCTATTACAAAATCTATCTTTGGATTAATCAAGGAAGGGCTGTTCTGTTCCTTTTTGAGTACCTAGTTAATTTGAAATCTGCAGTCCCTGGTTTTATTCTAAAGCAATGTGACAAGCCTCACACCGATGGGTCTTATTTTGTTGCAAGGAAGAGTTTGTGGAACGTCAACAGGGGTTACATCACGTTCCTCCTCAGTCCACACTATGCCTCAGCTGAAACTAACGACTAGTTAGCACCTGGGGGTGACATGCCTCATAGGTCTAGGCATCCTAGTTGTGCCAAGTGTTGGCAAGGTAGGGATAAGTGAACTTTATGTTTAAAATACTACATTGTGGCTATATAAGGAGGTTGCATTCAGTACTCAACAGTCGACTTAGGTATTAGCTAGGTCTTGAAGGGCTCTCTTGTCATTACGTTCGTGACATTTCTCAACAGACAAACAGGATTCTGCCCTACCTGTGCGACGTGTCTTTATTCTTGGTCCGCGTTGTATCTATCTCCACCCCGTTCTTCATCCAGAAGCTTTCCTGGGGGACGTTGTCAGTGGTGGTCAGGTTGCACCATATGGTGAAGGGCTGGGCATGTGTTTCGGCTGACAGTATGATCTGATCGCTGGCATTGATCTTTGGCTCTGGAAGACACACCATCAGAACGGTTAAATTGACACAGGCACAGCGATGTAGTACCTCACATGCCAGCTGCAGGCTGAGTGCCTGTTCCCAAGATCTGCGTAGGAGGCTGGTCATGAACCAAACACAATTGCATGCAACACTCTGTATTGACGAAACAAAGCACAATCCTATCCTAACAGCTATGTATATATACATATTTATACATACATACATACATACATACATACATACATACATACATACATACATACATACATACATACATACATACATACATACATACATACATACATACATACATACATATGCACACATATGCAAGTTAATATGTAAAGAAAAAAAGATATTTGTTTGCTTCTCATATTCAACGCTGAATCCTTAATACATTTGGTGTATTTTCTTTTTTATACAATAGTATATGATGTATATTTTCTGTGGTAAACAAAAATGTTCAACCCAAAACCTTAACTTGCCCACCTGACTACGCGAATAGCATTGAGCTGGCAGAAGCTAGCAGGGCTCTATTTGGATCTGCTAAGCTGCTTACAGCTACATTCAATACACACACCAGCATTTTAATTCTACTACAAAATTATCTCTGTAGCCACGACTATTTTTTACGGTTTGAAGCTTTAAATAGATTATTTATCCAGAGAGATTGTTTTGTGAACTGAAATGAAGCATAGTGCAAACATTACAATTCCATTCAGAATGTGTACTTTTAACATTAAATATAGATATAGAAAAAATATGGCCCTGAAATAGCCTCAGTACTCTGTTGGAGCACTGGTGATATGACCTTTTTAACAGGCCTCGAGCAATCAAGCTATCAGAAGATGAGAATGTACAGTAGACTTCTTTGGTGTTATCTTTAAACACGATCGAATGGTCCTTTTGTCATTTAAATCCCATTGACATGATTCCTGTGCTTCAGACCCAAGCAGCTAGCCTTCTCCATGTCTATGCAGCAGCCGCGCTGTACTCAGCAATGTCAGGGTCTGTCTCTCAAGGACATTGTGGGAGGCCGGAAGTGTCATCAGCCTCAGCACCCTCCCCTCTGCTACGAGGCGTGAGGAGAAGGCTTCCACTGCCTTCGCCCCTCCTCCCCCAAGGCGGGCCCAACCGTTGCAACCATGGAAACCCGGAGGGGAGGAGCCGAGGGGCGGGGCATCGTAATCTTACTATTGGCTGCCGCTGCAAGCGTGCCTGCAAACCTAGTGGGGGAGCTGCTGGTGCCGATGACTGAGTGACTTCTATTAGCATTCATGGCTCCTTTATCATGCAGTTCTGTATCTCTAACAATAGCCAGGGGGATCTCTTCCTCTCTTTCTCATGCAAAACCTTGTGGTCTAATAATAGCATGTTCGGGACATGGGCACACACAAAACATTAGTTACATAAATTAACATTTGACAAAGATGGCACAGTGGTCCACAGGCCATTTTCACTAAAGGTTGTTTGTAGGGCACCTGCACAGAGAAAACAAATCAATGAGATGAAAAAGTATACACAGCGTGACCAGTGAGCTGATCTTATAGCAGTATTTAGGGAGGGGCGACTAATTGATTGTATTTCACATTAAAAACATATCATCTTGACATTTTAGCACATTACAGTAGCTGCCTTTCAGAGGGATTCCCAGTAGCGCCCTTAGCATACACAGAGAATATGTCCCCATGTTCTTGAGCTCACACATCATACGAGGGTGTTGTTTTCAAGGAATCTGTTTCTCTTTCTCTGACAAATCTAATAATCATTTTCATTATCGTCAATGTAACATATAATAAATCACATGTTTGCTATTAACGGCACACAAGGGTTTCACCCCAAATGTCATCCTGTCGTGGTTTGAGCAGCATACGCATTGTTAAGATTTGTTGTTCCCAGTTTCAAATTAAACCCACAGTCAAACGTCCTTTGCAAGGGAATGAATGACAATATATTGTACTAAAATAGAACAACGGCTATAAACAAACACAGCCTCAAATGATCAACACCTACAGGGCAGCTCCATTGGTGCACGTTCCCCAGCTTCAAACTATACATACACATGAACGGGCAACTATGTATAGCCTGTTATATACATGTAATATCGTCAACATGTACATGTATATAAGAACGTTTCATTTCTGTGATGACATAACAAACCAAAAAGATATTCCAAATGGTGGCTTCCCAAATGGTACAATATCCATCTTCTATGTACTTATTGAACCATTAGTTTCACAGACCTTACAGGAATTGGAATAAAATATACTACTCTGCAACACTACATAACACATTACGCTGAAAGATGACTACAGGGTTAAAAAAAGAAAAAAACTGGTTTAATATTCACAGTTGGAGAAAACCAACTAGGTGAATTGGAATCTGAAGGTAAGAAAAGTGTCTGCGGCTCTTACCGAGCCTACTGTGAGTATGCAGCCTTAACTTCTCCCTTAGACCAACTCCTGGTCTGATGGAAAGGTTTCAGTTGGCTTTCAGTGAACTGCAGAAGTGGGAGGATATAATGTCATTACTGATTCACAGCTTCACCCTTAATGGCTAAGAAGGCGAATGGTTATGTGGTCCATGGAGAAACCATCTCTCGCAAAACTTGCTATAATGCTCTCCTGGAGCATTATAAAGACTGGATCAGCGGAAGCGAATACTTTTATCAGTAAAGATTTGACATCATGGGTCACTCCTAAGACATCAACAGCCTTTTGCCTTCTTAGGGTCAATATTCTAACACTTGCTTGGAGCAAAAGCCAATCCAAAGCAACACCAGTATTCAAAGCGCTGCGACTTTAAAAAACCAAAAGAAAAAAATAGAAATTGCTTGGGGTTGCAATGAAATGGGAATGCGGATGAATGCACAGGTCATCGGTAGCATCAAACAAAAAAGTGAACCACGACACAAAAAAGCAGCACGGTACACACGAAGAAAGGACGGTTTACTGTGCTACACTTTGATCATGTTTCTCACACAAAAGGGGAAACAACAATCCAAAAAATACGTGCTTGTTGCGGGTTTCGGTTCATGTCTGGTCAGGGCTGTCCACCGTGTGTGGGGGGGGGGAGGGGTTTAACTGGGGACATCTAGGTTGTTCAACTCACTCTGTAGCACTGTAATGGTGGCCTGGGCGCGGATCCAGCTCAGGGCGGGGTTTTGACGGTGGTCATTGCGCTTCGGGTCGTTGCTGGCTCGGCACTCATAGGTCCCCGAGTCTTCCAGAGTGAGCCGCGTGATGCCGAGCACGCTCACGCAGTTGGCCCCGTGCGCCGTGTTAATAGTAACCCGCCGTTTGCGGGCCCCGCCCCACAGTTGCTTAAAGGAGTCCGCCCGGTTGATTTCAGCGTACCACCACTGGATCTCCGGGACGGGGTTACCGACCACGTCACAGTACAGCTCAAAGGTGTCCCCTGTCAGCTTGATCTCAGACATTGGCGACTTCACAAACCCGGCTGGAGAGGGGAAATCGCATCAGGCAGGGAAAGGAAAAGGAGTAGAAAAAGAGTTAGAGCGTTAAAGAGGTTAGAACAAGGCCAAGGGATGGACAAGGAAAGCAAGCAGTTTCATTGAGGAAGACAAAATAGAGTTGATGGTTAAAAAATAGTGCTGTCAGTTTAACGCGTTATTAACGGCGTTAACGCAAACCAATTTTAACAGCGTCAATTTTTTAATTGCGCGATTAACGCTCTTTTGGCTTGGCAAACGTACTTTTTTCACCTGCTGTCTAGCAAGTAGCGTTAGTGTGTGTGTGTGTGTGTGTTTGTGTGTGTGTGTAGGCGTTATTCAATAGCCTGGTAATGTGTATAGGCCTACGTACGGTAGGAATATTCATACTGGTTTAAATAATAAATGTTAAAGTATTTCCCATCTTTGCTGAGCAAGAGTTTTGTTCGAAAGTTCAGTTATTGAAACAAATAAAAGCCTGGGCTATTGACGTTTCACGATAGGCCTACAACTGCGGGTCTCTCTTCTTACTGTCCTTCTCAACACTCTGATCTCACTAAAAGGCTAGCAGCACGAAATCAAGGGATATTTAGAATGGAAAAAAAGAGTTAACTATGACATTAATGCAATTAAATATTTTAATCACTGGACAGCACTAGTAAAAACAGAATCAGAAGGAAACGAGGGCTAACAAGAAAGCAGAAATGAATCACCTCTTGAACCCAGTTAGTCACCAAATGTTAGTCAAAGTTGTGTCCCTTTTCCCTAATGACATGTCTTGCGTTTTCAGAGGCGTCAAATAAGGTTTTGTGTTGTTGGCCTACCGATGTTGTCAACATTGCTAAAGTCACCTTTACCCAACAGCCCCTTTGAGAAGAGGTACTACAATAGTACTACATATTTGGTCCACCATAATACAGATAAAAGAAATATGAATTACATAATCTGTCTGTAGCTTTTAGCCAAACTTGATGTTTAGCCCCTGACAGCCCATTTCAGAGAGTTTCATTTATTATTTCTTTGGCCAAGCAAGTATACAATCATCGTGGCAAAAAGGGTATGTCGTTGGTGTGAGTCACTGCTGACTGGCCAAAGCTCGGGATTTAAACCTATACATACACAAAATAATTGTTGTGTAGCGTTAGAGAAATGTAAGATAATACCACCGATATTGTTCATGCCTTGGTATTTATAGTCTTAATTTAAAAAAGTACATTTGTACCTTGAATTCCAAGTCAACACATTCAGTTAGTAATGATTATTTTCATGAATCTCCTAAACTCAGTTGTTATTGTGATGGTAGTTTGTCTTTCAACATAAGCACAAACTAAAGAGAGACAGGTTTTTGGTATAGAGCTCTCTATAATTTCATTGCTGGATTTGAGCGTTGCTTGAGCCGATGATAAATCATGTGACGAGTCACAATCAGTGGTTTGGAATTTTTCCCTTAAGCTTAACTTGTCTAAATGACAGCCCAACACCGTGGGTATGTAAATGCCAATCCGTCTACTGGAATATAAAGCCAACCTTACCACACACATGCATAATAATAATTTCACCAGTCCAAAACAACATCATTTTGAGCATGCAGTTTGTTGAAGAGGAAGTGAGAATTTTGTGAGTTTGAAAATGTTAAAATCTGCTTTAATTTTGTTTGTTTGTACAATCTGGGTTCATTTTCTGATCACTTACTATTCTATGTTCCCTCCTTTAACTGTTAGTCTTTGTTCTATTGACATGTTCTGCTGTAGGGTGACTTCAAGGCTTATTAGAAGTAAGGGTTAAGTGTTTAGGCCAAATCCCATTTCTACCCCTGACCCCTTCAAAACAAGGGGGAGGGGTAAGGGTAAGGGGTAGAAATGGGATTGGGCCTTAGTGTGTCATATGCCAGAAGTCACCACAGGAAAATCCCTGTGGTTTTTGGATACAACCTGCAAGTTGCGCATTAAGGTGATTTAAGTAAGTGTATTTCACCATGGTGTCCCTATGTCAATTTAGGTGATTATTGCATTAAATGCATATGTGCATTTAAAATGATGTACATACGGTACCCCTACCCCTGCACTCGACCAAGTTAGTATGACGGAGTACCATTGCTTTAAGGCATCACCCTAGCAGCCCATTATTATGAGTAGGTAGAGATCCTTGATTTAGGAGGAGGAGCGTGAATAGTTGGTTAGTGAGGAAAGAGAAGTCGAGACGCCGGCGGTAGAAAAGAAACGCAGCATACGAGACTGAGATGTCGCCCCGGATAGCGTGATTACAAACAACACATGCATTAACCGAACAATACAAACGTGGCCCGAACCTTGACAAGCGAATGGTTCAGATGTTCTGCGTGAACCGTTCCATCCCTAGTGACTCCCCAATCCACTGGCACCACAATTAAACTCCTCGTAAGACCCAACACCTGGGTCCCGGGCCTCTCTGATCACCCTCTGGACACAGCTGTTAACCACATCCGAATATATCAACAAATACATCAAGGTAGAACATGATTATAACTTATTACATATTTAATTATATAACGTAATATAACAATTCAGAAACTAATAATTTACAGGTCAGCCCAGAGCACACAGAGGAAATGACAAGCCCTTATGCAATGAATCCCGACATTCTTTTGTATTGAAATTGTATTACAAGCCAGTAGAAATAGGAAGATAGCTTGTTTAGAGTCAGTCATAATTCATTGTACTTCCTCATTAAAAGTATTCAAGCAGCTTTCTGCACCTCTTGTAAAACAAACATCCCACAATGTGTTCAGTAGAACAGAAGATTGCCAAACAGGCTGTGCCAGTCTTTAGAAGAAGCTTCATACACTGCCGTGAACAAAGCATTGATCGGGTGTGTACCATGAAGGCAGGGAGCCACTGTTCCAAGACCAGTCTATGATTCATAGCCAACAAAATGATCAGGATGATTACTTGTACCTTCACCAAAAAGGACTCTCATTATATTGGGTAGCCCGGCCTTCATCTAAAACCTGGCAAAATTATAATAAGTAGCTTTTGCGTCGCTTCTCTCGAAACATCTGGGCCTATCAAACTCGCACTATAATCCCAGAGGGAGAAGAAAGGCACAGCTACCTACTGTTACACTGGTTGAGACTGTTAGTGTGGTATTAAATTAGAACATTTTGCAACCAACTAGATTGAATGTTTCAGCTCGGACGAAGGCTAAGGTAGTAATAGGTATCATAGTACATCAAGTAGTGTACATTCCTATACACAAAGTGTATACCAGGGAGAATAGTGAAACACATTCTGATAATAAGGAGTCTTTAGGACACAACAATATTTCTGCTACAAGCTCAACTGGCTTTTTGCCTGAAACCAAAATGGTTAAAGGAGTAGACCCTTGGAAAGGTTATTTTATTCAACACTTAACGAAATGTGCTCACGGATTTGTGTGACAAAATAAAAGCATTTCATTAAATGGTGGCTTACTTGATGAAGAGTCATTATTTAATCAAACCATTGTGAAACATTGTAGCAACAATAATAAACCTCTATGGAGATCTGTGGTTTTGTACATTAAAGAAGAGACCACAAATTCCTGCTACAAGGAAGGCCAGCATTATGATAATCATTCTAGCCGGAGAAACTAATAAAATAATGGAATGGACATAAAACATCGATAGATGCCTAACTCTACAGCTAATCTACAGTGTATGCACATCTAAATGCCAAACTGACCATTACCTACAAATTCAAAAACCTCGTGGCATAACTATATTGTAGTTGTAATTAACATCTGACTAATTTTGTGTTGGCAGTCACCCTTTATTTACACCGGGGGAAGTGGGGCAAGAGAGAGAGAGAGAGAGAGAGAGCGAGAGAGAGAGAGAGAGAGAGAGAGAGAGATTGAGTGAGAGACCTCCCTTGAGAACTAAGAGCAGAACACACACTGCCACCATGCAGCCTGAGTGAGTCAGCTGCTTGCCTACAACCTGGCTTCTGGTCCTGCGTCCCACATCACACACAAAACAGGCAGCTACTGGAAAAAAGCCCTGAGGCGACTGAAGGGGTACCATGCTGGGCAATCTGTTTATCTGCGCACGCATTATGTGCCGGTGTATATGTCGTTGATGCAAATACACCATTATCATCATCCACCTGAAACTACAATGCAATGCAACCACAGCTACTAGTTGCAAAGGCAGTGTTTCCAGAACAGGAATTGTGTGGGGTGGGCGCCTACAGAGGCTGTCAATCCTAGGAGCTGTCGCTCATCATCCAACAGAAGTGGTAAATTAGATAGCGTTTCCAATAACACCTACAGCGGACAGGAATGCTATAATCTTCCAGCCACACAAACCATTCAACACTTCCTGGGTGCTCCTTCTCAAGGTCACGGAGACAGATATTACTAATGACTGGCGAGAAAGCCGGGCTGCATTTCCCCCAGCACCTTGTCATTGGAGAATCTCTTCTGACGCTAAAAATAGCTGCGGCAGTGAAAGATAATTCTCCCAGAATTCCTAAATGTGACCAATTATTATTGCCAATATATTTGTCTGCTTAGAAGCAGGCGAAAGGCTGGCTCACAGACTGAAGGGATGAAATGCATTAGTGGGCAGAGGTTTGCACTCACTCTGTTGGTGGTGTGGAATGAGTGTCTTTAATGCATATGCTCACACTAACTCAGGTCGTGGGCTGCATCTCACATCAATGCAGTTTATTCAGTTGGTTTCACGGGATATACAAACGTGACTCTTGTAGGAGTTCTAAGTCATCTATACGCATGAGTCAACGGCTACAGTATTTTGAATTGTATGACTGCATTACCATATCCAAGCTGGGTAGAAACTCTATATAGTTGGGCGAAGACATCATGTTTATAAAATAACTTACTAACAGTATGTTTGTTAATGTATGATATTCCAATGCTTGGTCATCCGTATAATCACAATCATAAGAAATGCCAGCCTATTATATGAACGTATGATGAGAATAAAAAACATACAGGGATTCATAAAATATTAATGACCCATTTATTTATAGGTCTAACTCTCCTCATTCACTTGATGTACAGCGACTAACCGGCTGGCCTAGTTCGCTGTCATTTATTTAAGAGTCTTCTATACAACAACTATAAATTGTGAGTATTATCAAGTCTAATTTTTTCCATTTTGGGCCGGTTGTATAACGATGATGCAGACGGAGGGGGTTTGCCGTTGGTTAAATCGTCAGGGATGACATGTGTAGGAAGATCTCACTAAGTAAGCACATTAAGTTTTACCACTGACATTCAAGACTGCAGCTGTCCATTTATGCTGTGTAAGGCTGTTCTGTAGACTGCCACTCCATTGTTAGCATGGTACCAATTCACCATTTCTGTTCCTGCAGAGTTTTTTGTGGAAAAACTTGGTATTCCGCGGTGGCAAGAATAACTCCACCCAAAAAGAGCAACGCTCATGAAGGCTAATCAATGACTCAGAGAGTTGCTCAATGTTCTGTCAACCATTAACTCTCCCCTGGTGTAACTTTGCCCACAAGCAGCTTCTCATGGCTAGAGTTAGCCCCAGAGGACATGGGCTGACCGGCTGTGCAGCACGACCTCGGTATTGTCGACATGGACGTCGTGAGTGGGTTGCTTTTATTCTATAGAAATAAACACACTAGCATAAAGCAAACACCTGCGGTGAAAGGCTACTTAGTGGAGCTTTAATAATGACGGCATCATCAAAAAGCCACGAAAAATGACAATTCAGGTTATTGATTAGTATTGACCTTCTCAAGGTCAATATTTGTTGACATGCTTGAGATCTGCATTCGATTTATTGATCAGCCATGGTTTTTGATAAATGCCCATATAGTCATTTGGGGACGTGGACATCATATGGGGCTTACTCTTTTGTATTATTGGTAAATAAAGGTGAATAAAGAGATGATAAACGTCAATGAAGGTGTTATTATACACAGAATATATATAATGTAATCTGACCTTATGGCAAGATAATACACGTATCATGTGTAGCATGTAGGGGGGAAAGCAGTGTCGAGCACCAAGGCAGCGGGTCAGCCTGGCCACAACCCATCACCAGTCTTGGTTTTCATCTTTTAAACACATTGACCAACCCGGCCTGCTAGAATATAAACAGTGCAGAGCAGCTCACTGAGACCTCAGAAAGGGTTGCACAAGGGAGCCATCCATTAAGGGTTAATGGATTCACTACCACAAAAGACCTTAAAGCCTCAGTTCTCGGTGCGGCTTCTTGGGGGATAAAAATAGACCAGGGCAGAATGGACAGATGCTATTTACAGTCCTCCAAATATCTGTCAAAGAATCTGGCCCTCCTTGCTCTCGCCAGGTCGAGGGAATATGAAGGACTGGAAAAACTCCCCTTTACTTCGCTCATGCGGTGATTACATCTCGTGCACTTCTTAATTACAATTCTCTCCACATTGCTGCCTCCACTGTGAAATACCACCGAGGCAAATGTACATGATGGCAGGCGTCAATCAACCCTCAATCTGAACTGGGGGAGATAAATAAGTAGGACTGATTCAGAGACCCTATTAGCATATTGCCATGGATATTGAAAAAGTAAATCCTGCCTTAAAGGAAAACTATGTGAGAAACATATCTCTCCATCCCGCTCTATCTTTATGATAAAGAACGTGCATATTAGTGACAGGTTGGCACCAGTGTGTCTCACATTAACCCCTGGGGTTCTCTTTGCGACTGTGTGTCTGTGTGGGGGTTTGTGTCCTTGTGCTTATGTTTTTGTGTGTTGAGAATTAGGCCGCTAGCACTGGGTAAGGACTTGCCAAGTGTTGGGAATGCCTTTGCAGAAGCTTACTCAAACAACACGGGGCTTAGCATTGTATTTGATTTTCCACCCAGATGCGAACACTAAAGGAGGATTCTGTGTGAATTCCATTTCCAACCTGAGATCACCGAATACGGAGATATGATGTGAAGTCAAGGAACACACTCGGTTATATAACCGCTGCAGGGTCCGGGACTACGTTGTGGTGGTGTTTCCCTTTACACATGGCTTAGAAAAGTTGCTTTCCTTTCGTTTTGATGGATACTGATTATACACAATATGGTTATGTAACAAGATTCTAAATGATATCTCACAGCCACAATTGAGCATGTGCATGCAACAATATGTCCTTATTATTGAGCCTAGAAACCAACCTGTTCTCAGTGTTATGAATCTCGAAGAAATGTGTTGAAGGACACCCCCATTGACTCTTTTCTATGATAATCTAACCCATGGTCAAAACATAGTTACTGTATGTTGACATCATAGGGATGTAACCATATAGGCCTTGCTTTTGCAAACAAAAATGAAAATTATTACGGTATATATATATATAATATATAACATATTGCATTTAGATTTGCACATAGATCAGGAACCCGATTGAACATACGAGTCATAACACTTGCAGTGGTTGCAATGTTGCATGGTCGAAAAAGGTCATTTATAGTATTCAGCAAAGGCCTGCAGGTTAGTCTACCCAACCCACCTGCAGAACGACATGCCGTAGACAGGGAGACACTGATAGCCGACCTATTCTTAACGAATTATATAATTATTCCGACATACACTGTCAGGATAACGACCGAGTTTTGCCCCACGTAACACAACCCGTTGTATAATAGCGCTGGCATAGAAAACAAAGCTGTAAATAACAATAAATCACAGCGATCCCCTTCCACTGTTGATTCTGTGTGCACCGCTAAACGCACAGACGTCACTTTGCGACTAGTTTAGTATCACGATGCTTTCCCTTGTCGTGATGCCCAATCCGCCGAAAACCGTTGCATTGGACATGTTGATAGATGCACCGGGGGTGTGCGTTCATTCTACTCCGACTGTGAGATTCGTGATTAAATCGTTGATATGTGTCTGTGTTTGTGTATCTGCGAGCGTGTGTCTGTTTGTCTGTCTGTGTGTGTAAAGTCGTCGTCCAGCATTCCGCCCTAGCGAGGTCCTCCTCCGGGCGGTAGTGTCTCCAGTCCCCGGTTATCGAGAAATGTGTGGCGCGGTCGCGTCCCCATCACCGTTAACGCTAGATTTCCGTGGGGCGGTCGTGTCCCCACTGCGCCCGGTTAACGCTAGATTTCCGTGGCGCGGTCGCGTCCCCAGCCAAGTTAATGATAGATTTCCGTGGCACGGTCGCGTCCCCTCTCTTACCGTTCTGCGCCCAGGTGAAGGGCAGCAGCATCGCGTGCCCCAGGAGGACCACCGCGACCACCGCTGTTCTGGAATGCATTCTCCCGGCTCGACGAGAGGACCGATGGGGGTCTTGGCAGGACGAATGGAGGAAGAAGAAGAGGAAGTCAATCACTGAATAGGCTACAGTAACTAAAGAGATGGTCTGGACATAGCACCGAGTTTTGCAAAACGTGGCGATGAGGATCAGGTGAATGACTTGTGGGCTGTCACGGAAGAGGCCAGCGTCTCAGGGATGTCAAAATCTAAAATCTGGCCCTGGGAGGTGAGGGTTCCGCGGTTAGATCGCAGAGGAGAAGTCTCCCTGTGTGCTGATCTGGTCCTCGATCGTAGTTCGGTGAATTCAAAGATGCGCAGAGCGATGCGCAGTGGCGCTATAGCGTTTACAGCTCGGCGATTAAAGGGGCAATGTTTTTATTTTTATAGACACAAAACGAGTCAAAAAGCTGTGTTAAGACGGTGTTGAGCAGTCAATAATGCAGCATTAAAGATACCCCGGTGTTATGGATTGAGTGTGAGTGACAGCCAGTGCAGGGTTGGTAGCGGTCGTTCGCGTCACCTGCTCACGACTCACGACCCCCGCTGATGCACTACTACTACTACTACAACCACTACCACTGCAACTACAACCGCAACTACAGCTTGGCTTTCACAACAACCATGCAACAGTCGTGCATTGCAGGTAGTGGGGTCAAATGGAATTAGACAGAGTAGAGTGGGTCAATGATTCGTGCTACACCAGTAAAGCAGGATACACTGCGTTGTTGCATAGAAATGCAGAAGGCTTCTGAGTCCAGCGGGGGGACATCATGTTTTTTTGCACACAGTCGGGAGACAATATAGTGCTATAGCCAGATATAGATATGGACCCCAGCTATACACAAACACGCACATACACACGCAAGCGCGCAAACACGCTCGCACATAATTATTAGTTGTTATATTTACATAATGTGTTTCCCCTCTAACTTCTTCCATAATGTGTGCGGGATGTGCACAGCAGGCCTTTGTCTGGTGTGTTTGCGTGGGAGGAGGCTGAGGCGTTACTCTTCAGCTGATTTGTAAAACAATCCTCCCAGAGAACAATCGGATTTTCAAACTGTATTTAGGCCTACGACGTGCGTCTCGCCACCTAACATGGCCCCCTGTAATCCCGTTGGGTTTCTAGAACGTGGGCGACCTCATGTGGTGACTTATTGCAACGCTGTTCAGACGTCCAGGACGTGGAAAGGAACCCTTTGTCAGTTGTCAAACAATATGAATATGGCATCCGATCCTTGTGTATTTTTTTTGTTAGGTTTACAGACCTGTACGAATCAGAAGACATGATTGATCTATACGTTTTTCAACCCCTTTGGAATATTGTAAGTATCAGAATCATTTTGATGGTAAAAAGCCTTAATTTGACCCTCCTTCAACATATCTTGAACTATGCTGTAAAACACCAGTAGCTTGGAACCCACAGTTGAACCAATGTATTATGGCATGTCTGGAAGAACAATCCTAAAAGTTGATCAAAAAATAATCAATGTTAAATCAAATTAGTTCACATACATTGTTGATTAGTATGACCACTTATCTTCATCATAAAACACGATACCTAAATAAGTGCATCCTTCTCACATGTCTCATTGCTACGGATTTGCCCTAGCCATTCCATGTACACACAGTTTTTCTGCAGGACATTTGCAAAGAGCTGGTCCAAACTGAACCACAGAACAAACTTCCCTCCCTTTTACTCCCCTCCCTCCAGTTTGTCAATGGGAGACTACGTTTAAAATGTAACCCCACCTGAAATCCATTGTCAACCAATCACATGCTAGAACGCCTGCACGGATGGCACGCCCTTCTTTGTTCAAAGCCAATGAGAATGGATGTGTGGCATTTTGCCTGGGGGGGAAAACTTAGCCCTGGATGTGTTAATTACGCATCACTTAACTGTTGCCAATGTGTTCTCAACGGTGGATCCTCTTTTGGGTTTTTTACAACTACTCTATTTATTTTCCGGTCCTTTTATTATGGAAGGCAGACAACAATGGCTTACCAGGCTGAAGAATGAGCTAAGCAACAGTCCACTGGTGTCAAACGTAGCTTTTGGCTTTATCCTCATGGGACTGGAAAAGCTGGTGGAGCTGGAGTTTGAGTGTCCTTGCGATCCTACGTGGAACGGAGTGTTTTCGTCTGCCTTCTTCATCATCCCCGCCGTCATGGCCTTCACCTTGATGCTGATCATCCAGGGGTGCCGGTGCGATACGTGGTGCAGGAACACCATCTCCTTCTCCAGCTTTGTCCCCGCTGTCGTTTGGCTGATTCTGCTGTTCTTGGACGGCCAATACTTTGCCTGTGCGATGACATACTGGGAGGGAAGGTTTGTGATCGTGGACAAGGCAGCGCCTCAGAAGTGGTGCGAGCCACTGAGCGACGGGGACATCCCTCTTCAAGAGCTGATGCTGCGCTCCCAGAACTTGTTTGTTTTCTCTCAGGTGAGTGAATGCTGCGTTGATCACATGCATTCACAGGGTTCAGGGACACACTGTGTGCACTAAGAGCCGGAGAGAGGCCCCTACGCTGAACCCTTTGAAAAGCAGGTTAAAAAACATTGCTTTTTACTGCTATTTATACTTCAGTTCTAACTCTGTGTGTGTTTTGGATAATGTTAGGTCTTTACCAACAACAGTTGTTATGCATACTTATAATCGGCCCTTACACATGTCTGTTGATTGTATTGTTACTTTATGTTTAGCAAACTGTGTTATCCTATGTATGACATGCGCTGTATAAAGCTTGACTTGAATGAATGCACTGGACTAAATCATCCATAATGAAAATGAATGAACCTTTACAATAATGATCATATAAATAACATTGCATAGCCTTATATCGTGTCCAGTGTAGTGTAGTGTCCTCTTAGGAAGGTTCTGGCTTCGATTCCTCAGTCTCTGCGGTCTACCTGAAGTCATTCTTGAGCAGGACTCACATACTCCTTAACGACCTGCATTGGAATTCACTGGGAGTTCCTTTGGATTAAAGTTTCTAAATGTTTCTAAATGGCTGAATAGCAAATCGTAACACCATGTAATAGTTGCATCACCTATCACCATGCACTGTGACTCACTCTCCTCCTCCTCCCTAGGTGATAGGCATAATCCTTCTGATATTCATCTGTGTGGGACTCATCGTTTATGTGGCGAGAGAGAGCTGTGAACAGGACCTGGAGATGCAGGAGGCAGACGTAGCTGAGCTTACAGTACTTAGGATGAGCTCACTGCGGACCAGGACTCCCTGAGAGCCGTGTGGTCGGCCGGACCAGCCAGTTCTCATGGGGGCGAGAGCTAAACCTGGCTGGAATGAACACTTACAGAGCACCAGGAATAGACTTCACCGTTGGTCTCCATTGTTTTGTCAATCAGTGCCTTGTGTACATTTGCGAATAGTTATTTCATTGTTTCTTTCGTGTCTTAGTGCCTTATTGTGTTTGTTTACTATTATGTGTGGGAATTCTTTAATGCACCATTTGTTGTTGGACTAAAACTGCAATACAGTCCTTTCTAACTACAACTTTTTTCTGACGTGGTTGTTCACTTATATTATATTAAGTGCATTGTTAAGTGCACATATTTTATTGTTCTAAAGAAACTAAATGCCAGCCCCTTTTTTGTACCTTCGGTAAAACCATGTAATATACGTTTTAAAAAAACTTGAACAAGGGAAATTGGATACAGGGAAACAGGATATTCTGTCGCCAGAATAAGAGTTTTTTGCCTTTGTATACGAATAGCTGGCGGATGGACTAATGCTTTAATGTATAGGGATCCCCGAGGCAGCTAGTGTTGAAATGTGTTTGCCACTTCATACATTTTGGAGTGTCGCAGGCTGTATAGTGAAAATGTGTTGTCAAAGTAAAATATCACTTTTAATAATTCAGGGGCGCTCTCGGTCTGCTACATGGAAGAAGACTCCTGACTGAATCATCCAATGATTCTCATTCTGTCAGGTTTATTATGTATATACCAACTAGGATTCAAATATATATGATAATGCCTACTGCAGTATTTTTACATAAAATATTGTTCATGCATTATGTAGAAACTGTCATTGATTGTGGTTTGTAGCAAGAAAATGTGACTTAAAAAGTACTGACATTTGATTTTGTAATAAAGAAATTATTTATTTAATGTATTGTTCAGTGATTTTGTACAGCACATGTGTATATATATATATATATATAATTCTGACTGTCAGTCAGAATTCAGCAAATGTATTTTTATTCATGAATATGTTGGCCAGATGATTATGATGTTACTAGTATAACATTTTGGCACAGCTCTATCATACCTTTGTTTCCATAACAGTATGGTATATGATTGATTACAAAAGAGTACATGACAACAAATCATAATCACTTTCATCATGAAATGTGAACAACTGTTTCAAGAACAGTAAAAGATGACCTGAGGTGTCATACTAAGGGTTAAGTGTTGTGATCCAAACCTAGACCCTCTACACTGTGTTTGGAGCAACAGCCTCTCATTTAAAGGATCTATCGAAAGGCGCCCCGGTGGCTCACGGTGTACGGAGCATATCATTGAGGCTCAGTCCTGATCGAAGATACCCCGGTTTTTGTTGCATGTCCTCCCCTCTGTCTCCATAACTTCCTGTCCATTTCACTCTTTCATAAAGCATTCAAATGCAATGCATCACCAGCAGGGGCTGTTGGGGTGATTTCCCTAGCCCTTAATTAGATCTACGTGCATTCGAGCACAGACCACCTTATTGTGCATATTAGGTCTGGACATTGGAGGTGTTAGGGTTGTGGGTGCAGGCAGGCAGGTAGGACCCAGATGCAGACGGTTTAGGGAAAACTGTACTTTATTTCCGCCAAAAGGCTAAGGCAAGGAGCAAGGAGCAAGGAGCAAGGGAACACAGGTAACCACATAGAACACGCAGGACCAAAAAACCACAATGACAGCACGAGGAACAAAAGAAACAAAATGTTAATATGTAAGCCACATCAAGGTGATAACCTTGACCTAAAATGATTAACTTTATCTGCATGATTAGCGCCTTTATGGGTTTACACAAGATTTACTATATATCTTACACAAATGTTCAGAATGAAAATAGATTTAATACTTATATGCAAATATATATAAAGATATTATTAGTCCCGTTTGCGTTTTATTCTGCGACAGACACAGGAGCACAGGTTCTTGACTAACACAACAAAGGTCAGGATCATAATCAGCAGCAGTCCTAATAAGAGAAGGATCACATCTACAGAGTAGTAGGAGTACCAAGGCATGTTGTAGGACTCTGACCTCAGGTGACCAGCACCCTTGTTTCGTATAACATACTCTATCCAGAAGATGGCGTAGTCTAAAGGCTTCATTGGCAGGTCCCTACTGAGTCTAGAGAGTTGCTCCATGTTGGTCCTGTATGAGGGCTCATTGAGGAGTTCCTCGATACCTTGTCGGAAGCTCTCCCTGTCAATAGTGAATATATTTAGGATTTTGCTGCCTCCTCTGAATTTAATTTTGAAGAGATTGTCGTGTTGGTCAAAGATCAGTGGGAGTCCGAGGATGGGCACTCCGTGGTAGATGGCCTCTTGTACTCCGTTTGTTCCTCCGTGCGCCACAAACAGTTTTGTTTTTTCGTGTCCTAAAAGGTCATTCTGTGGCATCCAACCGACAAGTAATGTGTTGTTGCCTAAGGATGCTGGCCGTTCACCTTTATGTCTCCAGATGACTTTCTGAGGTAGTTTTGCAAAAGCGGCGGCAATTTCCTCTGATATTTCTTGGGGAAGACTTGCGATGAGCGTCCCCAGAGACATGACGATGACTCCGTGCTCTCCTGAACTCTGGACAAAGTCCTCCAGGTGTGGAGGCAGAGGCTGAGCAGGTTTACATTGAAACCCTCCCATGTACTTAATGTTAGGCATGGTGGGCCGAGGGAACTCAAACACAAAATCTATTCTCATGAGCCACAGATCAGCTCTTTGAAACAGGCTCATAAAGGAATCTTGGCTGAAGTATTTTTGCATCAGCCCCTCATAGTGTGGAACGACATACTGGGATAAATGAAATTTTGTGAAGCAGTAAACACATACATTCAAAACTCTTTCGCTGAAGCTCATCTTATCGGATAGCTCTAGCCCTGGCACTGGAACGTAAGAAAGAGGAGAAGGAGCGATTGAAAAATGGCCTTCGCCGTGAGTCGTCCATCTCACATTGAAAACTAAAGGCAGATCTAAGTGGCGGGCAAGCATGACACCAGCTAGTATGACGGGATCTGTCAGAACCATGTCGAATTTGGCATCCTTTAGAGACTGCATCAACTGCTTGTCCTCAAACATATGCTCAACCAATTGGGCGCCCTTTATGTGCATCACAGAGGCTGCCTCCATTTGCTCCATCTCCAGCTTGAAACGTGCCCAGGGAGACCTTCCGTTCCTCTGGATCTCCAGAAGCTTCGCAATTAACTCAGTGATGAAGCCCTCATCAAAGCCACTCTCAGATTTGACGGTAATAGCAGTATAGAAGGGGGAGTGTTCCTTGATATACCAGCTGTCTATTGTTTGCACCACTGAGATAGTGTGGCCCCTTGAATGAAGCTCTTCAACAATGATTTTCATGTTCACCCAGTGACTCCCCTCGACTGGGACAACCAGCACATTTCCTGTCCTCACGATGGCTGGACAGAAGAGAAGGAGGGATATCCAAACAGAGAGCATTTTCGTTGAACCTGTTGTCGGGGGGGGGGGGGGGGGGGGGGGGGGGGGGAATTAACAATTCAAATAATTTTCCTTGATACTATGCCTACATATACAGAAAATAACACATGCCCAAAATAAATGTAAGTAGAAATGTGAAAAACACAAATAATGGGTAAATTCGTAACATACATACACCACATAACATGTTATAATCATCGGTTAACTTTTTCTTTTTCATTTAACTAAATGTCAAACATAAATGTCATTCATGCTACTTGAAAGGCTAGACGCTAGACATGACATCCTGTTGTTGATAATTGATAATGCCTTTGTCTTGGTTTACGTCTTTTATTTGAAATCTTTCATTCAGTTGAGCGTAAGGTAACGTAGAGCGCACTCTTACCTTAGCAGAACCACTGCAGTCTCCTCCGATGTGGGCCTTGATGTGGTGCGCAACAAGACAGACCTCTCCAACCTGACCTGAACTTTAACTTAAATTGCACACTGTTAAACATTTGCCTGATACGTGTATTGTAGGATTGTGTAACATTCATGTACCAAGCATCAGTGACCAAGCCTATGTGGCGGAGGCTAAAAGATCATGAGAAAAATAAATGCAATAAACAGACAAATTGAAGCCACAAAATAATTTATTATTTAATATTTTGCTTGATGAGGCCATGGTAAATTTAACTTCTGGGTTGGGCTGAAAAACCCAGGTGCTCTCCAAGCACTTAACAGTGTTTATCTAACGTGAAGCTCACCTTTGCTCCCCTAGTATGCTGGCCCCAATGTCCGTCGATAAAGCAGTCTGTCTGTCAAGCTTGCTAAACATATAAATGTCCATGGAGACTCAGACTGAACAGGTTGCATGGTCGTTGAGATTACTTGACATTTATTATTTGATGAAACTGAAACACAGAAATACAAAAGTGCCTCAAGTAAGTTATTTTTATAAAAAAATCTTTAGAAGGGTTACACAATAGGTTATTATTACATTAAACACAAAAGTCCATGTTAAACTCATGTTACAGACCTACAATTTGCTCTAACTACTTCTTGGCACATGCCAAGGGCCTCCTTGCCACTAGGGGGCTGAGACAGAGGGGTAGATAACATCAACTGCCTACATTATATAACATTGGCACTTTTCCATTGGAACTTGGGGTAAAACAAGGCGGGTATGATTTCCATTTCCAGTCTAACCGTGTCGATTTGGAGAAGGAGCACATCTGTAGTGGGGTCAAAATGTCAGCACTGCTTTCTGTTTGGAGCGAGAAGTTGTCGCTACAATTTTAGGAATGTAAGTCCTTCAAAAAAAACACAATAGCTGTGTGTTCATATGGCTGACACGCATCGCCATGCATGCAGACATGGTTTGTTATAAGATGGAAGGAAAGATTATAATCAGGGCTACACTTACCACTCTAAATAAATTAAATATTAACAGAAAGGTATATACTTAATTGTACCTATTTTTTTCTAACTAAATGTATGACCACAATAATCATGTGGCAGTTAAACCAAAAATGCATGAACAAATTCCCAATCTGCAAATGCACGACAATCAAAAGGTTTGTTGTTAGTAAGGGCCAATCCATGACTAGGTGTGGGGGTCATCCAAACACAATGTCCCACACCCAGGAGTAGATTATATCGCATATACCACTTGTTAGGTTATACGGGGATAGGTCTATGACTGCTTCATTTAGGGGCGAATCCGTCCCAAAATAAGACTTTAAACTCGCACTACTTTTTTGTGTTCCTGGAAGCACAAATGCCATCAGAAATATGCCTCAAACCTGATTAGTTAACCAGTAGGATAATGAAATGCAGATGTTACGTTATATTGGTAAATATATTCCCGAAGCTTTCTCATCGTGACTTTAGTCCGGTCCGAGAGAAAGACTACTTACGTTACGGATTAGTTGATCTTCCCCAAACTGCATAAATAAATAGCCTACTGCACGCATGAAGCTTGGTGAGCCCCGATCTTTAGATAACGTTATTCACTAATTTAGTTCCATCAATCCTATTGCCCATGCGTGTGAGCAGGATCATCGCGTCCTTGGATATTCTGGATGTGAGCATGCCCAGAGTAACATCAACATTTACATACTTTGAGGGTGATTTCAGCTTACAGAAGGCTGGCAAGATGCTGAGTTGGGCTTGAAGTTCAACTGTTATGAGTTATCAGGCTCTAGCCCTGGTGTTATGGAGGAATAATGCCCAAACCCCTCGACTAGAACTATCGCTAAAGTAACATAGAGTAACTTACGTACAAGGACTCAGAGTTTGCGTTGTGCAGCACAACGATTAATGTTTTCTTCTGTTAGGTCACGGGGAATAACGAAACCCAACCCCGATTTAAACGTGCGTTACCAATGCTTGCCAGTAGGTGTTTAACTGAAAAATGTAGTATAGGTGCATTACCACAGTGTGCCAATAGGTGGTGGTGTTTATCCGAATAATGTAATATCTTTAAAGGTGCATTACCACTGTGTGCCAATAGGATGTGCTGTTTAACTGAATATTTTTTAATGAACAGCCTTGGTTATACAATCATTTAATAGATAAATCTGGACATATGCTATCTGTTGAGTTAATGGTTCTTTCTTTAGAAAAATATTTATGCGATTTAAAAGATAATTTGTTTCTTCCGACAAAGAATATATGTGAAAAGATTCTGAACAAGGTAAAAATGTTGACTGCGAGATGTTTCTCCTGAGCTTGTTTGTCAAACAAACAAGCTCAATCACCAGGTTGGAGGGGGCTCAGTACACAGCCCTGAGGGGCTCCTGTTGGGCTCCTGGCGTTGACCCGTTAGGAAATCTAGGATCCAGCGGCACAGGCTGGGGTTGATTCGTCGGTCCCTAAGGTCGGGCCTTGAGGGGACTTTGGTGTTGAATGGTGAAATGTATTTAACGAACAGCTTCCTCTTCTCCCAGGGGACAGGGCGGTGTGGAGGGTTGTGGTTACGGTGTCGGCCGTGGATCTTTTTTGCCAAATTAGTAGGCAAATTGGTAAGGGTCTATAGTGAGCCGTAACAAGCTTCTCAAGGCTTTTACTCACTGTGGGAGTGAGGGTAACAGGGATTGGCCCTTACACCAAACATTTTGATTGTCTCACTACTTTTAACTGCCACACGATTATTGTGGTCATACATTTAGTTTGAATAAATATATACAATTAGGTAAATACCTTTTGTGTTAAAATGTAATTTATTTATAATGAAAAGGGCAGCCCTGATGATAATCTTTCCTCTTATCTTATAATGGAACAAACAAATAATAACTAATCAAGCTGCATGGTGTGCATGGTGTGCAAGTGCATGCATGGTGATGCGTGTCAGCCACAAGAACACACAGTTATTGTGTTTTTTAGAGGACTTATATTCCTACAATTTTAAGAGACAACTTCTTACCCTTCTAAAGATTTTTTATAAAAAAAAAACGTACTTGAGGCATTTTTGTATTTCTTTGTTTCAGTTTCACAGAATAATAATTGTCAAGTAATCACAACGACCACGCAACCTGGTCAGTCTGAGTCTCCATAGGCATTTATATGTTTAGCAAGCTGGACAGACAGACTGCTTTATCGACCGACATTGGGGCCAGCATACTAGGGGAGCAAAGGTGAGCTTCACGTTAGATAAACACTGTTTCTGTAGTGCTTGGAGAGCACCTGGGTTTTTCAGTCCAACCCAGAAGTTAAATTTACCATGGCCTTATCAAGCAAAATATTGAATAATAAATTATTTTGTGGCTTCAATTTGTCTGTTTATTGCATTTATTAGTCTCATGAGCTTTTAGCCTTCTCCACGTAGGCTTGGTCACTGATGCTTGGTGTACATTGGTACATTCATGTTACACAATCCTATAATACTCTTATCAGGTAAATGTTTTACAGTGTTCAATTTATGTTAAAGTTCAGGTCAGGTTGAAGCGGTGTCTTGAAGCGCACCACATCAAGGCCCACATCGGAGGAGACTGCAGTGGTTCTGCTAAGGTAAGAGTGCGCTCTACGTTACCTAACGCTCAACTGAATGAAAGATTTCAAATAACTGATGTAAACCAAGACATAGGCTAGCGCATTATAAATGACAAAATGTGATGTCTAGTGTCTAGCCTTTCAAGTAGCAGAAATTACATTTAAGGTTGACGTTTAGTTAAATGATTAAAAAAAAGTTAACCGATGATTATAACATGTTATGTGGTGTATGTATGTTACCAATTTACTCTTTGTTTGTGTTTTTCATATTTCTACATACATTTATTTTGCCAATATGTTATTTTCTGTGTCTATAGGCATAGTATCAAGGAAAATAATCTGAATAGTTAATTCCCCCCCTCGGCAAAAGGTTCAACGAAAATGCTCTCTGTTTGGATATCCCTCCTTCTCTTCTGTCCAGCCATCGTGAGGACAGGAAATGTGCTGGTTGTCCCAGTCGATGGGAGTCACTGGGTGAACATGAAAATCATTGTTGAAGAGCTTCATTCAAGGGGCCACACTATCTCAGTGGTGCGAACAACAGACAGCTGGTATATCAAGGAACACTCCCCCTTCTATACTGCTATTACCGTCAAATCTGAGAGTGGCTTTGATGAGGGCTTCATCACTGAGTATATTGCAAAGCTTCTGGAGATCCAGAGGAACGGAAGGTCTCCCTGGGCACGTTTCAAACTGGAGATGGAGGATATGGAGGCAGCCTCTGTGATGCACTCAAAGGGCGCCAAATTGGTTGAGCGTATGTTTGAGGACAAGCAGTTGATGCAGTCTCTAAAGGATGCAAAATTCAACATGGTTCTGACAGACCCAATGATACTAACTGGTGTCATGCTTGCCCGCCACTTAGATCTGCCTTTAGCTTTTAACGTGAGATGGACGACTCACGGTGAAGGCCATTTTTCGATCGCCCCGTCTCCTCTTTCTTACGTTCCAGTGCCAGGGCTAGAGCTATCCGATAAGATGAGCTTCAGCGAAAGAGTTTTGAATACATGTTTTTACTGCTTCCAACAATTTCATTTTTCCCGATATATTGTTCCACACTATGAGGGGCTGATGCAAAAATACTTCAGCCAAGATTCCTTTATGAGCCTGTTTCAAAGAGCTGATCTGTGGCTCATGAGAATAGATTTTGTGTTTGAGTTCCCTCGGCCCACCATGCCTAATATTAAGTACATGGGAGGGTTTCAATGTAAACCTGCTCAGCCTCTGCCTCCACACCTGGAGGACTTTGTCCAGAGTTCAGGAGAGCACGGAGTCATCATTATGTCTCTGGGGACGTTTGTCACAAGCCTGCCCCAGGAAATATCAGAGGAGATCGCCGCCGCTTTTGCAAAACTACCTCAGAAAGTCATCTGGAGACATAAAGGTGAACGGCCAGCATCCTTAGGCAACAACACATTACTTCTCGATTGGATGCCACAGAATGACCTTTTAGGACACGAAAAAACCAAACTGTTTGTGGCGCACGGAGGAACAAACGGAGTACAAGAGGCCATCTACCACGGAGTGCCCATCCTCGGACTCCCACTGATCTTTGACCAACACGACAATCTCTTCAAAATTAAATTCAGAGGAGGCAGCAAAATCCTAAATATATTCACTATTGACAGGGAGAGCTTCCGACAAGGTATCGAGGAACTCCTCCATGAGCCCTCATACAGGACGACCATGGAGCGACTCTCTAGACTCAGTAGGGACCTGCCAATGAAGCCTTTAGACTACGCCATCTTCTGGATAGAGTATGTTATACGAAACAAGGGTGCTGGTCACCTGAGGTCAGAGTCCTACAACATGCCTTGGTACTCCTACTACTCTGTAGATGTGATCCTTCTCTTATTAGGACCGCTGCTGATTATGATCCTGACCTTTGTTGTGTTAGTCAAGACACTGTGCTCCTGTGTCTGTCGCAGAATAAAACGCAAACGGGACTAATAATATCTTTATATATATTTGCATATAAGTATTAAAACTATTGTTATTTGGCACATTTGTGTATGTTTCTGTTTTTTTTTAAATTATTTAAATCTTGTGTAAACCCGTAAAGGTGCTTATCATGCAGATAAAGTTAATCGTTTTAGGACACGGTTATCACCTTGATGTGGCTTACATATTAACATTTCTTTGGGCATATCTAAAAGTATTAAGGTAAGAGTTGTTGAATTATAAAGCCCCCGACAAGATGGCTGTCGCCTCGTGATGGTGAATGTGAGGCAATATTGTAAAGCGCTTTGAGTGGCCAATGGTTAGAAAAGCACAATATAAATGCAGTCCATTTACATTTACATTAGTGCTCCGACCACTCTGTGTCTATGCTGTGTCTACTCAGGTCTGGGTCTATGTTTGGAGCACAACTCTTAGCAGAACCCAGGTAATTCCAGCTATTCTTCAAACAGTTGATCATATTTCATAATGAAAGTGATTATGAATTGTTCTCATGTACTGTTATGTAATCAATCATATATTATGCTGTTATAGAAACAAAGGTATGATAGAGCTGGGCAATAATTGTATATTAGTAACATCTGAATGCCATTATCATCTGGCCATCATATTCATGAATAAATACACTTTCTGAATTCTGGCTTAAATTAAATATCACGGTTGAATCAGGTATACCGTTGTCTTTAAATTCATAAATATATATATAGATACATGTACTGTACAAAATCACTGAGCAATACATTGAATAAATAATTTATTTTATCTAATACTAGATAAAACTTTACATATGCTATCTGTTGAGTAAATGGTTCTTTCTTCAGAAAAAAAATATAGATATGTGTAACGGGGGGCTTAGGCAGAACCCAAGTGCACAGACTGACAATGGTGACAGGGCAGTTCAGAGGTTTATTGATTGCACCGATGATCAGGATCGGGCAGGCAGAGTAAACGGGGACAGTCAAGAGTTCGGGGACTGGCAGGCGATCAGGTAGACAGGGGGTACCGTAACCGGCGGGTAATCGGACAGGTGGGGACTCGATCACTGGCGGGCGATCAAGCAGGCAAGGGCTCGTCGGCGGTCTGGTAGTCGGGCAGGCGAGGGGTCGATATCAGGAGGGCAGACAGGCAGGCGAGGAGCCGGAAACCGGGGAGCAGACCGGCCGGCAAGGACTTGACAACAGGCGGGTGGTCAGACAGGCGAGGGTTCGGTAACAGGCAGGATCAGCGTTGTAGAAACAGTTCTGGAGTTGCGGGAAAGCTCTGTGAGTAACGAGAGACGATCTGGCAGAGACTTAGTGGAGAGAGGATTGATATAGAGGGAGCACAGGTGAAGGTGGTTGAGCTAATGTGAGATCAGCGTGGCAGGCAGGTGAACGGGAAAATCAGGAGCGGACAATGACAGATGATATGCAATTTAAAAGAGCATTCATTTCTTCCGACACAGAATATAAATGAAAAGATATGCAAAAAAAGTTGGCTGCAAGGTGTTTCTCGTGATTTTGTTTGTCAAACAAACAAGCTCAATCACCAAGTTGGAGGGGGCTCAGTACACAGCCCTGAGGGGCTCCTGTTGGGACTATGGTGTTGAATGGTGAAATGTATTTAACGAACAGCTTCCTCTTCTCCCAGGGGTCAGGGCGGTGTGGAGGGTTGTGGTTACGGTGTCGGCCGTGGATCTTTTTTGCCAAATTAGTAGGCAAATTGGTAAGGGTCTATAGCAGGGGTACTCAAGTAGAAATGATGAGGGGCCACAAAAAAAAATTTCAGTGACTCAAGGGGCCGGTCGGTATACGTGTGACTGAGGCCGATATATGCTCAGTTTTAGACGTAACGCGTAAGCACGTAAGATACATAACCCCCCCTTGCGCGGTAAAATATCCCCCTTACTTGCTTAAGTGCGTCGGCCAAAATTCCTGACAATGCGACTGAAACACACCCTACGCAGCTCGCAAAGACTGTGATTGGCCAGCTAACCACATCCTTTCAGGAGTCTCACATTTCCGGTTTTACAGCATAATAGCGCCATTTTTAAAAGGCCGTGACAGAAGCGAATGAAGAATTTTGAAGAAGGAGAAGAAGAAAACACAAGAACGAATTATGATAATTATAAATATAAACAAGCCAGCGATTTCCACTTCCACGCCCACAGATTCGTTCGTTGCTCCCCCTACTGTTCTGGCGGAGAATCCCCTTGCAACACGCGCAATCCTTAAGGAACCTTAAAGGAACCGCAAATCAAAACTTGTCTAAAACAAGTCCCTTGTGTAAATTACGTGCTTACGTCTCTGCGTCTAAAACGACCCTAAATCGGCCTTGACTGCTGCTGAGATGGACTGTCTGCCTTGAGTTTGGGAGGGCTGGAGCGGTCTGTGGGCTGGAGTGCTATCTGTTTATCGTTGCAACCCCCAGCCTCGTATTGAGATCGCGGCGCGCGGTTTCAAAATAAGAGCGCCCAAAACGATTTTTTTTTTTTTTTTTTTTTTACAACTTTTCAAAACAGCTCGAGGGCCATTAATAGACACCCCGCAGGCCACAAAAGGCCCGCGGGCCGCTAGTTGAGTATGACTGGTCTATAGTGAGCCGTGACAAGCTTCTCAAGGCTTTTACTCACTGTGAGAGTGAGGGTAACAGGGATTGGTCCTTACACCAAACCTTTTGATTGGCAAATTGGTAAGGGTCTATAGTAAGCAGTAACCAGATTATTGCTTTGGGGGGCTGATGCACTTGAAAGACATGCCCCGTTGACGGACAGCTCACTGGTTGCGACAGCGCTGGTGGGGACTCTCTTAAGGAGGTCAGTGTGGACGACCATTTAGGACATGTATGTATGTATTTACATGTAATGAGGCAAATAGTAGTTTTTTTGCATTCATTTTAATACCAAAGGTGGATCTACTGATGCTATAATGAATAAAGATCCCCAAGACCTGTGTTAAAATGAGTTTGCGACTTCATGTAATTTTTTGTGTTGCAGGCTGTTTAGGGAAAATGTGTCAAAGTAAATATCACTTCAAATAATTCAGTGCCACTCTTTCCTTTATGTCTGCTAAAACAAAAGACTTCTGACTGAATCGTCCAATGCAATTCATTCTTTCAAGTATATTATAGCAATTATGATTTAAATAATAGGATCACGCCTACTGCAGTATTGACACGGACAATATTGTACATGCATGATGTAGGAAATGAATGGAGTGCGGTGCCGGTGCCCCATCCCACGGCCTCTGTTCCTGACTCCGAGTGGACAGCATGGATGTTCCGCAGTGAAATGAGACCACCTGGGTTCCCTTCAAAGATTACACATGGCTGATTATTACCAAGACTGAACATGGATCGTATTACCAATATGGTAATACTGAATACCAATATTACCAATATTGAATATTGATTGATATATGTCTATAGTCCTTCTGCATCTTAATCTCAGAAAGTCACAAGGCCAGGGTAATCTCCAGGACAATTTAACAAAGTATGATGTTTACTATGATGTCCTAATCTGGTAGTGGATGAGGTATCAAAACCTCCCCCCCCCCCATCTAAACCCCAGAAGACCAAAAATCGATATCGACCAATCGTTTAATACATTTCTACCAAGTAGCCTAAAGTGCGCAGGTTGTAGGCCCATCACTCATCGGCCACCACTTGGCCATCTCAAGTGACCGCCTAAACATTTCCAAAATGTCTTCTAAATGTCCAGTTCTTAGTTCTATTGTAGCTGGATGTGTATACAAACATGTTACTGCAGTTGTGTCAATGTCAAGAAAATTGCAAAGGTAAAAAAGTTATGAATTTATTAAGTTATGACATGGGTTGTATGTCAGAGAGCGTTCATCAACCAATTTGAAAGTGTTGACATCTTTTACCATTTTGTTTATCCATGTATTAGGCTTTTGGGGGTTTTGAACATCAGCATAATTTTATTATGTCTGGGATCACAGGAAAGCACATACATGTGTCTTATGATGGACACCTTTGAGTTTTGGGGGGTTTGTGGTAGTTGTCCTTTAACTGTGTGCGTGACTGAAGTCAGGAACGATGATGCTGGCCCACTTGTAAATGACGGGGATGAAAAGCAGGGCAGAGCCAAGGATTGAAACCAGGAGGAAGGCCCACAGAAACACCCGGTCCAAAACCTGGGCTACAAACTTCCAGTCTTGCACCACCTGTACAAACAGAAAGTTATCTCACACAATTTTCTCATCCAGCACAAAACAACTAGTAGTTAATAGTAGTTAAGAATATGTGTATGTAATCAATCATGCATAACAGGCCTATCTAACCGAGTATTTGGTTGATGTGCAAAAACACCTGGATCATGATGTTTCTTATTGGATTTATTGAGTTTGTGTTACTCAATACATTTAAGGTAATGTGTACTTATCCATACAGAAATACATCAGGTTTTGTTGTGCACAAAATGTGTGAAACAGATGTGAAGATATGTGCTTGAGGTCAAATTATCTTACATGTTGCCATACCTATTTAGTTTACAATCGTATTACTGGTTTTAACAGTTAATCCCAGTTGACTATGGATGTTAGGCAGATACCTAAGCAATCTTGGCCCAAATCTTGGCAAAAAAGGCCCAATCAGAGCCTTGTTTACATTCCATAATCACTATCTGCCTAAGTCCTCAGGCATTTTTGGACGCTAAATACAGGAATACAGACAATTATGCTATGAGGCTCACGATAGGGATTAATTGTATTTGATTGCGCTCATTGTGTTATTAGATGGGCAAGTGTCAGCTGCTGTGCCCTACAGCATACCTCGACCTAGACCAATCGGTAACACTCACCTCTCGAACCTCGTTCTCCTTCACGACATGCGTGGCGATGTAGCGAATAGAGTCCAAAGCGGCCTGCAGGCTGCGCCGAGAGTTCAGTGGCTGTGTGGCCTTGGCTAGCCGCCCGTTGGGGTGCATGGCTTGCCCAGGAGCTCCGTCCGGGGCGTAGCGGTCCACGTGGCTGCGCATGCACAGCAGCTTGGGTAGGCGGTGCAGGAAGATCCTCCTCACCCACGGCGCCATGTCGTGGTGAGTGGAGGAGGAGCGGTGGTGGATGTTGATGGCGAACACGGTGATGACGATGGACAGCGTGACGAAGATCATGGTGAAGACCAGGTACTCCCCGATGAGCGGGATGACCTTGGAGGAGGACGGGATGATCTCCTCGATGACCAGGAGGAACACGGTGAGGGACACCAGCACGGAGGTGCACAGCGAGATCTTCTCGCCGCCGTTGGAGGGCAGGTAGAAGACCAGGATGGTGAGGAAGGACAGACCGATGCAGGGGATTATGAGGAAGAGGGTGTAGAAGAGGGGCAGCCGGCGGATGACGAAGGAGTAGGTGATGGTCGGGTAGGAGGCGCCACCGTCCCGTCTCAGGCCGCGGCCGCCTGTGGCCTTCATGATCTCCCATTCGCCGTTGTCAAAATAGTCCCGCTTGTCCACGTTGACGTCCTCCAAAAGGATGTCCACCTTTAATATATAAAGATAGAGAAAATGACATTGTTTACTGGGAATTCATACCCTGCTACCTATTTCATTATGTCTTAACAAAAATGATTTAAACAATCTCAGCAATTCCATTTTTACATTACCAAGGGTTAAATAAAATGGAATTAAAGGGACTCTTACCTTTGTTGCATTTTTACACTTTTTTTGGATAAGGTTAAATTGGTATTAATAAGGTAATAACACTCTAATATGCAAGACAGACCCACCAGGAGTAAAAACAAACAATTATTTTACTCTCATAATATTTAGTTAAAACTTCAACCAATAAAATTCTTCGGACCGAATGACCTTATTGGCCGACAGACCTGTCTGTTTGCTGCATGGATATATAAGGTTTTCCGTCTGCTTCTTGTGGCGCATTCGGGCCCGCGTCATCAAGGCGCGTCCTCAACTAGAGGGTTTGTTTTGATTCCACGGCAGACAGTAGCGAGTAGCGACCGACGATGGCAGACCAAAGTGGTCCACGGCGTACTGAAACTGCACCATTCAGTCCGATTAGGGGACTCATCTCGGACTCAGACTCACAGAGTTACCCTCCTCTGGAGCCTCAGGAAGACCTCCAGACTGTTGGCCACCAACTGCACCATTCAGTCCGACAAGGGGACCCGATTCGGCCTCAGAAGCCAAGTGGTCCCGCTCCCCTGGATGATTCTCAGGACCTCCAGACCGTTGGCAACCAACCGCACCACTTAGTCCGATTAGGGGACCCGTTTCGGACTCAGACGCAAAGTTGTCCCGCTACTCTGGAGCTCCGGGAAGACCTCCAGACCGTTGGCACCCAACCGCACCACTCAGTCCGATTACGGGACCCATTTCGGACTCAGACGCGACGTTGTCCCGCTACTCTGGAGCTACAGGAAGACCTCCAGACCGTTGGCACCCAACCGCACCACTCAGCCCGATTACGGGACCCATTTCGGACTCAGACGCGACGTTGTCCCGCTACTCTGGAGCTACAGGAAGACCTCCAGACCGTTGGCACCCAACCGCACCATTCAGTCCGATTAGGGGACCCATTTCGGCCTCAGACGCTACGTTGTCCCGCTACTCTGTAATGCTCATACACCTTTCTTATACTCAGTGGGACCACTGTCCTTCAACATGGGGCCTCAAAACGGTATCACACGAAGCCCATAAAATTACAGTGAGCCACCTGCTAAATTTCTTGTTTACTAGACCCCTGGTAGATATTATGACCCCTGGGAGTCTAAACATAACCGATAACCCATGGGAGTCTAGAACTTTTGTACTGTAGCGACCCTGAGACAGTTAAATAGTTTGTGTGTTATGTGTTACATTATATTTCGTTGTCCGCTATGCCAGTTGTTCTATGTGCATGTATTGTAATGTTCTTCTTGTCAATCAGCGTGGGGGCGAATCATTAGGTCAGCTGGGGGAGGGCCTTGGAAGAACAGGAGGGTGGGGGCCTGCACGCGAGTGAGACCGTGTTGGGGGTTGCCGGGGTAACCGGGGTTTGTTTTGTGTCGGTTTTCTGCCGTTGGTTACAATGTTACGGGCTTCAGTGACCTGGTTTTGGTTCATTAAAACTACCTCCAACTACTAATGACTCGACATCATTATGTCACCGGCGAGGTCGTTACAGTACTCTAAAAAATAACGCTTAGTTTTGTAAATAACGCTTAGGGGGTGGGGCATTGGAGGAAGGCGGGATGATTTGAATGTGCTGTAATTCTCAAATGCAACAAAGGTAGGAGTCCCTTTAAATTTAAATGTATTTTTATAGTCCTTAATCACCATTACAGTCTAAAAGGTCTTAACAGGCCAAATATTTATGACACCCCCCGACCCAAGGGCAAGAAAAAGCTAAGTTTATAATTATCTTTGTTTGTCAATAGCAAACATAGATGTAAGGATCATATCATTTCGAATCGCTGGCACAGATGTTCTACGTCTTTGTGATTCATCCTGTCTGTGTGCAGTAGACTGTTACCTGTGAGCCATCATAAGTCCAAGAACCAAACTTCATGGAGCAGTTCTGGAGGTCGAAGGGGAAAAAGGTGACATCAATGTTGCATGCTGACTTGTAACTTGCTGGTGGGGTCCATGAAATGGTGCCATCGTACCTGACAATGACTTTGGTGACTGTCCCTTCAAAACGCCCATCTGCACTGTTGGGGATCAAAGGGAGTTATCATATGTTTCATCCCGCGTCCCTAATATTCCTTAGATTTAATTGCTTTGTTACTTTGTTGCTTCACATAATGCACACCAAAACATCAGAACGAGAAGCTTCGAATTGATTGTAAATATATTTTCAAATGCATAACATTTTTATTTCACTTAACAGTATACCAGTGCTGAAAGTGTTGATTAAAATCAATCCCTGCCATACCTAATTTTAGCCACCCAGAAATTTAACATATGTCACATAATGTTGCTTGGCAACCGCAAGAACAGAGGCGTCAGACGTACTTATCATACAGCACAATGTCCGGGATCCAGACCATATCCGAAGGAACACGGATACTGGCGATGCCCAGATAGTCAGGAGGGTTCCACCGTAGTTTGATGTCAGCCCACTCCTGCACAGGGATGCACAGAGACATCCTATTAAGAATCCCCTTGATATGGGACCTGAAAGTTCACTGTCTCATAAGATAGGTGTTTGATGTTCAATGTTTTCTGACCAGGACAATAGAAAAGCAAAGAAAGGATAAGACGCAACGCGCAGGTTACGAGGCCTCTGATAAGATATTGTCTGGTCCCCTCAAATGAAAAACAGCAGGTGACATAGCCTGACGACTATAGAAAACAAATTTCTTGTACAAATATTTGTACCGTAATGTTTTGTTTATTCATGACACACTCATTGACTCCAATTTTCTGTAAACTTTGAAAAAGTTTGGCCTCTGACATTTGTCTCCTTATTTCCATTACATAACCATTGCTTGTAACTGAGGCTGCTGCAGAGTCTGGGTCTGCAGGGACCAATTTCGGAGCTGTAAAGTGAACCCTCAGAAGCATAAATAAACTTGATAGGACCATGGGGGAGGCAGCAGGTTGTGGTGGGCAGGGGGAGATGGGTGGTTCATTCAAGCAAGGGGTTTATATGTCACCAAAATGCCACCAGAACACGACGAAAACGATCAAGAAATCCCCGGGGGGGTAACGTAAAACTGGGTCTCCTATCAGACAATTACTTAGAAAGATGTCTAAGCGGCACATGTTTTCATGTTTTCATGTTTACATGTGTTTACACCGCGTTTACATGTTTTACAGCATGTGTACATATGTTTTACACCATGTGTGCATATGTTTTACATCTCGTTTACATATGTTTTACACCGTGTGTAAATGTTTCACACCGTATCTGCATGTTTTAAATCATTTACTCACCTGCTTCATCCACACATTGGTTGTCATGAGCTGGTTTTTCTCATCCTGGGAAATATAAATAAGTGAAATAATTTATTGGATTGATATGTAGTTCTGATGAAAATGTGTGCAGTGATTATCCAGAAAGGCACGTATGCCAGTACTTAAAATCTTTTGATTTACGATTCATGGCATTTGACATTTATGATTTATAGATTGATTTACAACTTGATTTATAACTTAATTTTAAACTGGACAAAAACAGAAGAATTCCAAAATCGAACATTAAATGTTGTTTTTCAAAATTTTATACTAATTCAACATCATAGTGATTCAATTTGTATTCAACTTACTACGTCGACTAGCTGGGAGATGGCTAGCCCGAATTTCACTGTTACTGTCCCATTGAGGAATTCCACTGGCCTAACCCATTTCTGGTAGTTTTTGAAGAGGTAGTTTAACAATCTGTCCTCTGCCTTTGCATAGGAGGAAAGTGTTGAGGTCCCTAGGAGAAGGTATGAGGAAAAAGAGAAAAACAAATGAAAACTAGATAGATAAATCTTTATTATTAATTTAAAAACAAACTAAAAAATGTTATTATTATCAATATTGTAACACATCTGATGAATACAGTTAATAATTACATCAGTTGAGTGCAAAGCACACCGGGGTCGCACATTATCTGAACTGTAATTAATTTCAAAGTCGGGTGTTCGAGGCCGAGCGAAAAAGGTCCTGGTTTCCTTCCGGCCATTCTCACTCTATCTGATCATCGTGCGAGATGTCCAACTGCACATAAAAACAGTTGGAATGACCCCTTAAGCCCTGCCAAAGCCACGTCGATTCATGACCTAAGTCATGTTCCCAAGTCCCTCGCAGATCAACCACATCGATTGGCTCTGTTCTTTTGCTTAATTCCTTCCCCAGATGTTCAAGGGCTAATTTTATTGGATGGGTGTGAGGTTGTCAATCCCCCATTTAGGAGGGCAGAGGGAATGACTGCTAATGTCGCTGTGTCACTCCTCCATCTATGGATCGATAAAAGGCCACGTAGCAATCATTTACTGTGATTATCAGATGCGCCGTGGTTCCCGTTCTTGACTCTGCTTATGTTAAATGAATTTGATTCCAACAAGACGGCCGTGTGACAGCATCTCTTAGGACGTTCAAGGACAAGCTGTTACAGAATCATTCTCATTAACAGTAGGGGTCAGGTCCCGCGCGTAGCCTCCCTACCACAAGCTTGAGGCTGCTTTGAGACTACTAATTCATATTCAGATTTCAGATACTGTTAGCATGTAGCATCCCTGTGAGAAACATTGAAACAATAGTTCACTTTCATTCCAAAATGATAGGACTGGGGTACATCTAAAAATGCATCTCCATTAAACTAACATCTACTATTAATCAGTAAATCAGAACACAAACACATTCCTCAGTGTTGTAAAAAGAAGAACACATGAGTTTGTCGGTACAAGATAAGTGAGTGTCTTATTATTTTGAAAGCATACAGTCCTGTTATGGTTGTAATACCTGTGGTTTGGATGGTTCTGTAAAGATCTTTTGTGTCTTCTAATGACACTGCTAGCCTAATTAAAAGAGTAGAGTTTCCTTCTTCAACCCAAACACCCCTTAATGCTCAGCAACAGGAATTTAGCACCTTGTGTTACATAAACCCATTACCGGTCTTTGCCACCACAAAGAACAAAACAGACACAGATATTCGCAGACTGACTTAGTGTCTGTGCAATCAACGTGGTCAACACCACCTGGATAACAACACATGCAATCAGTGGCTGTCACACAACATGTCAGCCCCCTTAAGGCACATGGGGACGTTGGCCCTAGGGTGGGTGGGGGACTGGGGGGGCAGTAACTTACGCAGCGAGTGGCACAGGTGGCACCAGCTCAACGCCATCACCAGCAGCAGGGCGAGGGAGGGGGGTGCCCCTTCTGCTCTCAGCATGGTATCAGAGGTACGTTGGGCTCCGACAGCTGGTCTCGGGCAGCACAGGGCAGGAGCCTAAAGCACAGCCACAGCCGTCCTCTGGGTGGACAGTGATGCATAGGATAAGGCTGGTGGGAGCACGGGGCTGTGAGGGAGTTCAAGTACATACAGAACATGTCATGATTGTGACTACTGGTGAGCGCTGGCTATCCTAGGCAGCCTAGCAACGTGTTGGGTTTTAGATTTGAGGGACCATGAATTTGCTGCCTCGGCGCAAGAGCTTTCCAGGATGTCTTTCTCGGAGTACGGACGGATAAAGTGGTACAATGGGAGACTCAGCTATAAACAAAAACACATTTAAATGGATATTCATGCACCCGCACACAACATACGTTTAAACGTAGATGGATGCACCTATGTCCCTTTCCCATCACCTTGCTAATCCTGCAAGCAGCAAAGCAATAATATGCAGTCAGCAGCACATGCATGAATTCCTACATAAACCATAGGAGCATATATTCACCTGCTCTGTGTCTCTGCCATCGATGCTCAATCCTTCAGGATTGAGAGGGGGGCTGGGGGTCTTAATGACAGCAGCGTAGCGAAGATCTACTGCTCATCCGTCGCACGCATTTCTTCTCCCTTCTTTGCCGTTCAGCGTTGCTGCTTCAGTTCCCGCTGCCTCTGAAAATATGCAGCAGCCGATTTGTTGTAGACCTTCCTCCTTCAGACCCCTTCTCCCCCTCCTCTTCCTCCACCTCCTCCTTCGGAAAGCCAGCCCCACCCCCCTCTCTCTCCTCTGAGCGCTCTCCCTGAACAGTCAGGTCATTAATCCTGGCCAGAGATTGTCCCTTTTATGCAGCTGGCTGACACCTCGAGTCGTAGCCTTGAGGGATACCATCGGCTTGACTTCCATACCGTCTCTAATACAATCGCTCCATGTCTCGGACACTGAGACAGCACACATCTGTACCAGTGCATGTTTGAAAAGTCTTGCAGAAATGATGCACTATATATATCAGTAAGTAAAAACATGTACTTGGTTTATCATTTTTTAAAGCTTAATTTATATAACATTAACCTTGAGAGAGCTACATCCTTGTTAGAGCCCCGTCTGGCTTCTAAAATTCACCCTCAGCCATTTTGTCCATTATCATATCGGATGCCTCCCGTAGATCCCCTGAACGAGCTCTGGGTGAGTTTTAATTAAATTCATTAACCAGGGGACTTCTAATCAGATCAGGAACTGGTATCCACCGGTGCTTCCCTGCCAGCATTCAATTACGCTGCAGTCGGTCACACTGTAATAACAGTGCCTGCCATCTGTACATTTTCAAAGTAGTAGGTTTCAAATCTGATTGTTTGGATGCTAATTATGTTTGGTTTCAGAATAGCCACAATCCACCTGGGATTGTGTTTGATTGCTTTTTGTTCGTTAAAACTGGCAATCTAATTGTAATTTGACCAAGAGTATTGATTCAGTTTTGCATTTTGTTTGTTATTTTTGCACTGCATGTCATAGATTTGATACATGATTTATTCAATCAAGAACTTTTTCTCACAAAAGAGCAAACCTTTTTGCCCTTGTTTTTTTAAAGTGTGCAAGTCCTTGCTTCAGCCAGGGTTTGTAAAAGCAAGAACCCCCCTCCCTTCTCAGAGGAAGATGTACAGAGCAAGGTTTAATGGGTCCTCCGTGATAAGATCTCTGTATTGATTTTGAAGCAACAAGCCGCAGCTCCAAGGGTGCAGAGGATATAAAACCGTGTAACGCACAAACATACACACACCAACACTTAATTGCCTCCCCATAACAGCAGCCTCCTCTCTAGTATTCTCTATCAACGAGAGCGATACTTTAGCCTCTTCTCTAGCACTCTCTATCAACGAGAGAGCGCGATACTTTAGCCTCTTCTCTAGCACTCTCTATCAACGAGAGAGAGCGATCCTTTAGTCTCTTCTCTAGCATTCTCTAGCAACGAGAGAGCGATACTTCAGCCTCTTCTCTCTAGCATGCTATATCAACGAGAGAGCGCGATACTTTAGCCTCTTCTCTAGCACTCTCTATCAACGAGAGAGAGCGATACTTTAGTCTCTTCTCTCTAGCATGCTATATCAACGAGAGGGAGCGATACTTTAGTCCCTCACACCGCTGGATTGAGAGGAGACTCGTGCTAAAAAATGTTCACTGTCATGTAAGCATAAGATGCTCTTTATCAGAATGAATGTTATGTAAAAGAGTAACCAAATGAGCTCTTTAATAAAACATCAGATGTACAAAGAGTTATTTTATAACAATATACAGATAATAAAATGGCTAGGCTGTATAGAATCTTTTTTGTTTATTCAAATTATTATTTAATCTTACCACCATAGTTTGAGTAAAATATTTGGTAAGTTATTTTAGCCAAGGAGTTATGTACTATATATATACATAGATGAATGCAGCATTCATTAAGCCAGCAGGAAACCTTGCATATGCAGCCTTTTAGAAAGGGCAATGCCAGATTACATCCACAAGATGTCACCCTTGATTATGGTTAACAAGACCTTGTATCTCAGATGGTAGGTAGTCGACTGTGTTTATATGCCTACATCTTTAAAGTCTGTTAAATCATATTCATGTTAAAAAGTGGCAGATGCAATTGAATAATTGTTTCAGCAATTGAACACAGTTATTTATGGGCATTCTGTTATTGAGCAATGAATACATTATATGCTTTATACTGGTGATACATTGTTTGGGGTAAGAAATGACTATATCACAGTGTTTGCCATTGTTTCCTCAGTCTGAACACTCAAATGAAGGCATTTGAAATGTTATGATATTTTTCAGACCAAAAGTCTCAACTCTGTCTCGGTCAAATGTCGTCTCCAAGTAGCAGCGGCTCCAGGAAAAGTCCAGCCGTTCCCAGGATGCAGACCAGAACAAAAACCCACAGGAAGATCCTGTCAATCACCATGGCGACATACTTCCAGTCATCTTTTACCTGAAAAAGGTTCCGTCACATTTATAATACACACCACTTTGTAAACTATGACATGTCATATAGGGAAGGACTTCTCCCCCTGTCCCACGGGAACGGTCTAATAAGGATGCACTCACCTCCTGGGCTTCATTCTGAAGCCTCATATTCTCCGCTATATACTGAACACTCTCGATGGCCTCCCTCACCTCCGGGGACATCGGGGACAAGAACACCAGGCCTCCTTCCATGGAGCTCGAACTGGAGCAGGGACTACTCAGGCCCATCCCGGCAGCGCTACCTCCACTGAGGGCCCCGAGACTGCCCAGCCCTCCGCTTCCTCCCCCGCAGTCCGCAGGGAGGTTGGAGCCCCTTTGGTGCCAGCATTTTCCCTCGTAGCGCGGGGCCTTGGCTGGCTCTCTGGTCAAGCTGTTGACTCTGGAGAGCTCTGTGTTAATGAAGAGCGGCTGGCTGCGGGCCAGGCTGGACAACACGCTGGTGGCCTTCGACCGGGGCTTACGTTGCTGCTGCTGCTGCTGCGGCTGCGGATGCAGTCGCAGAGCGGAGCACGAGCGCCCAGCCGGGCATAGTGTGGGTCTTTGGGGTGCGGCAGTGGACGTTCAGCACGAAGACGGTGATGACGATAGAGAGGGTGACGAAGATCATGGTGAAGAGGAGGTACTCGCCGATCAAGGGGATCACCAGCGAGGTGGACGGGATGATCTCGGTGATGACGAGCAGGAACACGGTCAAGGAGAGCAGGACGGATATGCACAGCGTGATCTTCTCCCCGCAGTCGGAGGGCAGGTAGAAGACCAGGACGGTGAGGAAGGAGATGAGCAGGCAGGGGATGATCATGTTGACGGTGTAGAAGAGGGGCAGTCGACGGATGTACAGCGAGTAGGTGATGTCCGGGTAGATCTCCTCACAGCAGTTGTACTTGATGTCGTGTTTGTAGCCCGGGGCGTCGATGATGGTCCACTCACCGCTTTCCCAGAAGTCTTTGAGGTTAATGGTGGAGCCGATCAGCACCAAGTCGATCTTGGCCTTGTCGTAGGTCCACGAGCCGAACTTCATGGTGCAATTCTGGTAGTCAAATGGGAAGTATGTGACGTCTATTTTGCAGGAGCTCTTGAAAATAGCCGGAGGGATCCAGGTGACGTCCCCGTTGTAACGGAGCAAGGCCTTGGTTTTCTCATCCACCTGAAAGTCTCCAACTGCACTATAATATGAAAATAAAGAGGCAGGGAACAGCAGAATGGAAGTGATGAAGGGAAAATAGAGACTTGAAATTGAGAGATAATAGAGAAAATGATTCCTGTCTCAGAAACATCGATGTCAAAGTGAACTCACTTGTTGTACAACACAATGTCTGGTTTCCATATTTTGCTGGATGGCACTCTAATGAACTCTACTCCACCAAAGCTTTTTGGATCCCATCTTAGCTTGTAGTCATTCCAGATCTGAAAGAAAGGAACTCAGACTTGGTTAAATTATAACCCATTAATTATATGCATCAAACAATAGGTTACAATATTACGAACATTTTCTTGAGGATCAATTAAGACGATTTAGAGAATTTATGAATAGACATACAGTATGCATCAAATGAAAATGCACATTTGCGCACAATGAGTTTATAAAACACACAAACAATCACTCTGGATGACGAGCTCTGGGGCCAATGTATTCCTAACCATCCTTTCAAAGCTTATCTATCAACTCTCACCAAAGTTCATGCCACACAGAGAGCTGTAAAGCTTCTATTTAATTAGAAAACACCAAGTGTCTGGTGTGTCTTTTAGTGCAGTCTCCGACAGGCTCAGTCCCCCTGGAGATACAATCATCTGTCTTGTTTAATAGACCCGCCGTACCCTTACCACAAAGATGCCACAAATCAGTTCTCCTTTGTCTAACTTAATTAGCATTTCAGAATGTGAGTTGGTTTAACACTGATACAGTTAATGAATTTGCAACAGGCTGAATTGCCGTAGAATATAATTAGCTGTTGAATACTTAGCTTTACTGTAGAGCTTTGCAAGTATACGATAGTCTCTTTGGAAATGCCTGTAAGGTGGAATTATACGGCCGCACTGAATTCAATTACAACTTATAGCATAGGTTTGTATAGGCTTTACAAGCTGTTTTGGAGGCAACATAAATTTGTGTAAATGGATACAATAATAAACAAGACACTTATTAAGTAAATATAATTAAGCAGGTTAGTGGTTGTAATGTTGAATTTAAATGGGCAGAGCAATCCATCAGCAACCACAAGTCGCAATATTCAAAACCATCTAAATCACATTAACTTGAAACAGGCAATTGCAAGTGACATCAATCTATACAAACCCAATGAAGCCGATGAATAATTGAAGCTATCTGATTGACACCCAACAGTCATGTATGGCAGGGACAGGGATTGTGTCCATGGCTCATGACCTTGCTCAAGGGCTCAATGTGCTCGGGTGATGGATGGGTAATAAACTCACGTGTCTCAGCCAAAGATTGGTCTTCATGATTTGGTTCAGTTCGTCCTGTAAACAGAGAAGGTATTTCCTCAGGGAAAGAATCACTTGGCAAACACAAGGAAGGCCAAATGTGACTTTAAACAAACTTTACAGCTATCGAATGTGATCCTGTTATCTGTCTATCGTTCCTCATTTCAAGAGTTGGATATGGTCACAGGAGAACCAGAGGTTTGGTGGGGGGGAGTGGGCGTCTCTTTCACAATGCCACGTCGATCAGTAGAAGCTATCAGCAGGTTAGCTTAGAGGTAAGGTAAGTGGTAAGGTAAGAGCTAAATTAAAAGGTGCACTAAGGACGCAAGATAAGCTAAGGATCAGGTAAGAGGTAAGCTAAGCATATAGGCTGAAGGAGGGGAGGCAGTGGGGAGCGATGGCAGATATCCGGTCTGTGTTCGGACTGTGTCTGCACATACATCAACCCCATGAACCAGGCCCTTGAATTAACCATGTGGCCCCGGGCCCCTGGCTGATATGTCTGGTGTGTGTTACTTTGTGTTTGTGTGTGTGTGTGTGTGTGTGTGTGTGTGTGTGTGTGTGTGTGTGTGTGTGTGTGTGTGTGTGTGTGTGTGTTTGGGTGTGTGTGTGTGTGTGTGTGTGCATTTGTGTATCTGTGTGTGTCTGTCAATTTGGTGACTAGAATACAGGGCAACAAATATGTCAAGGTGGGCAGAACTGCACACTGCTCAGTGAACAGCCTGATTTAGCTTTGAGCCGTTCACTCAGTTGGCAGTCAAACACCGATAACCTGTTGCACCAGCGACCCTTCCCGACTGCGAGATGATGTATTGTCCAGGCAATGAGCTGTCTATGTTTTAAATTAGATCATACAGCCCTGGCTTATTGGACACAGGCTGGCCCAATGGAAGGCCGCTTCGGGGCCTAATACGTTAAGGAGGAAACACAATCATCCATCAGCCCGGCACAGCTGAATCCTCTTGCTGGGAGAATATCTAAAAGAGATTGTATCAAAGACACAGATTGTATATCTGTGTCTTCTACTCCTGGACAGACCTGCCCTTGTCTTGGAGACGCTGCCCAGAAATGCATTGAGATAAATGATACTGTGGTTCTGGGTTAGGGTTAGGGATTATCTTTGTTAGGTTGGTTGAGGACAGTATAGGAGAGAAAAGTGCACTGCCGTTGGTGCTATGAAGATGTTCATTTATTTAACATTTCTTTTTGGGTCAAATTATTGTTCCCATGACGCGATGCTCCCATAATCAATATTCTATAATCAAAAACCCAGGTGTGAGATTCCGCAGATTCACGTCATCGATAATAATAATATTAAAAATAGATCGTTTTTTTACTGTGCTTTTCTTCATAATCAAAGACGCTTATCTGCCATTTGTTCACTTGTTTTGCACTTATTTTCTGAATGAGTGTGCTTGTTTACGTGTCATTGTGGTCGTGTGCTCTCTCCAACCGGCTGACACCTCACTGTGCTGCCTCTGCAGCCTCTCTCGGCTCAGGCTGTACCATGCTGTTACATCCCATCGGTTCTCATCTGCAGTTATTTAGCGATCGGGGGGAGGCTGTTGAAATGGCAGGGAGATGAGTTTGGCCTGCACTGCTGTGCAGCTTGGTCTCTTGTCTTGCTCTTTGGCACTGAGGCTAAGCCCTGCTGTCATACTCCCAATCCACTCCCACCACTTGCTTTCATATAACACTATAAAGTACGGCACAAGAGTATATTTTGAGGGCTCATGCAGGCACTCCCGATGTCAACGATCAACTGGTACTACTATGATGTCTTTCCAGTACGATCAGAGTTTATGGGAAAGATCATTCAAAAGTGTGCCTTAACTACCAATACATCCTCATACACAGAGGACGGAATAGACACTAACCACTAACATACACATCGGACTTAATAACCTCTGCGACATTGTAGAAGCCGTTGTCTCACCACTTTGACCAGTTGAGACATGGACACCTCGAACTGCACGACCACCGGGTCGGAGACGTTCTCGACGGGGCGGATGAACTGGTTGTATTTTTCGAACACTTTCCTGAAGAGCCGGTGTTCAGCCTCCGAGCAACCTCCACCTGAGAGAGAGCAGAAGACTCTGTGTCGCTACGTTGAGGTTTTACATGGTGAAGAGAATCAGGGTTGCTGCTGGCACTGATGCTTATGTTTTAGGGGCTGCAGATGCAGTGAGATGCACTCATTGATTAACTGGGGGATCATTGATCTTGTTGTCATTAGTGTTAATATGGTAGTTGTCACATCATTGAATGGCCAGTAAAGCTAGATAAGTTATTGTAGGCGTGTACACAACCGATAAACATTTATCCACCTTTGTCTTATTTCAAGATTAACAGTTATTTAATCCAAAACAGTACTGAAAAAAATTCACCCAGAATAGCGCATGAAATTGGTTTAATGATGAACAATAACAAAACAATAACGTAAGAAAAATTGGTAGAACTTCAAAAATAGAACGTTATAAAATATCAAGCTTTATATTGAACAATGAATAAGCGGTCCTGTTGTGTCAAATATTTCCCCTTTTCTGCACAGATTATAATACAAGTTAGCCTACATTAAAATTAAGATGTTTAAAAAAAAAAAATCGTTCTTTGTAAATCTACAATTCTTACCTTAAAATAAAAAGCTTTCGAATCGCAACAAGTACTGGACTCCACTTACCAGGCGGCAACAAGAGCACCAAGATGTTGGCCAGGAGAATTGAAATCGTATGTTTCATGTTTATCAGCAACTAATCCCCGAATGATGAGCGACCGGGACCAGGAGCAGATGAATGAGAGAGACCCACTGAGACCCGGAGCAGACAGGAGCGAGCGACCGCGACCCGGAGCGGACGGAAGCGAGAGGGGATGCAAAGGGCGCGAGCGTCCACAGCACACTGTGGGCGGAGGAGAGAGAGTCAAGTGACCCGTGTGCGTCCACTGGACCACTGAGCCATTTGACTGTCGACTCTGGACCACTGGACAGCTGACGTCATTTACTTTGTTGTTTATTCTCGCAGGCGTCTGACGTGTTCCTTTGAGATGGGAATTTTCAAAAAATATTGAGGCAATGGAATTTGCGACTGTAGCCAAGAAAGAATGCTAAATCATTGACTGGGTAGTATCTCTCTGTCTCTCTTTAAAGGGGGGTCACTTTTCGTTAGTTTACTGTTTATAAAGCGTTTTACTATGCATGTTAGTGACCCAATAACCGTGTTCTGATATAATATGATCGGGTTTTATTCAATTGTAAAACCATAAGGTATATTGTTCCACTTAAGCACGAGGTAAAGTAATTTGAAACAAAAATAATGGCGAGGTGCTGTTTGTAGGCCTACAGTAAATGATTTATATGAGCTGGAAATGCATCGAAAGTGACATGTGTGCGTGTGTGTGTGCGTGTGTGATGGGGGGGGCACTCTAATTGAGTGCTATTTGTCAGGACACCCATCAGTAAAGTGTTTAATCAAACCTAAGATGGTGCAGTATAAATGTAATTGTTCATGGGAGCCATGCAGATATTTGTGTTGGATTATAAGATTCAAAATATGCAGTGCTTCAAAACACATTTTACTTGGTGTAACAAGTTCAGCTTTTTCAATATTTTATTTAAAAGAAAATCAAATCCCAGCAAAGTTTTTTTTAAATTGCTTGTCTAGTCATAAATAATGCATTCGTTCAAACAGTGGGTTCTACAGTTGTGATTAAATTAATTGGCACATCTTATTGATTTTAAAGAAAGACTACATCACCATGGGGATTTTGCAAGCACTTCCAAATCATCCTTCACATCCTTCATTCTCAGACTTCATGGGGATTTTAATACATTTAATGGATCAGTGGTGGACGTTATTGCATTACCACACATTTCACTACATCTGTGTAGCTTCAATATTTTTGGAACCTCTCTATTTTCTACTTCCACAAATGGAGACGTCTAAGTTCAAATGTTTTGCAGCTGTGCTCTAGCAGTTCTTGGACATTGATGTTCTGCTGACACTGACCACTAATGTTGCTCATGAGGTCCATTCAGATGCCCCTCTTTCATTTCATCACAGCACCAGAGAGCTGTTATGTTGGCTTATATTGCTGCACTATATTGGTGCCTTTGACTAGAATGCACAGATCGTCCACTGCTGTATCATATTTGCAAATCATTTTCCTCACTTAACGTGCTGTTCTACCCAGCTGCCTTGTTGTGATACAATGATTTGTCATGATTGCTATCATTTTGAGTTTTAGTTACGCTCTGGCTGACAATGATCTACCAGCGACCTTTGAAGTATTCGCAATACAGCAGACTCATACCAAATTGTCCCATGGCATCTTACATCAATCAACAATTCAAATTTCTTTCAAACTACCCATGTCATATATGAGTGTTAACGTCGGACACAAACACACGCACACACACACACACACACACACACACACACAAATACATACACAAATACATGTACACACACGCACACACCCATTGATCTGCTTGTTGCCGGATCAGATGCGAGGAGTCTCTGAGCTTAGCTGCAGAGTTGGAACGATGGGCTTCTGGAAAGCAGGCTGTAGGAACAGGCCAAGCGTTCCCACCACACACACTATCAGGAAGACCCACAGGAACAGACGATCCACCACCATAGCCACATACTTCCAGTCCTCAATTACCTGCGATAACACAGAAATAAGGGTGAAATGGTTTGGAAAATGACAACAATTTAAACACAGCCCTGATTCTGGTCTCAGAAAAATACTTCTTATCGTACTTATATTAGAAAGGAATTGGATGAGGCATGCGTAGTTTGCTGCCATTGGGCAGATTGCAAATAATCAATGCAAGTGATTGTATGTGAATACTAGTGATGGACAAGTCAAGGACAGGAACCGCCAATGCTTATATATCTCTATATCCAACATCTCACTATTATTAAGTTACTTAACGATGCTGTATATTTGTAAAGTAAACCAAGTCATGTCTGAGCATGGATTCATCATTTATTCTGCTGACTCCCACATTAGAAATGGATATTGACCACGCTATGCTGTCCGTGGCAATTTGTGAAGGGGTTCATTTGTCCAGCCTTGTGACCAACCTATTCCATTGATTTCGGCAAGACAACAATTCATTACATAGTGTCTAACTTTAAGTGTGAAACCTCCTGCGACCCAGAGGCATAAAGTATGCCACATATTACAAGCCTCCTCAGAAGACCAAATGGACAGGGGTCAAAGCACTACCGGAGAACAGCGTTGGGGTCAGTGATGATATGGTGGAACTGCTTTGAGCGAACAACACCCAGGATTTGATTCACAATGAGGTTGAACATCCATACCCCGTCTTTTATCAACAATACCTCCTACTGGACAGTGAAATAGGAATGTGTGGGCCTTCTCAATGTTGACTATGGTTACATTCCCTATGCCTTAAACCCCAACCCTATTATTAACACCAATTCCAAAACCCTTGTCAAATATTTAACCTTTCAACCGTACATAAAACCTTTCAACAATAGTGACTTATTGAGTGTGATACATACACCCTGATCATCGTGATCTTCCATTATGTGATCGGCAACGAGGCGGACCCCATCCACCGCCTCCTGGAGCTCTGCGGACCAGTCCCGGCCGGTTCTGGGCCTGAGGTCCTGGCTGCACGAGGAGCCAACGGGGAAAGACCCTCCATCCACTCTACGGTTCATGTGCCTGTGTGTCAGTGGGGGAATGGCATCCCGGTTGTAAAAGTGTCCCGGGATGGAGAAGACAGAGTCAGAGGCGAGGAGAGTGGCAGAGGAAGAGGACACGGTGATGCCTGTTTTAGGAGGAGGCCGTCCCTTGCCCAGCACGGACCTGGTAGGCCTCGTGTTTGGCTGCTTATTGGGTCTCGGCTGCGCCAGGTGATCTCGAGGTCGTCTCATGAATAGAAAGGCGGGCATCCTGATCAGGAACACCACCTTGACCCAGTAGGGCATGGTGTGTGTGCTGGGCGAGCGGTGGTGCACGTTGAGCACACACACACTGGTGATGATGGAGAAGGTCACCAGCACCATGGTGAACATCAGGTACTTGCCGATCAGCGGCACGTCCAGGGATGTCGGCGGAACGATCTTGGAAATGAGGAGAAGGAACACAGTGAGCGCTAGGAGGACGGAGATACATAAGGTGATCTTCTCCCCGCAGTCTGAGGGCAAGTAGAAGACCAGGATGGCCAAGGAGGTGATCAGCACGCAGGGGATGATGAGGTTGATGGTGTAGAAGAGGGGCTTCCTCTTGATGATGAAGTCATAGGTTAGGTCCACGTAGGTGGGGTCCAGAGGGTTGGTGGTCCGCCTGCCTGGAAGGGCCAGGATGTCCCACTCTCCACTGGGTGTGAAGTCGTCGATGCTGGCCACCTCAGACTTCAGGACCAGGTCCAGCTCGGTGTGGTCATAGGTCCAGGAGCGGAACTTGAGGGTGCAGTTCTGCTGGTCGAAGGGGAAGTGCTTCACTTCGATCTTACAGGCGCTCTTGTAGATGGCGGGCGGGAGCCAGAAGATACTGCCGTTGAATTGCACGATGGCGTTGGTGAACACCGTCACCTCATAGGTGCCGTCCGCACTGAGAACAACAGTGGAAGGAAATGACATAAAAGAGTGGGTGCGACTAAATCTTATAAAATGCCATATAGAAAATCTTTCACAGCCATTTCAAGAAATCCACGAAACTATTGAATAAAGTCTGTGCCTGGACCTAAAAAAACATAAATGATTCTGAAGAGGCATGCACTGTAGAAGGTAAGAGACAAGACAAGGTGGGTAGATTGTGGTCAAACAAATGCTGTATTGTTTGGGCTTACTATAAATCGATGCTACCAACACAAACTCATGGACTATTCCTACATTATTAAGTAAAACAGCAACAAACCCTGTTAGATATGTTAAAAGTATATAGTAAATAAGGAGATTGTAGCAGAATGAGTTTGTAGTGGGTCTTACTTATTGTACAGAACAATGTCGGGCAGCCAGATTTGTTTGGAGGGAATGCACAGCTTCTCGATGCCTTCATATTTCGAGGGGTCCCAGACCAATCTGTAGTCCACCCAGTACTGCAGAGAAACAAAGACAACTGACACAGTCAAATCCTGTCACAAAGTCTACCGGGGACCAGCTCAAACTGGCCATTACAAGCTTCATCATCACTGGAAAGAAGCACAATTACAGAGCCTGTTTGTTCCACTTTGAGGTAGAACGGAAGGGATATGGTTTAATCCAAGTTCAAGGGAAGGACGTTAGAAGAGACGGCAATGGTCAGGGTGGAAGCGGTTGGTGATTGATGCTGATGGACCTTGAGCCTTTATTAAGCTTACCTGAGTGAGCCAGACATTGGTTGTCATAATCTGCTCCCTTTCGTTCTGGAAATGGAAAGGGAAGGAGAGGTCAAAGTGGTGACCTCAATTCATATAAATTTCATGCATTTCTTCACAAACAAAACACCAAGAATAATTTGATTCTTGGCTCAAATAAAGAAGCCTTATTCAAGAAATGAATTATATTATTTATCACAAATAAAACACCTTCAAGTCCACAAGGATGCAAAGTGTTGTACTTTCATCCATCAAGAATAAAAACTGAAATACTGCATACACAAATTAGTTTGTAATCTAACAACTAACGACTATCTTTACATTAATCAGATGCCTTCATCCAAAGTGATTTAGAGTGATTTTAGCTAGGCCTACATAAGCCTAAGAAGCAGATAGGCTGCCTAACACAGACAAAATCACATCCCAGCCATCCCATCACTCAGGGCCCTTCAGCTGTCCAATAGAATGAAATAATAAGTGCATTGATAACCTCTGTGTCCATGACATTCTTATCGCATTGTCCTGATGAACACTTCCAATAAAGTAAACCAAATGTCAATTGCTGCAAAGAATTTTTGTAGCTCATAAACGGAGGCATTGAATGAGTCAGGCTGTTTTGGTCTGCAGCGTAAAACCTTGGCTGCATATCACCAACATTCTAATGGCCCTGCTCTATGGCTGTATATTTTTGATTAATTAAAAACAAGTAAATGTATATAGGGCAAATAGTAAATACAACCATTTGACACAAATGTCCCTCCTCTCATTAAGCATAAGACTAATATAATCGAGACAGTTTGACAATATGTTTTGTAAGGTAGTTGGTGTGGTGCATGAATATTAACAATGTTCAATCTATTTTGTAACCCTGTGTGTTATAAATGTTGATTTATTTCAAGACTCAGTTAAACATAAAACAAGATTCAGTGTATTGTTGTCAATTGAGATTGTAGACGTGTGGATGGTTGGTGACTCACCACGCTGATGAGTTGTGCCAGAGACACTTGCAGTGTGATGGTCACCCTCTCCGACCTGTTTATCGCTGGGCGGATCAGCTTGTTGTAATGCTGTTTCACAAGCAGCCGGTTCATGAGGCGCTCTTCAGATTCCGCACATCTGTTACCTGTGCCGTGGAACAGATATCTTTACCTACTAAGGAGTGACGCATCTGCATTCAACCAAAGGTTAACTCAGGTTTTCTTTATAAAGGCATAACAATGAGCTTTAAGTGGAGATGGAAGGCAAGGGATATCTTGCTCATTGTGTTGCTATAATGAACTGCCTCCTTTTCAACAGTTGACTCTTATTGTTAGAATTGTTCAATTAGTTTCTTGGGTCTTTGAAAAATTCACCCTTGAAGTGACGTCATTGAAGAGTATTTATTTTGGAGATAAATAGTCAATGACTTGTGCTGCTGGTATAGCAAATGTTTTCATTGAAGCACCACTGCCTGGTTCCTATGCTAAGATGTTTTGTGCTGACAAAGTGCTTTGTATTGGTTTTCAGTTATTGCCTTCAATTGTGTTTGTCCTGCTTGTATTTAAAAGCTCCTTTTAAATAGGAACTTGTATTTAAATAGGAACTTGTATTTAAATAGGAACTTGTATTTAAAAGTTCCTTTTAAATACAAGCTTTTGCTAACAAAGAGCATGTGCAAGCCTTGCAAAAGCAGTGACTACACCTCACCTGCTTGATGAATGGAATCCATATCAGTGGTGAAGAGCTGCCTGATTTAAACAGATGGTTAGCCCTATCCCACTAAGGCAGGATGGATAGAATACCGTTACACTCTTGTCCTCTGTTTATAATTAATGTCCGGACACTACCACGAGTAGCTGAGTTGCACCAAACTACCCACGGGAAACCGCCCAATGAGATGCGGGACTAATATTGACCATCCCATTGGCTGAGGGACGAAAACAAAACTGTAGTCAGGGACTCGAGAGATTGATTGCATCAGGTTGCAACTTTGCTATCAATTTCCCCCTACAGACGTTGATGTAAGGCATATGAACCCTATGAAGTTTTGGACGGGTTTCTTCATTTGAATTTTACTACACTACTCTAAAACGGCATTTCATTCCTCGCCGATACACACTCCGTAAGGTGCTACGAGTTATGGGAGTTTAACAGGCAGGTCCGCCACCCATTCGTCAACACCATCGCCACCATGACAGAAGCCTCATCAGCTCCTTGGCTGAGGGCCCAATCAGCACGGTCGCAGCAGCAGAGTTCAGTCCGGATGGTTGTCATAGCTCCATGAGGCCGTAATCAAACAGGGCCACCGAGCCCGCCCGGGATGCCGGCAGACCCCCAAGAGACGTTGGCTCCGTAACACTGACCACTGATCGGGTAGTTGGTGTGATTGTGTCCGTTTGTGTGTAAATGTGTCTGTGTTTCTGCACATACTTGGTCATTTGTTTGTTTAAGTGTGCGTTTGCATGTGCATTTGTCATGGGTCTGTCCGTCTGTATATGCATGGTGTATACGCATACGCTGCATACATCCACATCAGTGTGTATTTTATAAAGGTTGACATTATGGGGGATGACGAGTTCAGGACTATTAATGCAGTGGCACAATAACTTGGTAAAGGTCACTGCAGTACCTTTAAAGTAAGTTCCAAATACACTGGTGACCTTATCAAAGTGCTATCATACAAATGGTTACGCCTTTAAAGTGTGTTTCCAATATACTGGTGACTATGAAAGTGTTATCAGACAAATAGAAAGGCCTTTAAAGTGTTTTAAATACATTAGTAACATAAATAAAGTGTACTGTAAGGTTTTCTTTTATGCCAACCAAGTATAATTTTATAAATGCACTTGGGTATATGAATATTATACTAAATTAGGCCCACTACACTTGAAGTACATTTAAGTAAGCCAAATGTACTTCTTTAGGACTTTATACTTCGAACACTTAACTAATAACAATTTCACATAATTTTCTTAATAAACTAAATGTACACTTTAAAAGCACATTTCAAGCATACATGGCTGTGGGCTTCACAGCCCTCCATGCAGGGCTGTGAAGGAGTTATTATATCACAGTGCAGACCTAATGTTCCTATAAATTTTGGGAATTACGTAACATGTGTTCCACTAAAATACCTATCATAAATTAATGTATTTGTTTCATTCATTCATTCTCCCTCTGCCGTTTGTGAGACTCACACGGCACACCTGAGACCTATCAACTTTAATTGGAGGGGTTTCTCAGTTTGAAGAAACATCAAGAACCATATCACAAGTCCAAACCGTATATCACCATATCACCATATCACAAGTCCAAACCGTATAAAGAGAAGCTAACTATTTAACTTTCCTTTGCTATTTGAGGCAGTCTTCCATGTGATAACATGAATGCAGTGGTTGTGTTAAATGGATTAGTAAAGCTTTAGAGATTTACTTATAAACCAGCTCTTATAAAGTTCCCCTGTGATGTGTAGGCCTAATGTTTAATGACCATCTGCAATCCCCAAAAATGTCCATAAGTATAACCAAATAGACCAAGATGTTTTGTTAATTTCAATTTAGATTAAAAAAATAAATGTTTAATTTATTGTAAGTCATAATGATATCATATGTATATTTTCAAACTTTGAAAAAATAAGAGTATTTTCCTTAATGTTTACTTCATGACAGCAGATAAAGAATATTTTAACGATAAAAAAGAAAAGTAAAGACTATGCTATTGATTAGGTAAATTAGGCCATATAACTTGCCGGCAAAATAATAGAACCACTTAAAAAAATGATAGAGAAGTCATGCAATGATATACAAATAAGATAAAATAATATTTACCGTAAATCAAACTGAGGAAACAGCAAGCGATGACGGGGAGAGCTCCGATCATCTTCTCAGCATCATCTGGTCCAGGTGGAAGTTCTCATTCACCAGGGCAACGACCCACGCGCCTTATCGAGATCAGCAAGTTCTGCTCAAGCGCCATGCAGGCTCCTCGGAGGTTGGGGAACCTCACTCACTGCGTGGCTGCAAAGTAGGCAATTAGTGCCTGTGAACATGATTATGATAGAGTGGGAGTCCTGTCTGCGTCTCCAGCCCCTCTGACGGGGAGAGGAGATATGCGTCGCCCCGTGAGTGCGATCCTCCTCCCAGGATTCGGAGTCCTCCGCTTCGCTTCGCATATATTTTGATTGTGTGGGTTTCTGTGCATAACGATGTTTATTTTATGGCTGTATTGTTAGAGGCTTATTTTTTACAGAATTTATGTTCACATTGAAGGTCTACCTCTTGTTTCCTCCATTTCTCCCAAACTCACAAGCAACGAAAAATAGCCGTGTAATATTCTTTAAAATAAAGTTCAATCCTCTGGGTATATTCACATATCTCAAACCATGCAATACTGCAAATGTGAGGCCAAATTAGTCATGTAAAACAAACAGTTGGCTTTTAATTAATTCTCAATTCATTATGTGAGGAGACTTGGTGGTGTGAGCACAATTTGCCACTCTGCCCCATACTCAATCAACACACATTAACCCTTAATGACCCAACCATTTGAAATTACCTCGCTGTTATTGAAAGAAAGTTGCACATTTAATCTTACTTCAGATTAGTTCCCTACTAACTTAGAGTTGGTAGTTTTATAAACCCTACAACTTCTCCACATAGAGGGGATGAGGCTGTGTGATAAACTATCTTGGTGCCCTGTCTAGGGGAATATATAGTGGGGTGAAGCCCAGACGGGCCGCTGCAATGCAATCTTAGCCCCGAGATTTACAGTCCCTGTCCTGCTCAGAAGCGCATTATTATGGGCATCCGGCATCAAATGCTTCCCCAATGCATGCCCTGAGATCCTCCATTTTCATGAGATGTGCCACTCTAATATATTACAGAACGATCAATAGGAATTAGTTATCATTTGCCCTTCGAATTTCATGCTTTTTCGATTTCATTCTGTTGGATTTGTAAACTGTTTTTAGTGGAAATGTGCAGTGTATCAACAGTACTGATAGAAGTAGTATTGCCAGGGTTGAGTTATAATGCATGGGTTAAACCATTCCCCAGATTAATAAAGTCCCCATGAATCTAAATCTGAAAAAGTTCTGTTGAGTTATGGATGATGAAGTGTAGTTTTAAGGCTATCTCTTCATATGGAATGGACATTTAACAGATTGATTTTTACATCAAGAATAAATCAGTCCTTATCGATTTGAGTATTTATCGGCATTCCAAGATGTTGGATCTATAGATCATAACTATGTGTCACTGAGCCAGGTGGACAGATGGAGCTGAGACACCTTGTAGGTGCGGGGCATCATAGGGGTGATGTCTGATTAGGTGTTGGTAGAGAGAGGAGAGTCGGGTGTGGAGCACGCGAGAGTATCTGGAAGTTCAGGGTTTTCCCAGACTTGGCTGACATCCTGAAGAGACCACTTTAATCAAACGTTCCCTGGAAGACGGCCAGCTCGGCCCCACAGGGTCAGGGATAAGATGGGGAAAACAACAGCGGTTCATGAGGTGATTCCAGCTCGTGGTACGTTGTCTCTGTGTTGACCGTAATGCGTGGCAGTAGTTGTTATTGATCACAACGTTTCAAAGAATTTATCCATTTCGAGGTACTCTACTCCAATGAACCAACCCTTCTTGTCTCGACCAATTAAATTGTCTCAGTTACGATGAAAACTGAAAAAATAAGGAAAACAGCTTAATAACAGGAAATCAACAATCCAACTCCCCCGGGTCAGGACTCTTGCCGAAAATCGACTCAAATTAAACAATCGACCAATCAGCCCGAGAGTCCCTCTGCAGAGCGCAGCGGTTGCCGTGGTAACATCAGCATCCATAGCACCAGCACCAGCATTTAGATGGAGGCAGACCATATAAGAATGATAAGAGAGTGTCTGTAGTGGGGGTTGGAGGGGTGGGGGATGGGGGGATGGGGGGGGGGGGGGGGGGGGGGGGGGGTTGGGGCAGGTTGGGAGACCGGTGGTTGTAAACGTTTTGGTGGGTCGTGGGCGATGCTGATGGAGGAGAGAAACGTCCAATCAAAGAAAAGTGCTGCTGTTGCAGTACCACGGTGCACCGCTGCAGTTTGAGCCAGCAGGGGGCATCAATCAGCCAGGCACTTCATTACATGGAGTGCTTGGCTCCGTAGCCCTCTGTCTCATAGGTGCGTATTGATTGGCTAGAGAGTACCACCCCCTCCAAGGGAAGAGACCTGTCCCTCGGTGGCACCTCACCACCTACTGCAATTTATACAGACCTGTGTGTGTGTGTGTATGTGTGTGTGTGTGTGGGGGGGGGGGGGGCGTCCATGACAGATGAGGAAACAATGTATTCAGCTTCTCAAGGATGGACGGTGACCAATGGGGGTGTCCGATGTTTCCCGCCATCCCGATGGAGACGAATGGTCCGTAGGAGAGGCCCTGGTAGACACCGGAAGACGGGATGGTTCACACTGTAACTGCAATCAAACATACTCTGAAGTGCCAATCTCAACAGGTCCTCCACTAATCTCTCGAGGACTGCTACCGTACATAAAGCTGCCCCTGTCTTGGAAGAATGCGTTCAAAAAGATTCAAGGGGATTGACATCGCCCTGTGTTCCATTTTCATTTAGTCGTTTGATTTAGTCAAAGGTGGGTATTTAGGAAGTGTCTGTGTTCCTTGAGCCTCAAAGGCTTTAGGGAACTCCATTAAGTGACAAAGAATCCATAAGGAGAATTAGACATCTCTAGCAAGTTGTTATAGAGAAAGAAAGGTCAGAAAGCTATAGAGACTAAATGGAGTTAAAGTGGATAGGAATGCTGCATTACTTAGTTACTTTAGTAATTCAAACTTATGGGAATTCTTGAGTTCTGTTATTAGTTCAAGAATTATCATTGGTTACTTTTTTTTTTACTCTGATACTTTTTAGTTGTGCAAATGAATGCAGTGCCTTTGTGTTCTTGATAAATACACAATGTTGATGACAAAAACAACAAATACATGACTTTTACATGACTGGATTTACAAGACTGAGAATTATCAGTTCCTTCTGGCCCAGAGGAGATGTTAATGTGCTTAGAAAAGGGGTTTCCTAGAATTTTGAGACGAAAACCCGCAGCAGAGCAAGGCCGTGGTGCTGTCCTTTATTATAGCTGTTGCTGGATCGGCCACAAGTCACAAGAGTTGGAACTGAACACTGACACACACAGGAAAATCGCCCTTTTTGATGTTCCTTGTTTGAAAGGGAAGGAGAAAAGAGAGAATATTTAATAGGAATGTGGGAGGTTTTTGGCTCTCTTGAGCATTGGAGGCCAGCTGCTTACAGCTTTTATCCTTTTCGCAGCACCCCAGCCAAGGCTTATTATCAGTCTGATAATGAGCCATGTCTCATTATCAGACTGATAGTGATCAAAGGCATATCATCAGACTGAGGGCTACCTGCTCCCCGGTGCAGGACCTGAGCTGTTGTGAGGTCAATACCTTGCTGGTGAGAGCCAGGCAATGTGTAGGCTATACACGTGTTAAGTTGCAGCATCACCAATGCCACACTCCTTATCGCCCCTGGATATTCTAAGTTTATCCCCGGTTAATGGCGTCAGGTGATTAGCTACAGTCCGCTTTAGTAGTCCGCTTTAGTAGAGTAGTTCAATACAACATCCATATTACAGCTACAACTATGACACGAGAGAGAGAGAGAGAGAGAGAGAGAGAGAGAGAGAGAGAGAGAGAGAGAGAGAGAGAGAGAGAGAGAGAGAGAGAGAGAGAGAGAGAGAGAGAGAGAGAGAGAGAGAGAGAGAGAGAGAGAGAGAGAGAGAGAGAGAATTCTGTGCTGTCACCCTTGGCAACCACTGGATCACACAGCCTGTCATCTTTATCAGCCATCAGCTTCCCAGCAGGCAGGTTCGGGTGGGTTATTGAGTGATGGCTGAGTGTTGCCTGTCTGGACACAAGAGGATGTATGGAGGGCAGAGGTAATCAGCTAATCACGGGCGGGCTGTATGTAGCTGCAGAACAGAGAAGCTGATTGGACAAAGCTCCTTCTCTTGATGAAGCTCCTGTTCAGGTAGAGGGACATTGTGTGTGTGTGTGTGTGTGTGGGCCCCAGGTAGATGCATATTGTGTGTGTTCCCAAGGTCTTTGAAGACTCACTAATATATGTGTAAGGGGGAACCAACAAAATGTTTACGATAGAGACAGCTTTTATTTTGCTGCACAAGCTATTCAATCACGGAAGCAGAGATGAGTGAATCAATTTGTGTGTGTCTGTGTGTGCGTGCGTGTGTGTGTGTGTGTGTGTGTGTGTGCGTGTGTGTGTGTGTTGTTGCACTCATTTCTGCAGACGCCCTTGGCCAGACCATGCAAACCATGTCTTAAATTCCATTTGTCCTCTGTGCTAATTTAATCTAGGCGTGGCCTCTCATGTCTGCCAGCCAAACAGGTCTTATGCTTGGGCCTTCTAAACATCTGTTTGCAGTAAAACTGAGACATCACACAGCGTATTCTCTTCTCTCCCTTCCTCATCTCCTCTAGACGTCTAGACTCTGGTTCATGTCCTTTCGGTTCCAACTGCATAAAGTTGCTGTTTTTTTTTACCTCTAACTCCTGAATCTCCTTCAAGCTGCAGGCTATGCTGAAGATGACTGCTGATGTTCAATCAGCAATTTGGGAATGCGGATGTGTCAGTTGTTTTGTGAATTCCTTCCGGTGATTCATCTTAAAAGAGGGTCTTGCGTCTGAGCTGGCTGAACTTCATTAATAAAGCCGAATTGTTAAACCTAATAATATGCACTTAACGTCTGGAGGAACAATTTGTGCATTAATTTGCAGTTTCATTATAAAGCTATTCAGTGGACTATAATGATTTTTTTTTTAACATAAAGACAACCATGGGGATGGCTTGGTGTGTACACTGCAGTAAATAAGGCCTGACACACGAGATACGGGATATGAGTCTAAGAGTATACGAGAGCCTCAGAGTGCATTTCATGGTCTTCCTGAGAACGGCACAGGGGCCTTCATCATAAAGATATAATAAAGGTTGTAAACGCTGAGAGATGATTTGCTCCTCCTTTCTGGGGACGGACTGAGGGGATCCGATGAAGACAGGGATTTAATCCACTACCTCACCAGGGCAGATGGAGGACAGAGGAAGAGCATTAATAACGGACAACGGCGCTCTTCCTCTTTATGAGTGCAGGCACATGCAGGATGTGACTGACTACCAATCTGCTGTTTGCTCATAAAACAAGATGGGAAAGACAATCACAGCTAAGAAATTTGTTTTAAGAGATTGATTGCAAATGCTTTCGTGACATGGCCAAGAAAGTATTATGTATTTTTATTTATCTTAAAATGTTGGAAGGCCTTCCATTGGACTGCCAATCCCTTGCATGCTCCCCGTAAAACATTCACTCAATATCTTATTGGCCTTTCTATTGTCCTTGCGTGCTACATACGCTAACATAAACATGCTTTAACCAGTATATAAAGAATTACAATGTTATCACAACACTTTTCATTGGTGTTTATTCCGAGATGAATAGGTGCCGATTACACACACCAATAAAGACTGAATGTTATTGATCTGATCATAAGTGAGCTATATCTGGAAAACGTAACAATTGTGTTTTCCCCTCAAGAACACTGGGGTACATACGATGTTCCACGTTATAGCTTATTGCCCTGAGATGAGATACACTTTCCGTTGTAATGTAATATACAACAAGGAAAGTCCGCCACTTGCAGCCGTTCGGCCAAATGGCTGAAGAAATGAATTACGTTGTGAAGTGGAATGAAACCCTGGCCTTTCCAGAGAAACTGAGACATCAGCCAAGCTGCTGACCGGACCACATCAGCCATAATATCCCACATCTGTGTCCAACACAAAGTAAGTTCAGAAATTAGGCGGCTGGCAATTGACCACAATAAATTCAGCAAAATTGCCCCTCAGGTTATTGAACCTGCCGTATCCGTTAGTGAAAGGAGTGGAGACAGCTCTGTTCTCACTGCTGGACCAACAGTTTGAGTGCTATTAAGATAAGCTATGAGGCGTTGGTTGTCCAGATTACCACACCAGTCACCTGCAGGATTCACCACATGGCCCACCTTCATCAAGATGGATGGTCCCGCTAGAGTTATTACTGATTAGTTGGCCACCAGGCTTCTTATTGTTTTTAGACTGTTACTCTCATCTAAAAATGGGTGACTCAATTGTGTAAATCCACACTGGGGGAATGTGGTGAACCATTTCCTTCTCTGTGGCTCTATGTGACATGAATAATTCATGTTTCTTCGACAAAGAATTCCTTCGACCTCCAATCAAAGCCAAGTTTACCTTAGGGTCTGTTATTCCAATATTAGTAGAATAAGGAACATCGATAGTGTTGACTCATGAAAAAGAGTTGGAAATAAACGGTTTTCAGGGAAATTGTTGATGTGAGGGGAATGACTTTTAAAGCTGACCGTAACTGTCAATTTGAACTACAGAAAATTTAGATTTAAATACGTCTCTCCAAGCTCAAAAGATGTAGATGCATGTACCAAACACAAGTTGACCGTTACCTGTCATATTGAACTACAGAAAATAAATGCCGTTTGTGTCTGCTACCATCTAGTGGTAGGGCGAATGCATCAGTTCTCTGATCATATAATAGTGTGTTGTTACCCAACCCAAGTACTGTTGTCTTGTTTTCTTGGATCTAATCTTTTTCTGATCAAGAAAAGTTGATTGTACGATGTGCAAATTATTAATAATATGCCATATTATTATATCTAGAGCACTTTGTGCAAGTGTGAAGAATACTTGGACAGTCCAATTAGATAACACAGTGGGCATTTTAGTAACCCAAAACATGCCTTGAAGAATGAAAGGTGAAAAGGGTATTCAAGTGGAAGAATTGAGAACCTTCTCTTCTCTTCATCATCCCTCCCACATTCCAATCAGATGTTCATATGTGCAGCCATAGCACCAAGAACCTGCTATTCTTGATGTAAAATATGTTGATCCTTAGTACCATCTTCTTGTTCTTCTGCTAGGCACAACAGACAAAGTGTTTTTCATGCGTGGTACCTCGCTGATAGAACCTGCTCCCCAAAGGTTGGAGTCCCTATCGCTTTAGAAGGCACCTGAAGAATAATGTCTCCCGCCAACACAAGAGTTGCCAGTGACATAAGGACTAACGTTTGTTTCTTTGTTCCTTCAACCATCCTGTAGAAAAAAAAAGTATATATTTTTAACGTAGCTTTTAATGCAGCACTCCAATATGGACTGAAATGCCTGATCTTGAATCCACTGGAGAGGTTGTTAAACAAGTTGTCTGCTTAATAACTAAACATAAATGATTGCCACTATATGTTTTGCCACAGCAAAGATAGCAGCCAGTCAAGCCAAGTGTAGATATATTAACAACATAAGTTGTTGCATAATACTTGAAAGTAAAAGTATTACTGTCAAAAATATTCTCTTGAAAATAACTGGGCTTGGCTTTGAAAACTAAGTTCTAAAAGCCTTCTGATCTGAATGTACATTTTAACAGACAAAAGGCCACATACGGGGCCCCATTTAATTAAATAATTTGTTAATATTTTTTTGTATTTTATGCCTCATTTGGCCATTCCTATAGAGTATACAGTCTAGCAGGTAATGAAAATATGTCCCCATATTATGTTATTGTTCCTGAAGTCGTGCTATTTTAAGATTAGAAGGAGACGTCTGAGAAATGACAGTTTTAGAAAACAAACTTTCTGCCTAGAATCTCCCCCCCCCCCCCCCCCCCCTCGCGGTGCATGCTGGGACGCTGCGGGAGCAAGGAGCCGCACGACGCCATCTTTAAACCCCACAATAAGCTTCAGCTGAACACGGGTGGCAACGCAGCGAAACGAACCACACGTCGGACTACAAGTTGTGATCTTCGGACTGGTGGGGACTGTGTTGTGTTGGAAGTGTGACACTGAGCTACTGCTGGACCCTGCAGTGGACAGTAGAGGGCTGTGGTCCGGGAACGAGGCTTGCTACGATGCGGACGATCTAGTGATCGGACACAACAATAGACGACAACAACAAGGGGACGAGCCCGCTAGCATGTAGCAGGCTAAACTCGGAGCAAATCAGCGGAGGTGGAGCTAGCCTAGCTCGTAGCTTAGCGGCTAGCTGCTTCGTAGCGAGCTAATCAACAGCGGCAGACCCGCGAGGAGACATCAGACCGGACGGGTTGTTGACGATAACAGAGCACCTCGGGTGTAGTCGTCGTTGTGTTCAAGTTATTATTAGTTATCATAATTTAAGTGTTTAGTAATTGTTAGGACTGGGACGACGCGAGGCGAGGCTACCTCTCCCTCCTCCAGGCACCCGCCCGCTCCACCGCAACTGCCTGCCCGCCGATCCCCGTCCCCCCCCGGCGGCCCGGCCGGAGATGCGCGGTGGAACATGTCGGTGTCGGGGCTTAAGGCCGAGCTGAAGTTCCTGGAGTCCATTTTCGACCCGAACCACGAACGATTCAGGATCATCGACTGGAAGCCCGACGAACTGAGCTGCCAGTTCAACGTGACGGGGGAGAAGCTGCTGATTATCCACTGTAACATCACGGTGGGTGGATGGCACCAACCCCAGCCCTTGTTGTCCCCGGCTTGGCTAGCCTCCGTTAGCCTAGTTAGCTTCACTTAGCAGCTAGCCCCGCTTTACAAACAGCCACTGGGCTCATTTTTTTGTCGTCTTTGTGTGTGGGATGTTGAGTTGTGTTATTATGCGACCTGTTGGGTTAAAATGCGAAATGATTGTGTGTAGTGTTGTGTTGTGAACTTCAGATCGGAACGGATCAGTGTGGCAGGACGTTACACAACAGACAGTTCAAGTGCACAATCTGGTTCTATCAAATGTTGCTGCGTTGTTGTGTTGATGTGATGTAATCTCTATCCAGGAGTCCTATCCGTCCACACCGCCCATATGGTTCGTAGACTCCGATGACCCCAGCCTAACGCAAGTCTTGGAGCGGTTGGAGGATGTCAGAAGAGGCAATACATTGGTTGGTATACCGGTCTGCGTTTATCCACTGCATACACGGTGGTGGCCGGCTGAGAATTGTTCATTTCAGGCCCCAGCGTTTTTAGAAATCCTTTGTCATCACAATCTGTTGACATCGTTTTTGTCGTACTATGGTGACGTAATTCTGGGCTTTTGTAGACTTTATTTCCTGCTGGTGGGCAATGAGCCACCATAATGTTGTGTCAGTAGGTGCATTCTTCAGATTAGACCGACTGTACTTATTGCTTTTGAACACCCTATAGTCCACTTTATATAATTGTATTTATTCTGTGAGTTTGTTGTCAGCTATGTTGTGCTGGAATGTTTATTGCCGACACCTTGCACAATGTCTAATCTCATTATGTGCAAAATGTGACAAGTAGTATAGAAAAGTTAGATCAGCCTCTCTAAATAAACACTGGTTGTAGTTGTGGTGGTTTGTTGTTGCATTGATGGTTGGCAGATTGGGGTTAATCAAATTACAATATGTCCAATCTTAATAGTAATGATTTTTTTCATGCATAATTTTTTCACAAATAACTTATGTTCACAACTGGTTTATGTTAGCACTATGTTGGAATAACAAACAATTCAATGAATTATAAACTATAGATATATGGTGCAGTCCCTTGCTCTTAGTCAATACATGTCCTCCTTTCATTTTTGCTTCACAAAGCCATGCCGCAATCTATCTAGGCCAGAGACTGTATATCTGTTGTCCGATGTTTGTCACAAGACAGGCCTGTATCTCAAACATCCGTCTCCGTTTTATCCCCCAGCTTCTGCAGCAGCTGAAGAAGCTCATCTGTGATCTCTGCCGCCTGTACAACCTCCCCCAGCACCCCGATGTGGAGATGCTGGATCAGCCCCTACCTGCAGGGCCAGTGGGGCCTGACCGAAAGGCAAGGCTGCCTGATGCACTCTCGTCAAGCCATCGCCCATGACGGGCCAATGGGCTCGTTTTTGATTGTGGATGAAAAGTGTATATTTATAGACATGGCACGGACCGAGGCAAGCCAAGTCTGCTCATGTTCACTGCAGAGCCAGCCTGGCCTGCATCACAGCTGACCAGCGTATGATGAGGTGTATGCTCTGAGCAGATCAATAGTCTCTGCCTTTGGTCACCAGCAGCCAGAGGCACTGTTCCCTACAGATTGACCCTCGGGCCCAGTGGTTCTGCCTCTAGCTATGTTACTTCACTCGTGCTAGTTGATGCATTAATTTATGAATTAATTAATTGATGTGTTGATTTGTCTTTCAGCATGGGACGACAGACGAGGTCACTTCTGAGGAAGAGGAGGAGGAAGAGATGGGAGAGGTAAGGGTGTTCCCTTGTTCACAGATATCACAATGTATGGTTTACTGAATTTTATGTGACGGAATGAGGGTTGGAAATATACTTGCTGTCCAAGACATTGTTCTGTTTTTTTATTTGGTCCATATTTTTGTTTCCTTTCATCTTCTTCTACACCCACTCTGTTTTTCAAGCTGTGTTCAGACAAGATCTTGTCAAGGGTTCTGAGCAAGCAGAGGAGCCATCGGGCCTTGCTCCCAGAGGGGCTGTGTAGTCAGTAGCTCTACTGCTAACATGAGCAGTGGAGCTATTTTATATACAGACTGAAATATCAAGGCATGCGTGCTTGCCTTTTCCATCCATATGTACATAAAAGGCATTAACACTATATGCAGCTTAAGTGATGAAGTTCTATTGTATACTTCCCCATCCTGTGGACTAGGAATTTAATAAATATATTTCATTTCCTATATCAAATCAAAACATCAAGGCATTGGTCCAGCCTGGTCACCTTCTGTAAACACTGGACCTTAATTTTCCAAAAGTGACTTAACCTTCCAAATTGATGCAAGTCATTTCCTTATTATCAGATGCACACTATAACACAGGGTCATTCTGAACAATAAAATGCAGCCATAAGCAAGCTAAACAAATGGCAAAGAATAAGGCGGAAATATACTTGACAGTTGAAAATAATTCACTAGCAGCAGTTCCAAAGACAGTAAGGATTGGGAAGATGGACATGGGGAATAAGAATTGATCATAGTTTATATATAAAGTGTATGACTCAATCTAAACATTGATTTTTGGCGCTGTCCATTGAGTGTCCATAGGCAGTGATCAGTGCATACATTGGGCTAATCAAGGTCACCACAGAGATTAACATGGCTGGTTCAGACCTGGTGGTTCGGGGGTCTATGGGGCTGGGGGGGTGGGCGAACGGTTCGGGGGTCTATGGGGCTCGGGAACGTCCACCAGACGGGCACCACTGAACAGTCAATAGCCCGGGTGGCGTTGTATACTAGGCTCCATCGGGCTGTGGATGTGGTGGGCCAGTAACGCATGTTTTGACCTGGAACCCAACAGGACATCGAGGACCTCGACCACTACGACATGAAAGAGGAGGAGCCGGTGGACGGAAAGAAGTCGGAGGACGACGGCATCGAGAAGGAGAACCTGGCCATCCTGGAGAAGATCCGCAAGAACCAGAGGCAGGACCACTTGAACGTAAGTGCTCATTCGGTAAGGTCACCTTTTCCTACTTCTCTGGGGGGTGGGGAGCATGCCATGGATACTAGTAGTCTGTCTAGCTTATGTACACTAGTCTGTAGGTCAGTAGTGTGTCGCTGCCTCGCACACACGTGTGTGTGTGTGTGTGTGGACCCAGGATTGGGTCGTGGTCAGGTGCTTGTTTCCTGTTGTAATGACAGACGTGCTGAGGCTTTGTGAAGGGCTAACAATACGCAGAGAGCGGTGTCTTTGTTCCAAGAGTGCAGTGCTGGTTCAGTCCCTTCAGGTTATTCTGCCCTTCAATGCACTGCAGACACACGCACACAGATTTAACCTGCTCCAGCCAGATCAGGCGTTGATTTCCCTGATTTAGCCGTGGGGCTGGTTTTGGATTATTAACGTGTCAAAAAGTGAAGATGCCCTGTCAAACTGGTTGTCAATTAGGGATTACTCTACAATCCCGGATACAATGAGAACAACATTGTTTCTTGGAAATGAGCAGAAACGCACAATATTTTTAAATGGTCAAGTGAATAAAAGTTGTTTGAATTTAATTAAAATAAAATGTGTTTGATGTTAGAGCGGTAATCCATTACAGATTCTAGCGGTAGGTTCTATTTTAGTGGACTGTTTACTGCTTTTCCTCTTGGGCTGTGAAAGCCTCTAGAGCAGCCAGTGTTGTTTCGACTGGTTTCTATTGTTTCTTTACTTATCTTTCCAGGGTGCCGTCTCTGGCTCGGTGCAGGCCTCGGACCGGCTGATGAAGGAGCTGAGGGAGATCTACCGATCCCAGAGCTACAAGACGGGTACACACCGACACCAGAACACACCGACACCAGAACCTACTCTCACATCATCTGCCTTGTGTCCAATTAGTAAAGTCTGCTCTTGGATGTAACCCTCTCCTTCCATCCGTGAGTAGGTATCTACTCGGTGGAGCTTGTCAACGACAGCCTCTATGAATGGCATGTCAAGCTGAGAACGTAAGTCCCCTGTTTCTGCGTCACTCACCGCCGAAGGCATTCGTTGTACAAATCACCCCATGATTACACACGCATTCCGAGTTCCCCATCTGGGATGAGTCGCGTGCGGCGCTGTCCTGAACGACGCGTGTGTTCCCCGTCACCACAGAGTGGACCCGGACAGCCCTTTGCACAGTGATCTCCAGGTGCTGAAGGAAAAGGAGGGGATGGACTACATACTCCTCAACTTCTCATATAAAGTATGTATAAGTCACCCGGGGCTATTCTAGTTCAGCATGACTGCCACTACTACAACACGCATATCTCCCCGACGACAACAACCCCACCCTCCCCTTTGTCTCTCCCCAGGATAACTTCCCCTTCGATCCTCCGTTCGTGCGAGTGGTTTCCCCGGTTCTCTCCGGAGGGTGAGTCGCCCGGCCGGTCGGTCCACCTGCTGACACATCGGCGCCTCTGTTCCTCTTTAATGTTAACCAGAGACAGCCGCTGTGTCGTCTGAACCTGCTGTTGTCCCTGTTCCCCTCGTCCGTCTGTCTGTCCGGCTAGATACGTTCTCGGAGGAGGAGCCCTGTGCATGGAGCTTCTGACCAAGCAGGCAGGTCCTATTGCCCCCGTACATGCATACATCCATGCATACTCGCTCAAATACATGCATGCATGCATACATACATACATTACGTACTCACTCCACCACATTATATGGAAGGCTGTTTGTAGCCTCTGTGACCTAACATTTGGGCTTGTGTATTACAGGGTTGGAGTAGTGCCTATTCAATAGAGTCTGTCATCATGCAGATCAACGCCACTTTAGTCAAAGGAAAAGCCAGAGTGCAGTTTGGAGCCAATAAGGTAAGCAGTGCTCAGATGGGAGAGTGCATGTGCCCAGGTAACCTGAAACCTGTTGATTGCTAACTTTGTGCATTCATGTTTAGTTAATTTAGCAGACGCTTTGATCCAAAGCGATTTATAATAAGTACATTTGTCAGAAGAGACAAACAACAATATAACTGTCTGTACAGTAAGGATGTTCATAGAAACAAGTGCCAAGCACTTACAATTGCTAGGTTAACCCATTCCCCTTGTACACCAAAGATTGCTAGGATAAGATACTATTTTAGATGCAAGGACGCACACTAACAATAAGTTGTACATTAAGTAGAACACGACATAGAAGACAATTTCGCAACACAGACGGGCCTGCGGCAGTGATATCGAACCCGTGCTAATAGTTTCAGCCGGGAGTCAACTGGTCCTGTACGAAGGACAAGGTGTTTAGTTATTCATTGATGCGACAGAGGGTGCTGTTAGAGTGTTGATCTTTAGCGCTATGGTCGGTTCAACCAGTTCTCCCACGAGGTAAAGTGTGTTGGAGTAGGTCTAATGGAGTGTGGGCTGCAATCAGCATCTGAAATATCCTACGCATGTACGCTTCACTGTATCCCACACAGTGAGGCCTGTGTCTAAGGTTGGGCATGCGTTCTGAGGAGAGATGGCAATAGATGGGCTACCGAATGATACTGTGGTCGTTTTGGTGTCTTTACCTGTTCTATTTAATGCTTGAGTGAGCGATTGCTTCTACATGACCGAATGACTTCTAACTATCACCTTCTGACTTCTCAAGAACCAGTACAACCTTGCAAGAGCACAACAGTCCTACAAATCCCTGGTTCAGATCCACGAAAAGAATGGTGAGTGTTTGTCTCCTATTTCACAGCCGTAGCAATGCTAACCGTGTTTACAGAAACCCTATCCCCCTGTCAACACATTGGAGTACGAACGCTGGCAGTGACGTAATGCCAGTTAACATTATCCTGTGCGTCATTAATCGATTGATATAGCCATCATGATTGGTATTACATGTTTTGCGTGAATAGCAGGAACGACAGCAATCGTTACCGCCTTACTCCGACTTAAAATCCATAAGAATGACAAAAATATATTTTTCTTGCATCACCATGACTACTCAAGGAATAGAACATAATGCATTACGCTTGCCATTACCTGCTCATTCAACCTGCCCACAGTGAAAGTGGGTCAGCTGCTACTCCTACTCATTATTTAGTCTGCCTCTCTAGAACATACTGAATTCAAAATTATATAAAGTTGACATGACCAGCAATAGACAAGAAGGTACTTTTAATCTTTTGAAGTGCTTTTAAGTGTAATCCTTCTTTTTCGAACAAGAGAATCTCGCTTTGATTACAGTAGAATTGCATCCATGGTTAGCTGCTCTAATCTCTGCAGAAAAAGGCTTTGAACAGGTAACTGGTAAAGGAACATTGACCGATATTTCCTGATTCCGAATCTATATAGCAGAGTAAAGTGGCATAGGATTATGTCGTTTTTACAATTGAATATTTATGTCAAAGGATTGCATCAAACCTAAGGAGAAAGAAAAATAATTCTCCTGAAAGTTGTGAATCGCAACCAAATCCTAGAAGATACAAATCAAGATACTTATCCTCACAGGAATCTCACCCAAAAAAAAAATCATGCACATTTTCTTAATGACATCGGCGGTTGTCCAAGCGGTTCAGTGAACTAGCTGCAGCAACAGGGTACATTGAGTCTGTCAGGTTAACCTGACGGCTCCCTGGTGTCATGGAGTCCTCTCACTCGTGTCTTTCACCTTAGATGTGTGTAAAATCTCCTTGTCTCCTTGGATGCCTTCTATCTCAGTGCGATCATCAAGTTTAAAACGGCGAGTTTATCCTGTTACCCAATGCTGGCCATCTACATTATTTATTTACATTCATGGTCAGAAGACGTTTACAATGTACTTTTTTTTTTTTTTAAATGGTCAACGGCCAGTTTGTTTTCCTTCTACAAACTTCCTCAAGTCATTATCTGTTCCACTCTGTGATGGGGGACATGCTCTACGGAGTACAGAAAACCGCCCACTAGCTCCTGTTGCTGCAAATATTAACGTACAGTAAAGTGGCCTGTCCAGGAGGAAGTTAGCGGTGCAGTGAGACGTGGCACCCTCCCTAGACTCTAGAATCACACTTTACAACACCCAATGGACGTCAGGCCACCACGGCCCAAACCAACGCTCAGCCAAGTGGAACCTGGGGCAGAGGTCTGGTGTTGGCTCAGGTGGCTGGCTGGTTGGATTGGGAGCCGGAAACGTACAGATTGTTCTGTGGAGTCTAGTGGGTGTAGTGTTTTGGATGGAGTGGTTTAAAGTGGGAGGCGGGGTTGAGGTGAAATAACACAGCTGGGTGTAGCTTTAGGGGTGCGTCAGCGCTGATTGGCATTTTTGTAGTGGAGCGGAAGAAAGTTTGTATAGTAAGGGATTTAGAAATGAAGAGTAGCGCCGTGTTATTTATGTATATATCCGTTGTTAATATGTACATCATTTAGCTATCAGAATGAGATGTGACTTGAATAATAACTTGGATGAACCAAGCTGCATGTTTGTGTATTCCCTGCCAAGCCATGCTTATCGTAGACGTACCACTCATTCCAGAGAACACTGCTCTGTTCCTGCTGTGAGAACATGTGTTCTTGTTCACCCTGCAGGTTGGTACACCCCACCTAAAGAGGATGGCTAGGAACCCTCGGCACCCCCTCCCCCCTCCCTCCCCCGCACTGGGACCCCACATCTTACATGGTTCCTCCCCCCCCCAACTTTTTGAATTTCTTTCTTGTGACCAAATTATGGAACCTGGATTCGGAACCCATCCCCAACCGGTGTGCACAACCCCTTACCCCCAAACCCATCAGCTGCTTGGCAGGAGATCAAATCTCCACCTCTCTCTCCCGCTCTCCTGCGCCTCTTGCCTCATCTGTTTTTGTTTTTCCTGACGTGTCACGAAGAAGCGCCGCCACCGGCGTCGGGCGGTGGGCTGCGGAGCATCCCGTGTGATTTGGTGGTGAGTGAGAGCGGAGGAGGGGGGACCGTGTGAGCCTTAGCACCGAGCTGCAAGGCCGCCGGACAAGGCCCGCTCCTCTCCCCAGGCAAGCCCTGAGGTCAATACTCGTGTCACGTCCGCCTCCTCACATCGCCCCTGACTACCATTCGTATCGCCCCCTAGTGGCCTGGAGGCGCCTTCGCCGCACGGGACCCCCCCACCCCCGGTGACGTTGTCATATTTGTGCTCATGTAAAATCTTGTGTATCGCCAAGACTCTGGGATATTACGCTCCAGAGGCCAGCTTGCTATCAGCCGTACGATTCTAAGCTCTGCGGCTGGGAAAGGGGATTAAACGGCTCGTCGATGGCCTGGATCAAACCCTGACGAGGCCACGCCCTCCTCCTCCTGCTGCCGCGTTAGTCGAGGAGGCTTCTGTCCCTGCTCCAGCAGAACTAGTCTGGGACTGTCCACGTGTCTGCAGCACACAGAACCTCTGACCGCACCTGGCAGCCCGCTTGTACGCGACCGGGTCAAACGGAGGCCTCTGATTGGAAGTGAATCACACTGTAATGTAGTTTGATTTTAACTCCACGTGTAAACATGTAAATTTGTACTCCTGCAAATGGATCTGTTTTTAAATGTAACCGTGTGTGGGTCTTTGCCAAGGCAGAGGCTGCGTCACTATATACCCTTGACTATTAACAGCAGAGTCGACGCAACTTTAAAGAATAAGGAAAGAGAAACTGCTTAATCGATGTTTTTGCATAAGTAAAAGAACAATTTACGAAAACTTAAACCTATTTTATTTTTCTTATGTAATTTTAAACGACTACTGCGTTTATTTCCGGGTTCTGAGTCTCAGTTGTAATTGGTGACCGTAACATTAATTTCTCTCCCTCAATGGTACCTCTTGACTGTGATGCCTCTGTTTGTTTCCGAGGGACATTGTGGCTATTCACGTCCCATCCCCCTCTTACGAATCCTTACCCAATCGAGGGAACTGGATGTGCGGAACAAGATGTTCCGTCAGCACGACCGAGCAAGACACCTGATCAGCTTTAGTTTAGCTTCACAGCATCTGACCTTTTACTCTCTAGCCACAAGTAATCCTGTGTTACCCCAGGTGTTTTAATAACACTGCTAGAGTCTCACATTATCATCAGCAGTAGTCCCAGACCCAACACCGCTAAGACTGCACCAGGATGCCCCCGTTTGAACCAAAACCCTTCAGACCCGGCTTCCCCCATCGCTACCTCTCTGGTATTTGTTGCCACCTGAGACCTCGCTGCCATACCCCTCCCCCCCCCCCCCCCCCCATTGAGCTGAGTCAAAGACGTAATGTGAATATGCAGGAGACACGTGAGAAGCATTCCAGTGGATGCCATTCTACATGTGTGTCCGTTCTTTGTTTTTTTTTCCGTCTTGTAGTCGTTTCCGTGTGCTAAGCTACCAGCGTAGATGCTTAGCCCCGTCCCAAGTTATTCCTCATGTTTTGAAGTGGAGTTTGTCGTAACCTCAGTCCGTCTACCGAAATTAAAAGAAGTGGCCACAACAGGCTTATAATGTACAATTTGGTTCAGATAATTGATTATTTGTACAAGCCATTCCACTTGACACCCAATGTAATCTCTTCTTTTCGTGTACTCCACACAGGATTTCCACACGGGCAATCATAATCACAAATCAGAAGCATGGGTTTAAGAAGATAAATTGGTGGACGTTTTTTACATCCTGACGCCCTTTTGTTCTCTGGAGAAGTAAACTCAGGAATACATACTGCATGCTCACCCAGGCATGGCGTCACGTCCAAGATGTAAACTTCTAAAGTACAGGTCATTACCTTCAGTCCAGACACTCCAAAACTTCCCGTTGTTTAAGAAAAGACGTTGGCTGGCAGGTGTTTTGGCTAGGGGGTTGGGTTTTTTGTCTTTTGTTTATATTTATTTTCTTTTGCTGTTGGACTGCATACAGACATATTCGTCCTCTGAACTTCACACTTAAATAAATAATAATAAATAAAAATGAGTATAATGGTAGCTCTTTTTAATAAGCACGTTTGGAAGTGATGGGCAGGGTTTTGCTTTGCTTATGAGTGCATCTCGGAGGATGTGCGCCCTGGCTCTTTTGGTTGTACTGTCTTGTGCATGTCGGTATATCAAGTGGTGTCCCCCACCCCCTACCCCCCCAGAATACAGGGCAGTAAGCAGGGCTATATAAAGATGCAGGTCCATTTTGGTTTACCCCTTATTGTCCTCTAACCAACAGAGCAGCGCTACTCTGATGTATTCCTTTACTCTTCATTCTGCAACATCTGGGCTCCTTTCCACTACACGTGTCCTCTGTAAATCAGCCGGTACTTTAAAAACACGGACGCGGTTCACATTCAAAAAAAAAAAAGATTCTGATGCAGATGTGCCACCACCGCTGAACAAGGGGACCTGGAGAGCTCTTGGTCTTCGAGACGTTGGACCATCTCTCTGAGGTCCGGAGGTCGACCGGGGGGTGTGACTAAGGATGGACCCCCTCCATCCCAGGTGGTCCGACCCGGCCCCCCCAGCTGGGTGTCGGTCCGTGGTGACCCACGGTCCTAACTCGGTTACACTCTCAGCATGATTCAAGTTCATTTGTTTTGGGTTTCATTTCTCTCATTGCAAGGGGGACGTTGACCATGTACAGCAATTTGTAAACTTGCATCAAGTTTATGAATAAAGACTTTTATGAAATACCTTGAGTGACTGTGGTGAGTGTAACTCAACAAAAAGTGTGATACAATACCATTTGTTTCAGGTGTTATTGTATCATCTGTCATGTTTCACTTCAGGTTCTGGGATATGTGGTGAGCTCCGTAGAGATCAGTCTTTTATATCAATGTGCGATGTGACATTAACCACTTTATCAGTCGTATATCTTATTGATTTAAAAAGAGCAATATTGTCTTACCTGTCAAACAGATGGATGAAGCATTCAGCTGATGCTTTTACCAGACACGGATCTCAACCTCCCCATCCTCCTCCTACCCCTCAAACAGTATATTATATTTGTCAGAGTGAGTCCAGATGTCTGGGTGAACTGGGTCTCACATTGGGATGAAACCTGGTTAATGGGACACCACCAGACATGTGTTATACCGTCCAGCAGATGGTGTGTTCTACACAGTGTGTTGTACTGTATATGTCCCGTCAATGTTGCTTCTATCCCCTTATGTACTCCCAACTCTGTTACTGGCCTCACTGAAGCAGGCTTCCCATAAAGGTTCCCGAACACATCTCACTCAAAATGGCTCAAGTTATACCGAACACGGACAACTAAGAACAGGGTCTGAACTGGCTCAACTTCCAGCCAAAAGCCTCCTCAATGAGATGTATCTCAATTCACTAAGCTTTTCAAAACGCATACTCTTTGTCCATGTCTTTTTGAGCCCACCCATAATTTCCATAGGAAACCTTCTTCTACTTCCCCGAATCGATATTCAGACTCTTCCTCATTTAGAAAGCTTCTACACACACGCACAATGTCTGTCTGCGTCTCTGTGTGCTTCCAACAGTCACCACTAGATGGTGCTGAAACATACCACACAGATACCCGACCCTTGGCTGCTACTTTTTGCAGCACAACAGCAACAGCCATTAACGCGCCAATTATTGTTCATTGTCATAACGTCATGCAGCAGGTCAGCGGTCCATTATGGTTTGGTTTATGAGGCTGACTATGGTCTCGATGTGGTTCATTCCCTCTCAAGGTCAGATCTCCAGCCGGCCAGTTATTAGAGCAGATCGCATGGGGGAGGGGGTTGTTGATGGAAACATACAGTTGGATATTATTGACAGCTCATTTGAACTCTGTGTCTGCATCAGCGATTGTTTTGCTGACAGCTTCATGGATGTCATGGGCCAGTGATAAAGACCTAAATGAATCCTCCGCGACACTTATCAGCAACTGCAGGCTTGCAGCATCACAAAGCATCTTGTTCTTATCTCCGTCCACCGCTCAAATATCTCTAGAGGTCGTCTGCGTTTCCCCCGCAGTGGAGTTGGTGCTTGTGATGAATTCTTAATCTGATCAATAGAGGTTTAATTTCTCATATTGCATTGCAAATTATTAAAAATGGTTCGTTGTAACAAATTGCCTAGTTTTGACTCATCGACTATTAAAGTGCAACTTTAGAGTTGCACTTTAAGAGTGCCCAGAGTACTTTAAAGTGAAACTTTAGAGCATTATAAATGACTGAGAACAATAAAAGCAAGGGCTAAGACATGACCGGCAGGTCACTGAGGGAACTTGGACAGCGGCCATACAGAAGCCTTTTAACGACCGCCACCGCCGTTACCACGGTCATGACCTCATCGCTGTCCTTCACGTCCGCTGGAATAAAATGCATCCAATTTCAGCCTCCGATTTAAAAGGATAAGGGGGCACAGCACCCCTCCCCTCCTGTTGCCTTGCTGTTTATTGACCTCCTACTTCCTGTCCATAGAAGTCCTACTCTGCACTGGAACCAGATTGAGGTAATCAGGTTGGGAGGGGGGTTGGTCTGCCGATAGGAAACGGAGGGGGGGGGGGGGGGGAGCACTCATCACTCAGTGGAGTGGAACCAAACAACAGGCCAACAGCTTATTCCAGTAATTGTTTGTTTATTTTCTAAAGTTCTTGATGATGTGGAGGGGGGCGTGACCACATGACCTCTGGGCTGAGGTGGGGGGTTGCAGCGTTTCCTCATTAGCAGGCCTGCATGCGTCCACCTCCGGACGGGGTCCGGTCCGCTCTCTCCGGCCTGCCTGTCGTGCTGTTGTCCTGCTCCTCTGCTCCCTGTCGCTCGGCTCAGACGGGAGCCCTCCAGGGGGGTTTCAGAGGCCGCCGGGCCCCTGTGATTCCCCTGATGGGACACGGAGAAGCATCAGCGTACAGAGGGGAGCGTGTGCCGTGCCCTGCATGCAGATCGTGCTGGAGCGGGGGGGGAGACGCGGCCCGCAGCCCAGCGGCGGTTCACTGCGTTCTCTGGATCAATAGCCAGGTTTTCAAGGTCACCTCACTCAGATCAAGGAGAAAACCCACTGGCTTATAGGCCGGTCGGTTCCTTAGGTTTTAAAGCTGCTCGTTGTTTTTTAAAAGCTGCATCAAGGTTGGTTTGAGGTGAAAAGATGGCATGGAATAATGCAGCCGGTTTCTTCATAGGACGGTCGTGAGGTTTATCTTAGAATTTATTAAGGTTTGTTGATCAGATCCCGTCGAAAGGCGTTGTATGTTATGTAGGTACATCAATTTCCCACGTGAAATATTATTGAATAAAAAACGAGTTTTTATCATTGGCGTAAATACAAACAGCATAATCGTGTATCGATAATATACATCATAAAATAGTATTGTTCTTCCCATTTGATCTCTCCACTGTGAAGCAGCCATGGATGAGGGGTTATAAACAGGCAGCACTGAGGAGGAGCCATTCGTCAACATGTGGCAGGTGTCTCCTCACAACAACAAGCACTTTAATGGTCTGCAGGCCTTGTTAGAGGCCTGAGACACAAAGGCCTTCGCTGATGACAACCACACACACTACGAAGGGATGCCCCCCCCCTGTGACCCCCGCGCTGCTGCACAGCATCTGGACAACATCTGGAGAGCAATAAGACAGCTGTGGGTTCTTCCTCCTAAAAACAGAGCAGAACCCTTTCACTATTACGAGGGGAGCTCACATGATACTGAGAATGTGTCGGAAATTGTTTAAAATTAGAATAACTTGCGTTGGTGTGGAAGTTGGGTTTCAGCGAGAGACATGAAACTTGACATCCATTAAATAAAAGAACAATAGATAGAGGAACGAGAGGTATCACAGACAAGGAAGGCAAGAGGTTCAACTGATCACTGCAGAGAAGCTCAAACAGTACTTCCACATTGTAACACTCGGTTGGTGGTTTGTAATGCTGAATCATATCATCTCCCCGAGAAATGGGAGAGATGAATGTGCTGTTGAATAAGAAATGGTGTGTGTGTGTGTGTGTGTGTGTGTGTGTGTGTGTGTGTGTGTGTGTGTGTGTGTGTGTGTGTGTGTGTGTGTGTGTGTGTGTGTGTGTGTGTGTGTGGTTCTATATTGGTCTTTTGAATGTTTGACGGGTTCTTTTGCTGGAAGATTTGAAGAGAGGCCTCAGATCTCTCAATCTACCAGTACAAAGAATGATGTTTGCCTGGCCACAGCCTACATGCAATGGGTGCCTTCTGAATTTAAATATTAATTTGATCCTATATCACATATTTGGTTCAAAGCGACATCAGACAATGTTTGTGTTCACGCCTTTATTGGAAGAGGAGAAAGAGGGGAATGGTGTGCTGTTTCCTGTCGGACTGACCTTGGAAAGGAATATCTCAATTCCAATATTGCGTGAATGCTTTACGCCTCAAGGAAAGAAAGGGTTTTACAATATCCGTTTCATGCCAGAGATTTGACTTGGAATTGCGCATTAGTTGTAAAATATGACACAATGACACTAACAAAAATGAAAGATAAATAAAGAAAAATAAAAGGGAAAAGGAATGAGATGAAAGAAAGATATCCAGAAGAATTTATGATCCATGTCAGCATCACATAATACCACTTTGTTTCAAAGTTTTACAAAAAACTAAAAGCATTTCAAGCCAAATTGCAGTTTGCAATCCAAGTTTCCTTTTCAACCAACTTTGCAGAGCTCAAAATAAATTGGTACAAAGTCACAAACTAATGACAGAAAATAGTGATGATGGCTCAGTCGCCTCCAATAATACCAAGTAACCCACAAACATGGCCCAGAATTGTACCAGTTCCACTTTGAAATGGAAGCTGGTTTTTCAATTTCTCTGTACATGTAACACAAGCAACATCCACAATGAAACACTGACCTTCAAGGTATCTACAGGACGGCGCTTTTCAAAGGGAATGCCTTCCAATGTATTCATGAGGAAAATAGTACACAGCAGAAACACACCACAAACCACCTCCTGCTAATCCAATTATCTTCAGAGTGAGAATTTTCTTTTGAGACTAGCCTCGTTTCACTGTTACATATCACATCAACAAGTTCTGGAGACAACCTCATCCCCTTGCAACAAGCGCATTCGTCTTTTAGAAGAAACCAGAGTCAGTTCAGCTCCCTGTGTGTGGACAAGCCTCCGTGCGCAGGCTGTGGCTTACACCACAGTCTAGGCTGAATGGATTTCCTTTAGAGGGCCGATGGCTCATTCCAGATGCTTACTCAATACTGTGTCCTGGGCATGGAAGTAAAAAGTCTCCCTGCAGGAGTAAAAGAGGGACAATGAAACCAGTGAGTGCATCCTTCTATCAGTCCCGGGATGTCAGGCTCCATTATGCTAACGATACCCAGAAGTCTGTCTGTGCCTTGTTACCTATTAGCGCAGCATAACAGCATAATCACAGCAAATATACTATCCTTAAGGGGACTGCTGGAGGGCCTCCATTATTAACATATGCACAATGTTTGTTGCTTTTGTCAGCCCTTGTGGCAAATAGACAACACAAACACAAGTGCTGTTAAACAGATGGAGACAGTGAGAGAGAACGTTTCAACCCCACGTCGGTCTCTAGACTGTAGCCTGGAGGTGCAGCCAAAACGCTCAATATGTAGAGCAAGTGAAATGGACTATCCGTCTCCCTGTGACAGCTACTGCACCAAACCAAAGAGCAGAGGGGTGGAACTGAATTATTGTTTTGCATCGATTTTCAAACTGCCTGATAAATCAACCTCCCCTGCTATTATAACGCGCTCCACGGGGGTGTCACCGTGTCAGGGGGAGGACTAACCCAACGACCTCGTCGGAAGACACAGATGCCACGGAGACGAATGGGGAAAGTGCAGTGACGGGAGAGTAACACGTTCAGTGGGTCACAGAGACCTCACATACAGGGAGGTCCTTTTGTTCTTAGGACGAAGATGAAGTAAAAAGAAAATGAAAATGTTTACGGAAAAATCTGTTCTTGGATGACAGAACCGAGGAGATGATGATATCACGAAGAAAACCAGCGGTGAGATCATAGTGCAGCCGTCAGCGGTAGCACCCTCACTGCCGGTGCTTCACTAATCAGCGGGGTGACATTTAATCTGGTAAAACATCCAGTCTGTGCTGGGAATGGATGATGTGCTCTTACTTAATGAAGCCCTCAGCATCTGGTTGTGGACAGCTCCCCATGCAGTGGTAGAGGCTGAGGGGGGGAGGGAAGAGGGAGTTGTTGAGATGGTAGGCTGGGGTAGCGTTGACAGGGTCAGTGGGGAAATGGATGGGGGGGGGGGGGGGGGGGTGTTTGGAGGGAGGGCTGCAGGGACGAGGGATCTCTCGGGTGTGAGGTTGGGTTGGAATGCGCCCCGACGTGTCCCTATCTCTCGGAGCGAGAGTGGAGGTGTGTTGCAGGCGTATGGTGGCCACTGATGGATTTGGAGGCAGCGGAGAGCTCTCAGGGCTGATGAATAGGACCTTTAGATTGGCTTAACAGACCCAGTGACACTGGGAGGGAGGGAGACAGGGATGGGGAGAGGGAGAAACAGAGCGAGAGAGAGAGAGAGAGAGACATTCCTTCTTAATTTATATTTGGCAGTGAAGAAGTGTGTGTGTGTGTGTTTGTCTGTGTGTGTGCGTGTGTGTGCATGTGTTTGCATACATGTGTGTGCATTGTGCATGCGTGTATGTGATTCTCTGAACACATTCTCACTGTTGGCAGGACAAAAAAAGGAAGCAGGTCATTAAGGCTTTGTTTTTATAGAGCTAATGATTAAGCAAACTTTACAGCCGCAAATGTCACGCTATGTAGCGCCTGTCCTCAGCAGACAACGTGTTCATGGGTCACACCTACAGTGCCTCCACTCTCCTGCTGAACGACAGCACCTAGTCATCGCCTGTGTTGCAATGGAATCACCGGTTTTAAAAAGAGAGGTTACTCATGTTGAATTTACGTTTTTGGTCCCTCATTAAACGCTCTACACCTAGACATACCCCAAATAGACATTATCTCAAAGTGATAGTAGCATTATACATTCTTTGTCCCATTTCGACGAACAAATAAATGACACTAACCCAGATGACACAGATATAACGACCCGGTTATTCAAACCCAGAAGAAGAAGAGCTAAGCGAGGATTGGGAAAAAACTCAATTACCCCGTTTCCCCTGCTGTCAGGGCCCCGGGGCCCTTGTTGAAAGTGGATCATTGCCTTGCTGTTTTAGAGCCAAGAGGTACGAGGCGCTATAAGGGAGATAAGGCACGCTACGCCCCTGGAGATAAGTATCTTATCTGGGCCTGTCGCCGGCCCCTCTGCCCTCTCATTGGATACCTGTTGTGTTCCACAATGTCGGACAGACAACTGCGAGCGGCAGATAAACGCCACCTCTACGTCGGAAGCCATTATTCGGTTCTGGTCGAATAACATAAATCCATTGTGAAATGGACGGCCGTGATCTAGTTTTTTGGACGCAGAATGAAACCCAGGGATAAGTATAATGGTGTAGTATTATTGGAGTGTCATATTATTCAACCTATAATTGGGTCTCGACCTTCTTACTCCATTTGCCTTGACGGTTCGCCCACTTTAGCTAAGCTAATATGCTAATGGGTCCAAACCCGGGGACACTAACATTCTCCTCCCCTTTCGCTGCCTCTAATCTCCCGGGTTGTTTTAGCTGAGTGTGAAAATTGTCAGGATGAATACTTCGCCTTCTCTCCCCCCCCCCCAGCCTGGCAGAGCGACCACACGCTGTCCTCCGTATGATTTCCGCCCTCTAAACGGCCCGTCCTGTGAAGCCTCGGGGTCCAGAAAGGAGAGAAGAGTCCGGCCGGCGCCTCATCAATCTCCGGCCTCGTTCACTTCCTGAAGGGGCTTCTCTCTCCCGCCGCTGAGAGTAGTCAATAGGCCGGCGCCACCTAGATGAGAACCGGGACATTAAGATGACCCGGGACCCCTCGTTCTTCACAAAGGGGGGGGGGCTTATCAGGGGCTGGCAGTACGGGTGGAGGGTGGGTGGGTGGGTGGGGGGGGGGGGGGGGGTGTCACCCCGCATCCATCCATCCTCGGACTGTGTGGAGCTGGGGAGATCAACACTGCAGGCGATCCGTCCTCCCTCTGCCCCTTTCCCCTGCTCTTCCTCTTGTCACACGTAAAGCCTCTCCACCCTCTCCACCCTCTCAGCCTCTCAGCCTCTCAGCCTCCGCCACTCAGCCTCCACCTCCACCACCACCTCTCAGCCTCCACCACCACCACTCAGCCTCCACCTCCACCACCACCTCTCAGCCTCCACCACCACCACCACTCCCCTCGGTTCCACCTGGACGCACACTGTCTGGTCTGCGGAGGTGGTCCACTCTAGGGAGGTTTTTCTGTCAGTTGGCTCCTTGGAGGATCTCTGTTGGAACTGCGATAATAGAATGTTCCACTCATAGTATGACACCAGAACACACAAATACATTGGTCTGACGTTTATTTATACACACGCAAACGCAAACGCACACACGCTCACACAAAACTTGCGCTCACACACGCTTGCGCACGCACACACGCTCACACTAATTCACACATACAAACGCACACACACACACCCCTGCTGCTGAATATCCAATCCCTCATCGACGTCATGTCGTGCCCATGGCGATAGCCTTGTGGCGTTTACAGGTGGCATATTTTTACGGACGGATGTAAATGGCCCCGCATTAAATGGCTTGTCATTTCCCCCCTACCTTGACATCTTACTACCTGCGGCTCTGCAAGACTGTCAGCCTTGAGCAGCAACGCTTCAGAGACCCACAACACTGCAGCCAGTCATGCATGAACGAACGCAACGCGGTCCCCAACGCAGTCGTGAATTAATCCCCTCGATCCTGACACGGCACCATGCCCTAGGCGAGCTGGGGGAGAGCACAGAGACAGACGGCCACGGTGTCAGTGTTGTTCTTACTTTTACTTCACGTCGTGTCTCAGCCACCTGACGTGACGAGGAGAGCGCTGCCTTGATTTGGTGGTGGGTGGGTGTTGAATGAGGAGCCATACAGCGCCTTCACCACGGATGGCTTATCCTCCGTGAATGTGAGCAACGGGTCCAAAGGGTTTGTTGGGTGGTCCGAGTGCGAGGCGGATGAAAGGTGCGCGGCGGCGGCTCTGTCACGCATCAGAGCCGGCTTTTCACTGCTCCTTTGAAGGGCGGATCTCATTTGTGTAAAAAAGCGAAATAAACAGAAAAGGTGTGTGAGGTATTCTACCTTCAAGGAAAGCCAGAGCAATCACAGTTGAGCGCTGAGTCACCATGATGGGATTATGCAGATCATCCTACCCGGTATTATTGGGAAGGAACCGATGAACCGAGACACTGAGATTTACGTTATATATTATCACGTAATAATGTTGACTAAAATAAAAACTCAATGTACTGTTGGTGTTGTTGGGGTGGTGTTGTTGGGGTTCTGTTGTTTGGGGTGCTGTTTTTGGGGTGCTGTTTTGGGGTTCTGTTGTTGGGGTGCTGTTGTTTGGGTTATATTGTCAGGGTGCAGCTGTTGGGTTAGATGCTGAAACGTGTCCAGTTTCACTGGTCGGTGCGTCACATATACACCACCAAGGGCCTCAGCTCAGGCCACAGGGCCAGGCTAAAGTGCTGATTGTCCCCCCCCGCCACCCCTGATGTTGGGTATCCTTGTTAGCGTGGCAACCAGGACCCAGGAGCCACAGGTCATCCAGAGCGTGTTAACCCAGCACGCCCTCTGCACATTGCCATCTCATCAAACATGCCAGCGGTTCCCTAACAACCATGGCGTTTCCCTAGTAACAACCATGGCGTTCCCTAACAATCCTGCTGTTTCCCCTAACAACCCTGCCAACATGTGTCTGCAAGGAGCTGTTGATGGCGCAAAGCGTCCGCTTGGGAGGGGAAGTAAGCGGCCAATCAGAGGTGGCGGTAGCGCGAGATTGGCTCCGTTCCCATGGCTGCGACCAACCTTGGGCTCCGTGTCTCCTTGCTCCCTCTGGCACCGTCCTGGTCCCGGAGATGCTGAGCTGATGGATCTGCATCAGTGGGCATCCTGCCCATGTGGGCAGTGGGAGGAGAGCCGCGTGATGGATCGGCTATAAATCCCAATAATGCTTAAGTCCTTCCATATTTAATGAGCCGTCCGCAGTGATTTGAGTAATGAGCTGCAGGCTGGCAGCGGACTTGGCACTGCATCGGTCTTCAGACTTAATCCTGGGGAGTGAGGGCTGGTTTAGAGGCACGTGCTGCGGACTTGGCTTGTAAGTGGACACAAAGCTGTAGCAGCAGTAGTTTTCTTAATGTGGGCTAGTGTTTGAGGCTCGCCATGGCCTTTAGGTGTGGCCAGGTGTGTGTGTGTGTGTGTGTCTGTTTGTGTGTGTGTGTCTATTATATTGTGTGTGCGTGTGTGCGTGTGTGTGTGTGTGTGTGTGTGTGTGTGTGTGTGTGTGTGTGTGTGTGTGTGTGTGTGTGTGTGTGTGTGTGTGTGTGTGTGTGCTCATGTGTGTGCATGTGTCTGTGAGTGTGTGAGAGAACCAGGGTATGAAAGAGACAGCTCTCCCCCACTACACGCTGCATAGTGCTGAACCAATGCTCTCAGGCAGATAGGAACTATAACTTCCATGGGCCAGATCATATCATGTCATATCACATTACGGTACCCAAAGATCTCGGGTCGTGGAGTACACTGGATTAACGGAGGCCTATTTTGCAGCATTTCCCCCTGAATTCAAATCTTCCCAACTTACCACACTATTACCCCTGCTGAGTTTACTTCTTATGTATTTCATTTTGTCACCTGTCAGAGTTTCCTCTGGATTCAAGCCATCTTGATTAACGTGGAACTAATAGGTTTTTCTCCATGTTGATGGAGGGGAGGAGGGGAGAGGGAGGGAGGGGCAGGGAGGGGAGAGGGTTAAGGTGAGAGGGAGGGAGAGGAGAGGGAGAGGGGAGTGGGTAGGATGGAGGGAGGGAGGGAGGGAGGGGAGAGAGAGAGAGAGAGGGGGGAGGGAGGAAGGGAAGGGAGAGAGAGAAAGGGAGGGAGGAAAGGAGGAGAGAAGGGTGGAAGCGGGTAGGGAGGGAGGAAGGGAGGGAGGGGAGAAGGAGGGGAGGAGTGTATGGAGGGAGGGTAGAGGGAGGGAGAGGAAGGGGAGAAGGATCGGTAGGGATGGGAGAAGGGGAGGTAGGGAGGCACGGGAGAGAAAGAGGGAGAGGGAGCTGGGGAGAGGAGAGGGAGAGAGGGAGGGAAAGGAGAAGGGTAGGGAGGGAGAGAGGAAGGGAGGAGAGGGGAGGGAGGGGAGAAGGTTAGGGAGGGAGGGAGAGGGAGGGAGAGGGGAGGGAGGATGGGGGGGGGGAGGGAGAAGGGTAGAGAGGGAGGGAGGGGAGAGAGAGGGAAGGGAGAAGGAGAGAATGAGGGGAGCAGGAGTGGGCGAGGTGAGTGGGAGAGAATGAGGGAGAGGGGGAGAGGGAATGGCAGGCGAGAGGGAGAGAGGGGAGGCCGGTCTCTGGGTAAAGGCGTCCTGCGGTCGGGCTGCGGTGTTGAGGGATGGGCCGAACAGAGAAGACACATTTGTCACTTGTCTCCCCATTGCCTTCTCCTGCTGTCCCTCCCTTCCCCTCACAAGCCCACGGTGGGCCGACGAGGACGGCCCGGAGCCCCTCCCCCCGGCAGGTTAGGCTAATGACGGTTTCCAGCGTAAGTAGGCTGTCTATATGCAAAGTCTCCCCTAATGGATTTCCTCATTATTTATTGTTAATGTATTAATGTGCTACGGGGGATCGGGAGACGGCGCTATCGACACGCCGCTGTTGCCCAGCGCCGGTAGAGGCGGCGGGAGCATTTCACGCGCAGACGGCGGAGGGAGGCTGCCGCAGCCGCTGAGAAAGGATGGCTTTAATAAGGCGCCGATAGACCTGAGATATGTCTCAGGTTACATTTGAGCGGAGTTGGAAACCGCCGTGGTTAAGTTTGAGAGCGAGTCCCTCTGTCACGGGCTGTGAGGTAGAATTCCAGGTGGGCCTTCCGCGTGTTAAACACAACAATAAATCGGAAAGCATTCAACACACAACCTGTGAGGTGAGATACTCATTTCCCAGACGGGGAATTGAGAGTATTATTATTTATTTATTTTTAATAACACGGTGAGAAAGTGAGTGTTCGAATCGCTGTTCCACACTAGCTCTTTGGAGCTACGCTACTTGTCGTATTGGTAGGCTACAGCTATAGGACAATGGACATGGTTTTAGATGTTAACGAGATCAATGTAATGAATTTAACACTTGTAGCATCTATGACTATAATTTAAACATGTGACACAAATATATTTCGAGATACATATTTTTTGCATTGTTTCAAATTGGTCATTATATACAGCATATTTGCATTATTTCACCTGCTCATAACCATTTGACCCAATATGCCTAACAGGATTCAGCCTCCTCCGATAATTTGGATTTGTTCTACATGAGCGATCAACCCTGTTGCAACCCTGTTACAGCTGCACTTATAACACAAAGCTCTCTGTAGCGTGCAGCACTCCGAACACTTTCCCCTGAAACAGGAGCTGTGCTGTGGCCAGCCCAGCCCTGGAGAATGGCCACACTGAGACACTGAGTCTTCCATCAGCCAAAGGACCCTCTCTCCAGGACCTCTTCTGCATCCTGCCCCAGCCACAGGGTCAGCAGATAGATGGGAGACACAGAGACAGACAGAGAGATAGACAGAGACAGACAGAGGGAGACTGAACAAGAGAGGGAGACTGACCGGGAGAAACTGAAAGAGAGAGAATGATAGAGAAAGCCCTAGAGAGACAGGTAGAGAGACAGAAACAGAGATATACACAGAGACATACACAGAGAGACACACAGAGGGACAGAGAGACAGACCGAGAGAGACAGACAGAGAGCGACTGAAAGAGAGACTGACATTACCAACCAGTCCTCCATTACCAACCAGTCCTCCATTACCAACCAGTCCTCCATTTCCAACCAGGCCTCCATTACCCCATACACAGTTCTTTCGACAGCAGCCTGACATGCTAGGAGACACTTTTCAGGGATCTGGAAGCAGTCTCTTTGTTAGTGCTACAACCTTGAAATGACCAACACACACACACACACCATACACACACGACACACACACAACACACACACACACACACACACACATACAGCACACACACAACACACACACACACACACACACACACACACACACACACACACAAGCACACACACACTTGTAGTCCCCACTGGCTGATGGCCAACCAGAAAGAGAAAACTTTGTCTTTGTATTTGTGTGCAAAGCTGTGTTTGTGACTACAGTTATGCATATTAAGGTGTGTGTTTTTGTGCACGTGGGTATTTGTTTGTGGTTATGTGTATTTGGGTTTGTGTGTGTGTGTGTGTGTGTGTGTGTGTGTGTGTGTGTGTGTGTGTGTGTGTGTGTGTGTGTGTGTGTGTGTGTGTGTGTGTGTGTGTGTGTGTGTGCGCGTGTGAGTGTGTGTGTGATTGTGAAATAAAAGTGTCATCCTTTATGGAATCTATAATGACAGCATTTTGTTTTCATGCTGCTTCACCTTGGAATTTCACACAAACACACACACACACACACAGACATACTGTAGAAACCCACAAAAGCCCACCCCCTCACAAACACACACAACCAAACAAATACAAACAAACATCTGTTGCCATGTCGCTCCATGTAGGATGTGGTGCTTGAGATTTCCGGTCCTCAGGGATAGGTGTCAAACCTAACGGTCTCCCACGCCCATATTGGGTGGAGGCTGATGTCTACAATCTGTGGTTCTGTTTCAACTGACAGTCAAGAAGCTCCTCCCCTGCTCCGTGGAGACGTATCCATCAATGGCAGACACCAGCTGCACTGTGACAGTATCATCACCATCATCTTCATCAGCTTGCAAATAGGGCTCAATTATTGCCTCACATTCACCCGTCATTCACCCGTTCATACACGTGGACCAGCCAGCAAGGCGACAGCCAGCCTATGAGGAGCAGTCAGGGAGAGGTGATTTCCTCAGGGACACCCCAACACCCTAGCTAGGGGGAGCCGGGTTTCGAACTAGCAACCTTCCAGTTACAAGGAAACCCCTTC
>NC_044061.1:23954732-24057232 GCF_902167405.1 Gadus morhua | reverse complement strand
ACACACACACACACACACAAAGGTCCTTGTGGAAGAATGGGAGGTGGAGAAAGAGATTTATTCCCGTCAGCGCACCTTGCTTTAGCATCCGAAACCATTTCCACTGATGACATTCTGGAGGAAAACGCCTGGATTTATACCACTCGACGCTCTTTCCCCTCCATCCCCCGCTCCACACGACTCGCACTTCATTCTTTATTATCGGTTAGTTCAATTAAATATATTTAGACGGGACGGCCCCCTTGGGAGGTGGATTTTATCTGGGGTGTTTAATTATGCTCACTGAGACGGGACGTGGCTGGTGTGCGCTTTAAGGCAAATCCGTAATAAAGACGCACTTAAGACGATGTAAAGAAAGACCTCACGGGGGCGGCATGCGGCTCAGGAGGTAGGGTGGGTTGACTTTTAACCAGAAGGTTGATAGTTTGATCCGCGGCTCCTCCCAGCCTACCTAGAGCATCGAGGTGTCCCTGCGCACGGCACCTCACCCTAACTGCTCCAAGGAGACGAGCTGGCTGTATCCTTGCATGGTTTTCACCGCTGTCCGTGTGTGAATGTTTGCAAGAATGGCTGAATGTAAGGGTTAGAAAAGCGCTGTATAAAAACAGTCCATTTACCGTTTACGTTGAACAGACCCTCAAACTATTCACTGACAGGCTTCATTCCACTGTAGACTCTGTATCCATCCGTCTTCCAGTCTTCTCCTTGTCTGTTTCCCTGCCTTGCATCGCGTGTGTCTTTCAATTGGTCCGTTTAACGATCCATCCCCCAATCAGCACCTCCGCCCTCCCTGTTGTCTTCTCCTGTTACCTGCTAACTGTTGGCTTTATCGGCCCATCTGTCTGTGTTTTCCCTGACTGCTGAATGAGTTGTTGTTCTCTGTATCTTTTGTTAACGCGTCGTGCAGCCATCTGCCCGTGCTTGTGTGATTTGCTGATGTTTTCCTGCAGCAGCTCTAGAGCAATAGCAGTGATCATAACAGCAGTGGAACAATGAGACGGTGTGAACGACTGGGTCAGGGCCCGCTGCCGAGGGAGAGGGCCACATTGTCCTCTTGAGACGGTCGTAGAGGTACATTCAAACCTCTGAGGACACACAGTCCTTCTTTACTGCCTCTATTGCCATCTCTCTCTCTCTTTCTGCACCTTCTTATCACTGTCCGTCTCTTTGTATCCCTCTCTCTCTTTCTATTGTTTGTCTGGGTGTGTGTGTGTGTGTGTGTGTGTGTGTGTGTGTGTGTGTGTGTGTGTGTGTGTGTGTGTGTGTGTGTGTGTGTGTGTGTGTGTGTGTGTGTGTGTGTGTGTTTCTCTCTCTCTCTCTCTCTCTCTCTCTCTCTCTCTCTCTCTCTCTCTCTCTCTCTCTCTCTCTCTCCCTCTCTCTCTCTCTCTCTCTCTCTCTCTCTCTCTCTCTCTCTCTCTCTCTCTCTCTCTCTCTCTCTCTCCCTCTCTCTCTTCACAGTGAGGCTGGATCCCAGGGGGACCACAGAAAAGGATGTCCTTCCTCAGGGAAACTCGATTTCCTCACTTACTGTCCGGGTCCAAGATGGATGTCTGCCACTTCAATTCGTTCCTGTTGCTAATATCTGTTCCCTTTCCAACATCCCTGAGTGTGTATGGGAGACTGCTGGACATCTGAGGATGAGTGATGGCTAAGTGGTGATTAGTGATTAGTGATAATGACTTGGACACGCCATTCATCATTTTGGCCACGCTTTCATCAGAACTGTAATTATTACATACAAGGGATTAGACCATTTATTCGGAGTGAGACATTGTGTTTTTCCATCCATGAGCAACAGTCTCATTATGCACATAATATGCAGTGTAATGATGGTAAATAATGGGTTGTAGTGCAGACATTGTGGAAGAGGATCAAACACTAGAAAAACTCTTGCTTGTCATATATATGCAAATATATGGTAAATATATCCCTTATGTTCAAAGAAATATAAACATTAAACCATACAATCATCCCAGGGTCTATTCCAAAATCATATTCATTCAGACATATATTCTGCTACAATAGATGTTGGTCACGTGATGTGGACCTCTTGTAAAGGTCTACAGTGAAATAGTCATTAAAGATCTGTCTGTATATTAGATTATGGTTAGCCGGTCAGCGGTACTCCTGCTTTTTCTCTGCTTCAAATCAAATATTGTGATTTGTAATCCGGGCCGTCCTAATGGGCCGGTCCAGTCTTAACTGGGCAGCCTGTGCGTGGCTGCTTAATGGTCTGGTCCAGTCTAAACTGTGCAGCCTGGACACTGTGTCTTAATGGGCTCCTTCGGTCTGAACTGGGGGGCCCGTGTGCGGCTGCCTAATTGAGCAGAGTGCTCGCCACTCACTTGTCCGCTGCTCTTGTTGCGAGATGGCGAGATGGTGGACTTTGGCGTGTGTCTGAGCATGTGTGTGTGTAATGAGGCTGCGGTTAGGGCCGTCAGTGATGAGTCGTCAGCCAATGAGCAGCTTGGTCGCTCCCCCCTCTCGCTGGGTCTCGTCGGAGCATCGTACCTATCCGTCTTCCTCCGTCGCTCATCACCGCCCGCCCTCGACACGACCGCCTCCGTGGAGTCTCAGAGACGCCGTCGCCACGCGTTGTCAAAAGCTGCAAGGCCATTATTTATTTATCATTCACAGCTCGGTGGTTTTATCACACTCCCACTGTCTGTCTATCACACTCACACTGTCTGTCGCTCTCTCTCTCTGTCGCTCTCTCTCTGTCTCTCTCTCTGATTCTCTCTCTCTGTCTCTCTCTGTTTCTCTCTGTCTCTCTCAACTTTCTCTCTTTCTTTCTCTCTGTCGCTCGACTCTCTCGCGTTCTGTCTCTCTCTCTCTCTCTCTCTCTCTCTCTCTCTCTCTCTCTCTCTCTCTCTCTCTCTCTCTCTCTCTCTCTCTGTCTGTCTCTGTCTCTCTCAACTTTCTCTCTGTCCCTCGCTCGACTCTCTCTCTCAATGTGTCTCTCTCTCTCTCTCTCTCTCTCTCTCTCTCTCTGTGTCTTTCTCTGTCTCTGTGTCTTTCTCTCTCTCTCCATGTGTCTCTTTCTCTCTCACTCCCTCGACTCTCTCTCAGTCTCTTCCTCATTGTGTTCTCTTTCTATTCTCTTTGCGCCTCATCGTACCTATTTTTTCCTCTTTAAGGAAATAAAATGACTGCGGCCTCCCTGGTTAATTTCCCATGGGTGAGGCCATATGGAGTTTTCCTCAACTGTGTCTAATTTGTCTGGGAAGAGGCTGGAGAGGTACTCAAGGATTCTGGATGCTTGTGCTTAATGGCTTGTGAAGTCTGAGCGAGAAGGCATTTGGTCGAGTTGAATGCGGTTCTCATTCACAGCCAGGGCTGTTAATGCATGTAAACAGAAAACTGGTTTCTTTCGCCCCCGCTCGACAAATTCCACAGGTGTGCTAATTATCGCAATTATACAGTTGAATGGTGACCGGTGGTTCTTTGTACAAACAGGTACCCTGTGTTCTGAAAGGGGATTTTTGGCAGGGGAAAACGAACCATGCTAGCTGCAGCTCCAAAGACATTCTGAATCAATATATAATTAGAAGACAGCTCGGGTATTGATGTATACTAAAGATTCAACAGTGGCAGCCAACCGTCGTTAATAACATCATAGATCAGGGCGAACACCGTGGCTCTAGCGACGCGCTACTCTCGCACAATACCGAAAGCATTTCAATGGTTTTAGGGACGCCAAAACTTCTTTAAAGTGCACTATTTGGAAAATAATAATGATTTTTTTATCCCTGCGTTTCGCTTGAGGTCTCACCCATAATCGCAATTCAATTCAGCTTTTAGTATTTGTTTTGCTACTCTGTCAGGTAACACAACTTCTGTAATCAGCAGTTGATTGTTTTGTACTGCGAAAGTCTATAATATTAGAACTATTACTAAAGTAATGGACAAGAATTGACGGCCGAGTGAATTCGTTGGAAGCGGGGTTCTGATTGTGCTGTCAACATTTCATCTTCCTTTCACTTCCAACTCTGACATACCTGTCATCTTGTCTCCTTCCGTCTGAAAGATGGAGGGATTTCTTTCTTTAGAAGGGGGCACTTTAATGCCATATCACACCCAAAGGCGTATCATCGGTGCAGAAAATGAACGGCAGCTTGGGTCATAAAAGACTTGAAGCAGCACCCCACCGTTATCTCTAACATTGTCGTGGCATGAAGAAAAACTCCATTCAGCATCTTTTCACTGATGACATATTCCAAGACGGCAGGCGTTTCAGGAACATAACCATGACAACCAAACATCTTATCACGCAGCACCCCATGGATTGCTATAACCTATAACCTGGGGAATGCGTTCCCATCCTACACGCTGGTAGCCTGACTTCAGATTTAGGGCATTTGGCAGATTCTTATATCCAAAGTGACTTATAATCAGTACATTTATCAAAAGAAAGAGAAACAATATATCGCTGTTGGTACAGTAACGATGTTCTTAGATCCAAGGGCCAAGCACTTACAATCGCTAGGTTAACCCATTCCCCGTCAACAACAAAGCTAGCTAGGATGAGATGCTATTTATTATTTTTAAGTGCAAGGACTTACAACATACATAAGTGTGTACATTAAGTGCCAGGATGTACAACTTACACACTTATTGTATATAATTGCACAGCATGATGCTATGGTTACCGCTAAAGTGCATCAGACCTCATTAACGGGGATGATAAGGAGGAGAGGAGGGAGCCGTCCAATCACGATGCTATCCTCGGGCAAAGCAATCAATGTACATCGAACCATTGGCAATTCTCACTTAGGTAATTGCCGTTCAGAATAATGAAATGATATTCGAGGTTGGCCATGAATGACACGTTATTCATTTTGTTTAACAAAGGAACTTGCTGGATGCACAGAGAAAATAACAGGTTCCAGATAACTGCTGTTGCCTCATGTTGTTCTATTGTCGTGACAACATGGCCTGAATATGTGCAAAGTTTAGAGACAAAAAAATATTTCTTGAACACAGATGGGATATTTTGGTGGGGGAGGGTGTGTGTGCGTGTGTGTCTGTGTGGGTGGACAAAAAAGAAAGAAACGTACAAACTAATCTAAAACACCTCTGCTGACCACCGTGCGTTTCACTCCATTAACGTGAGCTTTTGGCCGATTTCTTGCGACTGCCATATGCTGTGTGAGAATGCGGGCATGCATGGCCACAGCACATTACGGACGTTATGAGGCAGTGTGGACCCGGCCGCATGTAAACCTCCATTTGTCCAGAGGTTATTGACCGTGGCGGGCTGATTGGAGAGGCAGGCCTGGGAAGCCGTACCACAGCCATTCATCTCAGTCTCCCTTCACAGCGTCTCGCTCACCACTGCAGAGAGGGTAGAGCAGGGGGGGGGGGGGGGATACATCGGCCAACAATACAGACAACAGAGAAGTTGAAAAGTGCTGGTTTAATTCCACACCTTCACGGTGGTACACACACAAACATCAGCTTCCTGCCTGGAGCAAGGGGTTTCATCAAAGTGGCTCATGAGCAGATTTGAAAAGGTGAAATTGTGTCATCTTTAGCTTTGCAAATGTCAGATGAGGCAAAAAACAAATCACCAATCCCGAATATTTCAGGGGATAAAAAGAGTATAAGCCCACTGGGGTAAACCGGTAGGGAGGATCCCAAAAATGGATGCCCTGAATAATTGATGAGGCAGTCATTTTTTTGCTGTTATATGCCGTTAGATGTACAAAGGGAAGAGGCCAGGAGATGGAATCAGTGGCCGTTTACCAAAACACCCATAAACCCTGATTAGATGCCACCAAGGGTTCCTCAACTTGGGTCTGACTTCAAACACCTTCATCGAGACACAACCCTTCTGCGTCAGGCTACCCGCTTCCTCTGCTGATTCAAACCAGATAGATCTGCATTCCCTCTACTGATATAAACCAGATAGATCCGCATTTTAATGAGCTTCCCGTCCGAAAGAGGGATGATCTTGTCAGTGTTTTGAAGAGGTTCCTCAAACGCTCCCTTTAGAGAAGTGGGACATTACCCCACTCATGCATGGCTCTGTGATTGAGGTCAAATGCAGGGCATTATCCTAACAACTCAGAGTAGAAGAAACATCAATCTAAGATGGCAGGACTGAGAGGGAGATTTCTTCCACTTTTAAAATGTTTTTTTATTTTTTTCTTAAAGGAAGTTGGTATTATAAGGTCATGCCCATTACAGCAGTTGATTAATAGCAACTGTCAAGCCCGAGTTTTAATATCTACCTCATTATCCGCTGAGATGGCTGCATTAATTCTTCATCAGACATTGGTCAAGAGGGACAGAGCGGGGGGGGATATCAGACATGGTTTGCATATCGGGCTATGAAACACCCCACTGAAATGGTAATGTACTGATCCCGGTCGAAACTCAGCCCATCTCCATGCACGCTGAGAAAGATAGTAACCGATGGCCAGTAATTGGCCATCGGTCACCGATGGCGTGAAGAAGCTTTCATCGAAGCGTGGACTGAATGAATACTTCTGGATAAACACACTAGTATAGTTCAATGAGAATAAGGTCAAAGCCTGCTCAGACCTCGACACACTGCACCGGCCTCCCAGCCCTCTGCAGTAATAAAACAGTGAATATACTCTTCGCTCAAATCTAGTATGCACACCTGCATCAGGGGAGGGAAGGCTTGGGAGGGTGGGGGAAATGGGGGGGATCACACACACAGATTCCGATCAAAAGTCCATGCCTGTCCTCCTTCCCAGTGGGGGAAGCCATTAGTGGTTCATGTCATCTCTGTGGTGGAGGGCTTGCCTGCAACAAAGGCCGGGCCAGGCCCTCTATTGTCAGATGAAGGTGTGTGAGTGAGAAGCCTATTTCCCGTGCACATGACCTGCACTGCCGCGCACCGTTCTGAGTGACAGGCCCGGGGAGGAAGACAAAAATAACAGCAATCAGGGGGGCTGAGGTGGAGATTGATCCACAAACACAGAGGCACAGCTCATAAAGAATGGAACCCCCCGAAGGAGCAGAATGCAATATTTCTACCTGAATCGGTGGACATGGACCGTGGAGAAACATACTTTCTTCCTGGCTCTCTGGTGTTGATGAAAGGATTTCTGTAATTGTATTGTTTTATCTTCGTTCCATGCTCGACAGGTGTACAGAATATTGGGACGATCGCCATTTCATGGAATTGATCGGCCTGTGGAGTCGGAGTGATTTTGTTATTGATTTTTGCTTTCTAACCTTTTTGTTTTCTTCTTATTATTATGAAGTTGAGGTGCAGATGAATGATGTGTAGAAATGAGAGAGCATTGAAGAGAATGGTGCTTGGAAGGATTGTGCTATTCAGTCAATGACCGTGAGCTTTTAGAGTCAATCAAGATTGAGTAGACATTATTATTACTGGCCTACCTTGATCAATGATTCAAGGTTTCAATCACAAAGATAAACTAGACAAAATAGATGCAATATTTGTATGTCCTATATTCATCATTTGAACTGATTTTGCTTACTTGACTGGACTAATATACTTGGGTTTATAATGTATTTGTTTATATCTGTAAATATATGAGTGTATGTATGTGCAACTGGGGCATGAAAACAGAGCTCCATAGTGTTCACTTGTCTACTCAAGTGCCCTGTTTCTGCAACAGAGATTTTGTTGTGATTTTTCCCGTCCACTTCCTGCCAGGATATATGCTTGAGTCTTCTAGATCTTCAATCGGAAGATCTGAGTTGGAAAACTACAATCCTACAATGTAAGGCGTGGACATTAATAAGTGTCTACTGAGGGAACTAAGTCTTGCTTGACCATTGATTCTGTGATGTGTTTGCAACCCAAGCCTCTAGAAGCCATTCCGTCTCAGTGAACGCTGCAGGGGATTAAACAAATACAGCATATTAAAAGGCAGATCGATGTGCACAACGATGCAGTTCACATTATTCACCACTATACTAACAAACTAACAGTCATGTGCACGGGTATTCCACACAAACCCTGCAACATTTTTTTATGCTGGAATGGCGATAAACACACAGGCAAAAGGAAATTTATGATTAATGGGAAAAGTGCTCATTGTTGACTGGTTGTCTGTTGACTGGTTCTCTGTTGACTGGTTGTCTGTTGCCTGGGTCTCTATTGACTTGTTGTCTGTTGACTGGTTGTCTGTTAACTGGTTCTCTGGTGACTTCTCTGGTCTTCGTTAACAGTTTTTTGTTAACTGGTTGACTGTTGACTGGTTGTCTGTTGACTGGTTCTCTATTGCCTGGTTGTCTGTTGACTGGTTCTTTGCTGACTGGTTCTCAGGGCCTGGTATCTGGCTCTCTTTTGGCTCAGGGTGGAGGTAGTAAAACCAAAGCCATCGTGTGGTGATTGTTCTTCCGGCTACCGTCTAAATATGCCCCGGGCTTGTTATGATTTTCTGGGTGTATAAATAGTTATCTGGTTCTGTTTGGGGATGCTGTTTGGGTGACTGCCTCCAGGGACACATCTGGGCTTTTTCCTGAACCGTTAAATCATAATTATATTGTGTTCTCAGCCCTCATTCCTGGAAAAAGCGAAAGGAGGAGGGACAAATGAGGACATACACAGCGACGTACATTCCTTGTATGTTGGAATGTGTTCTTGTGTTCGATTCAGTTCATTCCAAGAAAAAAAGGAAAGGATGATATTCACTGACATCCACATGTTTTTATCCTGGTAACATCTTGAGAGTTTTCTGTACAATGTAATGTTGTGGGTTAATTCAGTTGAATGCAGTCGGGTTGACAGCTCAGCCATATGGCTACACAATGGCTGCAAGGGCAACATGTTCAGCCCACTAAGTTCAAGGTTAAAAAATAGCTCCCTGTCTGAAACTACCGGGGGTCTGTCTCCAAGGGGGCTACGCCAAATCATAGTCACTGTTGCTCGCACGCACACAGACACACACACACACACACACACACACACACACACACACACACACACACACACACACACACACACACACACACACACACACACATACAAAGACACACACACACACACACACACACACACACACACACACACACACACACACACACACACACACACACACACACACACACACACACACACACACACACACACACACACAAATATATAGGGGACTGTATATATATATATATGTAACACATCAGTATATATATACAAATATATATATATATTTTTTTTAATATGATCAATATATACAAACACTTGTATATACTTGTATATAGACAGTGACAGCAACAGTTAAACATGTATATCCCAGACAAATAAATATCATGTTTCAAAAGATATTCATTGATATGCTTGCAATTTGTATTGTTCAGAGAAACACAAGGGAGACATGCACACTAGGAAAACATCTAGAACTATAGAAGTATAGAAGTAGGTGTTTTCCCTTGGTTCTTTACCTTGCAAAGATGACTACATTTCAATTAAGGAATAAGATATCTTGTAAAGATTTCAACACTTGTGGCCTCTAGAGTGTTAAAATGAGCTGTCCACGCCTTTCCCTGGGCTGTGTGTGATGATATTAAATTGAAATATTGCTTCATAAACCCACTGTATGCTTGAGTGTGTGAAGGAAAAAATATGAATTTTGTATGTCCTCCGGTTGCAAAACACAATAAATGTTTATAATGTTAACTTGTACCCTTGTCCGTAAAAGACTGTATGAGAACTGCACCAAACATTGAACTTCTCTTGTAGTCAGTCTGATTAATAAACCAGTCGACACTGGATTCGGTCGGAAGAGGATATAAAGAAAGCCCAATCTCGCTTCAATGGTCATCGATGCACTTTGCAATCCGATGTTCCTGTGTAGTGTAACACAACAGTACTTTAGGGGACTGTATGAATATTTCACCCAATGGGTGCTATTGAAAATGCTATGCTGAAGAGAGTAGATTAAAGCACTCAGTTGAAACACTGTGCTCTGGAATATATGAATTTCAGATGGAGGGGCAGGCTTTTCTTGCACGTCAAACCAAAACTACTTTCAGAAGTGATTCAATTGCCTATTCCATAATTTTAACCACTACAAATCCCATATGTATCTTATAGATTGAAACAAAGGCATTTTACTCTATAGGCAGCGTGTGTGTGTGTGTGTGTGTGTGTGTGTGTGTGTTCATGTCTGTGTGTGTGTTCGTGTATGTTTGTGATCATGTGTGTGTGTGTGTGTGTGTGTGTGTGTGTGTGTGTGTGTGTGTGTGTGTGTGTGTGTGTGTGTGTGTGTGGTCATATATTTGTGTGTGTGTGTGTGTGTGTGTGTGTGTGTGTGTGTGTGTGTGTGTGTGTGTGTGTGTGTGTGTGTGTGTGTGGTCATGCTTGTGTGTGCGTGTGTGTGTTGTTCACCATGTCTCCAGTAGGTGGCAGTGATTGTTCTCAGGCAGGGGAGGGAAGCGTGTGTGTTACTCTCCCGCAAGCGGTTACATGTTGAGTAGTTAAGAAATGTGACGTGAGGAACAGCATAGCGCCGTCAACAGTGTGACAGAGTTGCGGCAAACCAGGAAAGTGCCTGACTGTGACACACGGAGATCGCCGCGAGAAGGGCAGTGTTTCCCCGCCGGAGAAGTAGGGACTGAGAGGCGCTCCGGAGCCGCTCGGAGTGGGACCAAGGACCCCCACGCTGGGAAACATTCGCGCAAACTGGCCAGGATAGGGGGATCTAACAACTATAAATTGACTTTTGAGCGATGCACTGGCAGCATGGCCAAGTGGTTCAAGGAGCACCTAGGATTCAAAACTACCAAAGCACCCCCTCCGGCGCCTCCAAAACCGGACTACAGGTATTGTCCCACCGGTGTGCCCAGCACGCCTGGCTACAAGCACCCGGGATCCGGGGCCACCTACCCCAGCCCCGCTCAGCCGGACATCCTCGCTGCTTACCAACTACAGAAAGCACTGGACTTCGAAGACCCGTACACCCCAGGTGGAAATATCTCCTACGGATCCAGTTTAAACACTGTGGGCTCTTCGGACCTGAAATATGTGTCTCCAAAGCACCGGCTCATAAAGGTGGAGACGGTGGATAAGTCCAGCGCTGTCCCCGGCGGAGGAGTCTCCGTCACACAGGCGGTATCGGTGGGGAGCGTGAAAACTCCGTCTTCACCTCCGTCGGAAAACGACAATAAAGAGAAGGTGAGCGGAGTGAACAATCGTTTCTAGTGGGTCTAACCTCGAGTTACTGTTGCTTGCTTACTCCTAGTCTCAGTAAAAGACTTTCCCCTCCTTTCACCCATGGTTGGGAAGGTCGTTGTGACTTGTAACCTGAACAACTTGTTTCAGCAGCGGGCTGACGGCCACCCCTCCCCGGCCTGAAGCCCGCTGAGCCGCGGGGGAGAACCACAACACATTTGCCCTGATTTTACTGTAGGCTACTTAGTGGAACATCAAGCATAGGTCTGTTTAGCAGGGCTACTACGAGCTTACATTATGATGACGCGTTTTCACCTAACTCTGCTGAATCGACTCAAGTAAGACACCCCTCCCCTGTAGGCGTTTTTTGTGTTTATGGAAACCTTTAGTTTCATGTCAGTGGGATACTAACGTGCAAGGCAGGGGTGTTAAACAAGGATAGACAATAACGTGGTGACATAACCCGTAAGTTTACAACCCGAGTTTTCAGCCTAACCAAAAAATCCCGCTTTACTTTTCGGTCACTTTTTGCAACGTGCGTGAAGAGACCTCCAGAGCGCACGTCGACGCAGAGGAGACGCGGTGACGGATGACCCCATTCTGCAGCCCTCCTCGGGACAAGTGTCCCGCAGGGTGGGTTGTGAGGGTCACGTAGTTGTGCGCTGCCTGGAATTCAGTCAGACCGCATGTTGTTCGTTCGGGAGAAACTTGAGACTGCTGGACGTCTGCAAGGTTAAGCGCGTATAAAGAGGCGTCCATCCAGGGAATGTGGCAGCCTCCCATGCCTATGCAAATGAAGGACGCAATCATGTGTGGAAAAACGCATCCAATTACCCTTTTCCTGACATTGTTGGCATTCCTTCCCCGAAACATGTAACCACTTTTACATGGGGTAGGCCTATCACCTATATTGAGCACCTGTGCCTGTATGGATGACTGAATCCTGCAGCGGACTTGTCTATTCGGAACAGAATATGTATTTTGATATTTTTCTCTATTTTAAAATATAAAAGAAGAATGACAACCAGAATCCCCCATGTCCACACTCACTGCTGTTCATCAGCTAATTCAATTGATTATAGCTGTCTTGCGTTAATTGAGGCTTATTGGGATCTTCCGAGTTAATTAGGCATGGCAGGCCCAGCGGAGATGTACAGTTACTACTGCTTCTACCTCAGTGAGCATCTGGTTCAACAGACGGAGGTGGAGACGCATAGGCATGGATTTAAGACCTCATCAGCCAATGTTATTGTGTGTGTGTGTGTGTGTGTGTGTGTGTGTGTGTGTGTGTGTGTGTGTGTGTGTGTGTGTGTGTGTGTGTGTGTGTGTGTGTGTGTGTGTGTGTGTGTGTGTGGGGGGGGGGTATATGGTTTCATGTGTTGATGTGCTGAAACGGTATCTTCAAACATTCTCTGCAAATTAACGTTTTGGAGACGGCACTTTCTTATTTGAATGATTGTGTACAGCTCAACAGAATGGAGTGAATTCTAGCTGTCATCCTACTTAGTGCAATTCATGCTGGCAATATATTTAGGAAAAACTCAAATCAGATAACGATAATTAAGATCATAATTCTTTCTGATCCGAGTCTCAAAGTCAAGCCAATATAAGTGCTGCAATAATTGCAGATTTTTGGTTGGCAGTAAAACAATTCAAAACCTGAAATCTCACAGCGCTATCATTTATGTAGCCATGGAGATAGCTTTACGTCCGTCCTTAAATAAATAGTGTTTCAAATGTAGCCCATAAACAAATTTGAATATAAGAGACTAAGCGATATCACACCTGAACCACATGTTTGGAATAAGGCCAACATGGTGTCCGGTAACCACCTGCTTTTCATGACATGCAGTTAAGGGAGCAACCAGAGGCTAGCAGAGATTACATTAACTACCGTGACTTTTGGGTCACGCAAACACTTGGTTTACTCTTTTTCCGTTTGCAGGTGTTTGGTCACACAGATACACGTACACAGACACAGACACTTACACAGACACTAACGCAGACACAGAGACAACACAGACACACAGAAATGTTCCGTATAACGAATGACATCAGATAATTTAAGTACAATTCTGATCCAGCTTGAACAAAGAGAAAAAACAAAACTGTGTCATCACTGAAGCAACGCTTTCTTTTTACTGGCCGAAAAGTGCTGACGGACGAGAAAAGGGGCACGCACTAAGTGTCTTAACGGCAGGGCTTGTCCACATTGATGTTTTAATTACTTGACTCATGAATGCTAATTATATAACTGCTTACCCAACACCTCAAATGCCAATAGTAGGGTCAAGTGTTTTCTACTCCTCTTAATCCCGGCCTTTAAGAATACTTCTTGGGGTTTGAGAACCCGGAGGATAAAGAATACTTTCATATATAGTAATCCTGTGTTCATATAGAGACCTGCATGCATGCAGCTGTGTATGTGTTGACCCTGTAACGTGCTGAATCACAGCAGTAGAGCTGTTGTTGTTTTCAAGGCATTGTTTAGGTTTGTTGTTATTTACGACTACGGTCCTTCATGGTAGAGCGGTTTGCGAGTGATGATCAATTATCACCCGGCCTTGGAACTAATTAGAGGTCCCATCTCTCAGCTCATCGCTCCACTCAGCAACTTCCTTCAAGGTTACATGAAAGTGATGACAAGTGGCCAAATGGGGTAAACAAAAGGAAGCCAAGCCGTGCGTCCAGGATGAGACATCCTTGTCATCATCAATATTGTTCTCTGGTCTCGGGGAAAACCATTTTTAAATCTGGCCTTGGAAGCCTTCTGGGCTTCACAATGTTTGACTCAGTCATTCTGCAAACAGGCTTCTGTTTTTAGCCGTGCGCCGTTGGATTAGCACTGACAGCTGTCATGTGGCCAAGGGGCATCTGGCTTGAAATATGTCCTCTGCATTGTTTGGCTCGTTCCCTTTTAGTGGGCCTTTTTATAGGCCCTGCCTCTTCATCCGTTGATTTGCTGAGGTGGCACGTTGTAGAATATATTATCACTATTTGTGTCGATTTTTAAGACTCTTGCACAGCTTGGGACCGCAGCCGGCACAACGCTAATGGAAAGTGGTTGAAGGTTATTATATTAGGGGGATTTTGATCATGAGATTCGGGGACTGTGGGCATTTCAAAACACTTAGGCGACTGCCGTAGGTTTCGTCTGAAAAGGAGCTGTGTCTTCCGACGGAGTCAAGGACAAAACATCCACCACGCTAATGGGCCGTCCACGAAGGAGGCATTGGGCTGCCTGTCTGGTCTGCAAGGGATTCGTGTAAGATGGTGCAGAAATCTGCACAGCCAGCAAGCTGGAGAAAGCCATAGAAATGACTGAGCTCTGCACCTGACGGGCTCTAAAGGGTTATTAAGCCTGGGAGATGTTCATGCTGCTTGAATCTATTCTATTGTATTCTTATGTGAGCAGTGTGAGATGGATCTCCAAATCTTGTATTCACTTATTTGTGAGTGATTCAGTGAATATAAAGGAATTGGAGCCTTTATGTAATTGGCTTTTTGGCGTTGGCATAATCTATAGACTTTGGTCTCAATGCATCTCTTTGAGATGAATGCTACAAGGTTGAAGAATATGCTCGGATCATGTTTCTGATAATGAGATCATGGTGATTGAATGAGGGTGTGTCCTTCAACGGACAGTGGGATGTAATTGGCTTATAACTGGCGGCAGGGATATGGTGTCGAGACGCGGCTACATCATGACAGTTTTCTTGTGGAAAAATACAGACTATCATTTATGATACTTTTAATATGAATGACACTTATTTAGGTCTATCCTCTTGCTCGACACTTAAGAGAGATGATAAGAGATGTTCTTTACTTTCTTTCAATGGTTTAACTTAACTGTTGACACCTGAACCATTTGTATGCCAAAATTGTAACCTTTTGGCTGTAAACGACTGGTTCAGCTTCACTGGATACTGTTATAGAATATTCAACGGCCGTGTATTTATTTGAAAGGTCACAACTTCCGTTGTTTAGTGTGAGAGCAGTGAGACACTAAAAAGGTAATTAGGGAATCTTTATTATTTTATTATAATTACGACACAATTGGCAGCATTAGTAACTGATTGATCATCGTGACTCACACCTTCAAGTGACAATCATATTGATTATGATGATGATGATTGGTAGAATATCTCCAGACATTTGCTCTGCATTAATGCACAAATAGACTGAAAGTCCACTCCGGTGTTATTGACATCAGGAGGAAGGAATGGTTGAAGTCATTCACCTCTCCGGGCCCATTGTTCACGGAGGTGTCCAAGGAATGCCACACGGATGCCTTGACTGCGGAAGTATTCAAGGAATGCCACCCACGACGCTTGGCCCACTAGGTGCAGTCCCCTACAACGATAGTACCTTTACTCCGTGCTTGGAATAACTGGACATTCTACCGTGTTCCCAACAAACATGACTTTCATTGTTTGGTTGTGCGGTCTATTTGAGACATTGTACAAGCTGCTTCGTTAGTTTATTCCTACGACCCCGTTCAGAGGTCCTGAAAGGGCACTGTGCTGGACAGGAAGTAGCATCATTCGGTTTCCTTCCTTCCCCCCCTACAGTTCTAGCAGCTTACTCGCTTTGGGCGCCGAGCACGGCAGAATAAAGTCGTCCTGAGAGAGACGTTGTACTGGAAGGCTCATGTCACACAGTCACAGTTTATCTTGGCTCGTCTTAAACCTTCTGCTTGTCATTAGAGACGAGATTCTGGCAGGACAACAGAACCCATGTTTTTATAGCATTGCAAAGTACTTCAGCACTATTGGGTGTAAAAACTAGATACCAATGTCGGGAAGTTTGTGGGAACCTTTTGTTTTTATTAGAGCTGTCAGTTAAACGCGTTATTAACGGCGTTAACGCAAACCAATTTTAACGACGTTAAAAATTATCGCGCGATTAACGCAATTGTTTTATTTAAAAAAAATAAAAACTTTTTTTTTTTTTCTTTTTTTTTTCTTTGGCTCAAAACAGCAGTAGCCTGACTGCTATGTTCAAATGACATTTGTTCACAGCAGTCGTTTAATTGCACTATAGGCTCTTTTTTTGCATCGTCCTGTTTTGATCAGTATATGCCAATGTTGTTATCAATAAAAAATCATTTGAACAAGGCAAGCCGATGCACTTAACCATGTTGATAAGATAATTAAAATGAGAAGAATTATGGGACAAAGAAATCAAGGGATATTTAGCATAGAAAAATAATTTGCGATTAAACGCGATTAATCGTGAGTTAACTATGACATTAATGCGATTAATCACGATTAAATATTTTAATCGCTTGACAGCTCTAGTTTTTATGTACAACCACCGCACATGTGAGACTCCTCTGGATGGTTCCTGGAGATGGTGGCTGGCTTTTATGCACAATTTGCCTCTTTTTTTCTGCCTTTGGCCGAGTGCAGGCTGGTGGACGTTCTTGTGTTTTTTCAGGCCCGTTTATTTTTCTAAATCTGCTGCCGAACACGAGTCCAAGAATTCCACCAGGTCACAATTACCCTCCGCACCAGCTCTGCAGCTCTGGCCATCAGGGATCTGTAGACACATGGCACTGGTTTGGTTAATGACAGTGTGTGCAGCACAGCCCAGAAGGAAGCAGCTCTGTTGGGCAGGCAGACCGTCACACTGATTAAAAGGAAACGATTTAAACCCTCAAGGCTCATGCCTTCTATGTTACAAAGACAGGATCTTTGCGGGGCACTGCCATTTTTTCACTTTGTTTTCATTTTTTTGCATGTTAAGAAAGTGTGTGTGTGTGCGTGTGTGTGTGTGTGTGTGTGATTATAGCTTTGGATTGTGGGCTGAAGGCTGGAAGGTCTGTTTTTGTGTTTACACTTAAGAGGGCAGAGTAAGAATTGGTTGTTCTTTGGTGTAATACCTAAGCCCTTGTAAAGAGTTCCCTAATGCACGCAACTATTTCCCTTTTTAAGGAGAAGTTCAGAATCCTTAAATAGCAATGACATTCTGTTTATTTTACATTGGCCTACATCCCTTTAGACAAACTATGTATGTCACTATGAAGTAGCCAATTTAACAAAATAAATAGGGATTTAAGCTCCATCATTATGTAGTTATTTTTCTCTTGACAGAGTTTATGATTATTTTGGCTTTCCATTCTACATTTAACTTTAAGGCTCATGGATGTCGCATTACACAAGTTCAGCCATTTTCATCCTTCATGGGTTTATCAGGGTCTTGGCCAGAGAAAGCAGGCAACCAAGCACAGTTGTTTGTGTGAAAAACAAGGAAATGTTGGGTTGCTTCAGGATTAAGGAAGTGCTCTCTTCCTGGCAGGAAGTGTTTACAACTTGGTGACATTCCCTTTTTCTAACTGGACAAATCCGCCGTCCCCTACGTTGACCGCTCCATCAACGCTGAAAAAAACCCAACTTGTTGTTTCAAGTCGAGCAACGCTTTAGTAGGTTCAAGTGTGAAACAGTGTTGCTGGGTTCTGCCCTACTGTCAACCAGCTGTGAACACTCTCTGGAGACCCAAACCCGCAGCCTGTCTGGTCTCTGAGACTCTCCCTTTCTGGGCTGTGTGTCGTGACGCTGGGGATGGGACCTCCACCCTGCAGTTCATTGTTGTTCTCTGGCGGACGTGTTTGGTACTTGGTTCATACTCGCCACACCGCTTTCCACCACAATCAAATCAGCCTCATGTCAACATGGTTTGCTTTTGGTTTGGCTGTGGTTTAGTTTTGTGTGCATGTTAGCGTTCTTCTCCCATGGTTTTGCTTCACACATTGGCTTCAACAGGGAAACCCATTTGTCTTAATCTCTGTGTGAATTTCCATTTTTGTAAAAGTGTCTGTCTGAAACAAATTTTGTAGCTAGGTAGAAGCAGCACACAGAAGAATAAAAGTGTATCCTGTGCTTTGAATGGTTATATGTAGATATAGTGCTCACATTGGTTAATTTTAGTTTAGTGGAGGTTGGAAGAATTTCAGATGTCTATTTCTAAATATAGATTGAGCCATTGTGTAGTTAAGCCTAAGTATACCCAGTGTTGAAGTTGGTCATAATAATTCATAAATTCTGACTGTTTTGTGGCATATAATTCTCTTCTGCTGACTCCTGGGCTGCACCTCTCTCTCTGGGTGAAGGCAGCAGAAACTCTGCTAATAAATCTGGCGAGATGGGAGCAGTGTTTGGAAATTGGATTTTGTCAAGTGTGTTGTCAAGTACTTAATCATAAATATCTGTCACACATTAAGAGCACCTTCTGCCACCTTCCCGTTTTTTCCCTATTCTTAACGGACCCAAGCAGATGTTGGGTTTGTTTCAACCAGGAAATCCAGAGGACTTCTGGGTATTTATTAGGGGTGGGAAAAATAATCGAATCTTCGATGCATCGCGATTCTGTGTAGAACGATGCTTCTCTCGTTCTAGATAAATTAATAATCGGTACAAAAAAATAATAATATATATAATTCTTTTTTTTTAATTTAATTTAATTTTTAATTTAATTTGTTCGCCTCCTGCAACATTCTGTTTGATCGAGAGGGATAATTTGACTAGTTTTAAAATTATTTAATTTATCTTCAATGTGTATTGGCCAATCTGATTTGTCTGGACGCGATTGCGATTCAGCCTACGCATAGCATGCACGCAAACTCACAGCCAGACACAAGAACGACACACAAGTTATTATTCTTATAATTGACTAAGAGCATGTTTTTCTTTAATGAAATAGAAAAGAAAGATTAGAAGGAAAAGAAAACTAAATCAGTTTTTTTACCTTCTTCCATAGTGTGTTGTAATGTAAGCTGCATTGATTATTGTATTGTTCAAGGTAATTAATCTGTTGATTTCTTTAATGATCATCACAAAAGTAGGAAGTGATTAGCAAACTCTGAGTAGAAAATTCAGATGTATTTTCTTTTGAAAATCCCGCATGGAAATGTACATAAAAAAAAATGCTTTGAGATGCATCAATAATCGTTTTAGAATCGAATCGTTGACCTCTGAATCGGAATTGAATCGTGAGGTGCCAAGAGATTCCCACCCCTAGTATTTATTTACCATTGGCTCACTAGTCCTTGGCTGGAAGGATAAGGAACAATGAGCCATCAGGGCCGTACCATTATTTTTAAAGTGAGGTTGCAACTATCTTTTACTTTGCATTTGGGTTGCAACAACATGACATTTCCTAGCTGATTCCGGTGTTGAACAAATGTGAACTAATTTCATACTATCTGCACATAGATGATTGTGGTTTTTTGCTGAATATGTGAGCTTGCCATGGACCGATCCACATCCGGGACAAATGTGATAAATGGAATATCCCTACGTTGTGTATATGGCTGTGCACGTGTGCTATATAGTTATGATGCAAGCTGGAAAAACTGCCATGTATGCACAGTAACCCACAGCTTGGCAGTGAGGGCAAAGCTTGGGAGGGGCTATACAGCTGCACATAATGTGTCACACTGCACCCCCCCCCCCCCCTCCCCCACAACCCACAACCCTTACACTAAATGCCAAATGCTGTTGCCACTCTCCTTTTATTATGTAGTTCTGATGTCTCTCCCGCTTGACATTCTGCCACAGTGCACGGTATCGGTGTCACTGTGGCCGCATCTGGAAGTGTTCTAATGCAACCCTTGATCAATGGCTGGCTAAATCGCTGCTGCCAAAAATACTTGGCTTTTCCAGGCCAACTGCCGCACGAACGGCGGCCCGCGTTGGCAAAAGCACTGAGATCAGAGGAGCCAATGTTTTCTGTGGTCTGAATGCTAAAGGGAAGCAGGGACGGTGCTGGGGATGATAAATAAATGGGCATGAAAAAAGTGGCGTGTGCTTTTGAAACGCCAGGCAGATGCCTTCCAGCGGGCGACACACGTGGGAGTCGCTGACTAAGATGCAGAGTGGATCCTTTCATCAGAGCCTCTAGATATAGAGGTTGTTGTTGTGTAAACGTCCACACGTGTTGTGCTGTGGCGAATGTATTGTCAAGTTTACCAAATGAAACGAGAAAAAAGTTCTACATTGACAAAGGCTCACATTTTGCTCGCATGCGCTTTAAAGATCCAGTGGAACTATACTGTTGTTGTTAAAATCTCAAGGGCTAAAGGCTTGCCATTTCTCATTTAATTTAATACTTGGCTCTTTGATAGACACTTTAATTATTTACTAATTGCCTGCCTTCAACCTCAACTTCATAATGGAGGGGGGGGGGGGGAGAGAAGAGAGTGCTCCTCACCTAAGTTGGTACTTGAGTTTGACTTGCTTGTGACTGATTACAGGGAACAAACAACATCCATCATTATAACTAACTAGATTAGTTGCCCCTGCTGTCGAGGTAAGCATTGCCATAGCTGAAGCATTCCTTCATTCTCAGAAGTGATTGAGGTTCTGTAATGTCAAGGGATGACATTTTCTAGTTTTAAGCTTTGGGCGATATTATTTTATCTTTACCTTTACTCTTAAGGATAACAATTGTAAATGTTGCAATTATTCTCATAGAATCGTAACAAGATGTACTCACTTCTACAAAAGTATTACGGATCCTATTAAAAGATTACATCGAAAGTGACTGTATTTTGTTCATGGACTGGCCATTATTGTTTCTTAAATAAATGACCAGAGGTAAGATTTCCTGCCTAGATCTCTTTTGAATGGTACTTCAAAGCATTCAAAGAGAAAAGACAATGCGGGAGATTCTAGCGTCAGCCAAAGCTGCTCAAAAAACGGCCACTTTTTGTCTTGATCAATTTTGTCCTTCGACTGAAACTTCAATGGCATGGACAGAATACGACAATCAAAACTATCCTGCCTTGAGAGATTTTACATAATTTGCGGCCAATTGACAACCATGCTGTTGACTGCTTCAATGCCATTGTGCCAAGCATTCTTGCTGCTCTCAAATGGTAGGGAACACAACACAGCATCTATAAGGATAATGCATCTGACTAATCAGCAGGATTTTGGACTCCGATGCTGGTTTTCTCCATTGGGCCTGTAGTGTCAGGTAGCATCGACCACTGAATAATAACATATGGTGGCTGAAACAGAAAGCTCATTTTGGAGTTGTATTCTGGAGGTCGAGGATGTGCTTCCTGAGCGGTTTGCTTGCAGGCTGGCAGTTCTCACATTTTAATAACTTCCACTGGCGAGAATAGCTACGAAACGTGCTGGTGAGTGAACACCAATCTAATGTTGTACAGAAGGACGTGAGAAAGATGTATGCTAAATAATATTAAAAAAGGCAAAAAACGAAAAAAGGCCTCTATTTAGTTTATTTCTTTTGGAGCGTACCGCAATACGAATATAAATAAGAAACGGAACTACTTTGCCCATTCGCTTTGAAGCAGCGGCCAGACCTCACAAATCCCATACTGTCCGTTCAGCGTTCTCCTGAGTAGTATCCTATAATATTTCAAATGGCACAAAATACGGCCTTCTATCCCTCCCCATTTCCCTTGAGTGTTTCATTCACGCACAGTGTATGTTCTCTTCATCAAACAACAGGGGCGGGAGGGGGGAGGGGGAGAAGAGAGTAATAGCGGCATTAAGAGCCCCCATTTTTGAAACGGCTTAATGCAATTGAGCTGCTAAGTACTGACTCGTTCCAGGATATCAGGGGCTCAAATCCCCAGTGGCGTGAGGCATAAATCACCCACGTCAGCCATCGACTCACGCCTCCTCCGTCATTGTGCTGCAGCGGCCTCTCCCTACTGGTGGTCTCTGCAGGGTACCAGCCCTCCCCGGACCCCCTGACGCCTCCAATCATTCTCAGACCCACCGTGACTTTCATATCGCATTCGTTCAGAAAAGGCCTTCCAGGGTGCTGGTCGCTGAGCGAGGCTGCCTGTTGCCACTCGATGTGTGTGTGTGTGTGTGGTCGTGCCACCGACTAACGGGTGGTACACGGTGTGTGTGTGTGTGTGTGTGTGTGTGTGTGTGTGTGTGTGTGTGTGTGTGTGTGTGTGTGTGTGTGTGTGTGTGTGTGTGTGTGTGTGTGTGTGTGTGTGTGTGTGTGTGTGTGTGTGTTTTGGAATGCTAATCAAGTGTTGTATCGAACTGGATGAGATGCAGATTAAATATTAACACAGGAATAACGTACGACTCTGGTGTCATTTCAACAGATTACCATAAACGCATTTTGAGCAATCTTTCTAGGTTTTACAGCGCAACGTTTTGATGGACCCACTAAACTCATTTTCTTTCCATCAGGAGAGCAGAGAGAGAGAGAACATTTTTTGCTTATTTTCTCACTTCTAATGGAAGTCGCAAAAGCCCAATTGAATTGTAATTGAATGAAAGCCCGGCTGAATTGTAATCCAAGAAAGGCCCCAGTGTTGCTGCAGAATGCCAAACCAAAGTGGCAGGTGCCTCTTCTGGTCTCCCTCATGCGCTAATGTTCTGCCTCGACTCTCGCGGTATCGAAGTCGACCTAATTCCCAGTGAGCTCCAATGAATGCTAAGCAGTTTGAGATGGTTTCTACTCACTGTTCTCAAGCCGCCTGAAAACCAACAGGTGGAACACCTGGTCACCCTGGGAACGCCGGCGCCTGGCCCGACGTGGGTGTAATTGAGTAAGTTCTCGAGCCGTGCCCCGAGCCCTTGAGCTGCCCGCCTACCTCAGGGGCCAGGCCCTAATCCTGGGAGGAAGGTGGCCCTCGGAGTCTCAAGGCTTACTCCCCGGCTTAGCTCTTAGATCTGAAATCCAGAGGCCTTGCAGAAGCCGTCCGTGGGTGAGTTTGACTTTCGCAACACGTGTGACGTGGCTGCTGTCTTGACACACCCTGGCTCGCCACAAGGCAGATGGGATGTAGAGTCCACCACCCCACTGCTTACCATTCCCCCACCCCTCCACACCCTGCCTCCAGCACCCATCTCAGTGCCTGACCTACTCCTCCTGCTGTTTGGGCAAATGGGGGCAGACTGAAACAATTTGGGAATACTAACCAGCTCCTCTTCCAGCGTACAGTCGGGTCTTACGAGGCTAAGCCCCGACGAGGCCGGCTGTTGACTGTTGAGATTTTCTACGAGAGCAAGCTGAGAACATTTAGTTGCCGTAAAGTGGATAAAATTATCTTCAAGTTCAGTAACGGCTGCCAGAGTGTCCTTGAGGACGTAACCCGAGAGCCGGGCAGCGTACAGGCTGAGGTCATTTGTGGCACGACGCAAGAACATTAGCTTTGTGTAGGAACATAAGCCTTCAGGATGTTATGAATGTAGAGCATTGTAATGGCACAGAAAAGTACCCGGCACTTCAGGGTTACTTTTCCAAATCAACGCTTAATCCGTTGATTCAAACCAATTCATCCGTTAATGTGCGGTATTTTTGAGAGGCTTGTCATTTTAGTTTGGGTTTTAGTTAGGGTCAACATACCCAGCAGCCTCGCATGTCAAACGCAAAGTGATTTAATGATTAGTAAACGCCACTAAAAAGACATTCCACGTTTGGGTACATGTTTTTTGGCCTTTCTGTGCGTCTTATAAATAGCGTTAATGGCCTCATTAGCATGTGTGTGCACAACAAAGGCTGTAATTAAGCTACAGCTGTGGCACTATTTAATGACTGCATCATTCATTTTAGAATCGTCTAATTGTGTTAATTATACCTTTTCAAAATGCTGCTTGTTACTTGGCACAAACCTCCACCATGCAAAGTCTTTGAGAACTTGTCTCACACTGACTTGCTACACGGTAAACATTAATCAAACTAAACCTTAATCAAGCTAAACATTAATCATCAACATTAATCAAAGTCACTGAAGACAGGGCTACCGTGATTGATATCGCAACAAAGCGTTTCAATGTAATTTTATACTATTCATGGCATGTATTATGGAATTATATCAGTAAATGTTGGAGTTTGTTTACATGGTTTTTATCATTTAAATATGTATTTTAACAATGTGTTTATTAAGCTCATAAATTCACATAGTATATCAAGCATTGGTCCAAAATACCATTGTGCTCAAGAAACTATCCAAAGTCAAGAAGGACATGAATGGTTTTAATTCTGGTAAGAAATTGTAACCTCAGTGTTCCAAGAACCGTGCAGAGTGAGTAATGCTCTGTACCTCTCAACAACTACTGCCCGGGATCCCATGAGCATGGTATTTAACCACAAATTGCTGCCGTGGACCTAATTAGTGGCAGAGAAGAGGCAATTACAGCTGTTCTAGGGGAGCTTTCATACCCCATATTTCAAATGTAATACTTTGAGTGTGCACACTTTGGGACCCCTTTCCTTGGGCCAATAGACAGTGTAGCGACTATGTATTTTATGGTGCGCGTAAGAGTGAGCAAAGATCCACCTTCCCTACCTTAAAGTAACAGCTGTTTTTGAAAACCTGCGCACTATGTCCTGACCTCGGATGACTTCTGGCCGTCATATCTACAACAGCAGTGATTCATACACTATTCGTTATGACCAGGGCTGCTTATAATCTCTTTGGAGTTTGCACTATGTAGGTGTTGTTGTGGAAGCAGCTGAAGCACTTTTTATTGTCAATCTCGGTTGCTACAACAACCAGCATTGTCCCAAATGTAAACAGTGGAATTTGATTTAGTTCTGACGGGTGTACATTTTACTACATTTATGGTGCAACCCGCCTGCTAAAATCCAAGAGAAAGTAGGATTTTCTACCGCTTTTTATAGAAGACAAGCTGGAGAGAAACCTATAATTACAAACCGGGTCGGGAAATAGTTCTAGTATTTTTTTTCTTTCTTCCTAAAAATGGACTGAAAAGGAAGAATGGGAGGCAGGTTCTACAGCAGCTGCTAGGAAAACACATTCTTCATTCATACCATAGCTTATACTTATCTGTGAAGGAATCCATTTCCCTGTCATCGCACACCAGATACCTTGACAAAATTCCAGAGCAAAACCTTTCATTGTTTTGAAAGTTCCCCCCTTCGCTGTTCTTGTTATTTTCAGCGGTGTAACGATCTTGATATTGATTTTGATACTGATATTGCTCGATTGGGCTTCGGTCCACGTGTGTGGGTGTGTTTTGTGCGTTTTCATGTCCTCTTTGGGCCGGGACAGGGGTTAGCCTGGCTTGCACTGCTGAGAAGGGAGTGTGGCGTGGTCGGCGCTGGACATGTGCGGTTGTTGAGGGAAGCTGGCTAGTTGGAGACATGGCTTGGCAGAGTAGAGCTCGGTCCGCCCCTGTGGGTGAATGATGAGCTTGTTTATAGTGAGACTGTCAGATTCCCTTCCTGTAGGAATGAACTCGTGGGATCAAACACCAGTTGGGCTTGGTATTGAACTCTGGTAGAATCCAGAGCACTTCATTCAAAGGTCTGTTTCCTAAATTCCTAGGGTTTTGTACTGTCCTCTCAGTTGGCTGTTTACATAGACGCATGGCTCCTGCAAAATTAAATTCCTCACCGCAGCGCTTGACAACTCGACTCTGCACCTACACACCCACTTCTATGTGAGGGCCTTATACGTTTTTAAGGGAAGATGTTGCAGCCCCTTAAGCACTGAGTCATGTCCGCTTTCCTCTCCAGCTGGGATTTGGCCTTTTTTGGGTCTCTACAATGTCCACCTCGCCTAATTGCCACCCAGTGCACCAAAAGCTCACTAAAAGAGAAAGCGTGCAATTAGCCTCGGCTTACTGCCAGCTCATCATAAATCTGCCAAATTGTTTCTCTTAAGAAACCCGGCGCAGTTGTGGTCCTCTCCCGGACTCCCGGAACGCAGGCCTGTCAGTGGAGCATCGTATAATTAGGCTGACCAGCGGTTTGCCGAGGACCGGCTCATTGGTCTACAGCAAAGTCAGTGCGGTGCCGTGCTGCGGCCGTACCGGGAGGGACCGGTTATTTACGTGCGTCGCTCGCCTTCTCGGGCTTCGTGCCGCCAAGGAGCCGAGCCAGGGCCCGGTCAAGTGGCTCGGCGCTGCAAGCTCCCTGGACGCCTACCTGAGTTGCAGTGCGCAGCCGAGCAGCACAATGAATTCTCCTCTCACCGTTGTTTATTCTTCTCCCTTTTGCTTCCTCCCTCTCCTCCCTCCTCCCCCCCCTCTCCTGCCTTCCTCCCCTCTCCTCCCTCCCTCCCTCCTCTGCCCACCCTCCCTCCCTCCCTCACCTTCCATCCCTCCTCCTCCTCTCCTTCCTCCCCTCCTCTTCTCTCCTCCCCTTCTCCTCTCCTCCCTCCCTCCCTGCCTCTCCCCTCTCCTCCCTCCCCTCTTCTCCCTCTCGCCCCCTTCGCTCTCCTCCCTATCCTCCCCTCTCCCCTCTCCTCCCTCCCCTCCCTCCCTCCCGCTCCACTACAGCTCATTATCCTGGAGGACTATGCGGATCCGTTTGACGCGGAGCAGGCCGGCGGTGCCCAGACCGGCGGGGAGAAGGTGACGACGGAGAACGACGGTTACATGGAACCCTACGAGGCCCAGAGGATGATGGCAGGTAGATCACCGACCCACCTGGCCTTTTAATCATCCGACATCGCCCTGCGCCTCCTGTCCCGCGCGGGGGTCAGCGGTGAGGGCCTTACTGCTGACCGTGTCGGAGGTGCAGATGGGCCACGCTGTGGCTGATGCTAGCCTGGCCGTGTGCCTGTCGGCTGCTTGCTAATGAGCAGGCTCCGACTGTAAGAGGACGGTCGACGTGACGGGGCTGCTCATGCAGGGAGTGGCGCCGCGGCGTATAGGGAGGCATCCATCTTCTATTTTTTGGGCTTTTTTATAAATAAGTAAATAAATAAAGAGAAGCAAGGCAGCGAAACCAACAAGCTGCTGTTGATGTATGGGGTTTCATCGTCGGCTGGGTGTGATTATGGTAAATACACTGAAGGATTTTGTTCGTGTTTGTTGTAGTAGGGAACGACCACATTCACTTACAAATATGGTTTCTCAGTACAATAGCCGTCTAGAACCACACAGAAGAAATACTAGATTATATTGTACTAGTGGTCCGTGGTCAAATTCGTTCTGTTAAGCTCAGTTGGTACATGACATTAAATCCATCACAGGGTTAGAGGTTCAATTCCCAGTAGGGCCCCACATGATAAGAAATGTATACAACCTTTTCAACAAACTTGTCCACCAAATGACTGATCTATAATGTAATAACCCCTGGGTTATTCGGCAACACAAATTAGCCCTACGTGTATTTCTACTTTAAAAGCAGCTTTACCTAAGGACTACAATTCCAACCGATTTGTCTTCAGGTGTGGTATTGGCATTTAGGGCCATGCCGCTGTAACCCCGGTGGATTTGTGTCATATTCTTCCATTCCGATTTTCCTGCCTCTCCCCTATGTCACTCTTAATAGTAAGCAGGACACGAATGTCTTGCTCCGTCCTCTGAAATGGTCTTTTTAATGGGCCTCCTGGCAATCTCTTGTTTTCATCCATCTCTCTGCCCTGACCTGTAGCCCCTGTCTTGCACTCTCCCAACAGTACGCTGACTGTATGATGTATCGCCTCCCTTTCTGCTTGTAGCACACAAACGGTATAAAATGTCTGTTGGAGCCTCCTTTGGTTTATTTATGTTGAACTACACGGTCTCCCGTGGCATTCCGAGGGAAAAAGGTTTTGTTCCGATGAGACAGGTTTGCCTTCCGGCGACAGTGATGAGTCTATCTCGGAGAGAGCAGCTCTCTGCAATGTTTGCTCCAATGACTTTACTTCCCTAATCAGGACGAGGATAGACGTGACGTTGAGTTGTGGTCGTTTTCTCTCTCTCTCTTTCTCTCTTTTATACGGCTTTCTATTGATTCTTGCCTGTTCCTGTTTGTGCTGCTGCTGTTATGCCAGAGCTGTCAGGCTTCCCTGTGAAATATAGCTGCTTCTTCAGCTCTGCTCCACCCCCTGTTAATATTCATTGTAATCCAGGGGATTTCTCTCCTGCGTTCCTCGATGGAGCCGCAACGATGCTTTGATAAGCGATGTCAGACAACACCGGGGGATTTTTAAACATGTTTAAAACCCACTGGCACGTACAACATGTTGAGTTAATATGAGATTGTTTTGTACTAGACAGTACTGCCGAATCGGAGCAGCCTAACCATGCTCCGACTCTGTTGTCTCAGTCTCTATCTCCCCCGGCTCACTCTCCCGGCTCTCCCTGTGTAATCATTTTCTGATTTTCTTTTCTTTTCTGCTTGTCTCGCACTCGACTGCTCCCTAATATGACAGCCGTTGTTCCCGTGAACAGCCTTCTACTCGGGCCGCATGCGATGTGGCAGGATGTACCGGCGCAAGTCAGAGTGAACTTGGTTTGGGTATTATTTGGGCTGACAGGCGAGATGCTTATGCACCACCTTCACAAATATTCAGGCCTCCGCTAAAAATGGAAAGGGGGGTTTGCCCGTGGAATAGTTCAATAGTTTGAGCCTGTAAAAAATCAAAGGCTGGTGATTGATGGCTCCGTATAAAAACAGTGTATCAAATTAATCAGAGGCAGGCGATCGGCACTAAATAAGACGTGCGCTGGGTTTTTTACGAGCGGCGGTTTACGGCTCGGGGTGTGCGTGTCCACACCGGCGCCAACGGCCCGCTCGACTTTCTCAACAAGATTGAATTCGCCTTCGCTCTCAAGAGCAGGTTCGGGTTCCTCCCCGTAGCACGGGCTCACACGGTAGCATGGTCACATGGGCACGCCGCCTCCCGCCTCGACCTTGGAAGGCGCTTCCGTCCGCAACGCATGGACGGGTGAAACGGCGACGTCACTCCGGTGAAATCTCCCCAACAAGCAATTTGTCATTCATGCAAATTATGGTGGAGTTCCTTGTTCCGTCTTCGTATCGCTCGCGTTCCCTTTCTGTCCGGCTCTCCGTCCGTCACCCCGTACTATATATCGGGCATCCATTATGGCAACCTTTTATTGAAACATAAACGTTTATATTGAACCATTAATTAGTCTTTTAATTTCGTTAGTAATGTACATTCGCGCCATATAATTTCATTATTTTAACAGTTGCCAATTATTATGGACTTTATATATTCTCTCAAGTACCACAAGTTCCCACCCGCTGATCCAGCCACTCTGTACACTGTATACTCTACACTGTATCGTCTGTTTACTGTACACTGTACAGTCGACATATTATATCATAATGTAACATAGTGTCAGGTGTGGCATGCTGGGCCTGCGGCAAAGTGTGTGTGTGTGTGTGTGTGTGTGTGTCCGGCCCTACCCAGTGAGTGGGACTGCGGGTTGATGATTGATGGGTCGCCGGTCTTCACTTCCTTTAACCTGCTGCGGAGGTGGGACACCTGAGCTCCTTCCTGCGCCAGGCTTTCCGGGACTGATTGACAAGTCGCTAGACCTGTTTATATGCCCTGTCGATAACCCTCAGTATGCCCTTTATGGATGTGTTTAATTAGAAGTAAGTGCTTTGATTGGCCTGGTGTACATGTGTGGCGGTGTGTGTCCCACTGTATCTGTTTGACATAAGTGTGTTTGCGTCCTATCGCTCGACTGATGTAGTGTTTGTGTACAGCTGGTGTTCTGGTTGCTTTATCTAAAGAATATTTGCGGGGGGCCGGGAGTCGAGATACTGGCACTGTGTGTATACTTGGAACAAATATGTCCGTCACAGTTGCATCATCTTCACACCAGCATGCAGAGCATCTCTCTCTCTCTCTCTCTCTCTCTCTCTCTCTCTCTCTCTCTCTCTCTCTCTCTCTCTCTCTCTCTCTCTCTCTCTCTCTCTCTCTCTCTCTCTCTCTCTCTCTCTCTCTCTCTCTCTCTCTCTCTCTCTCTCTCTCTCTCTCTCTCTCTCTCTCTCTCTCTCTCTCTCTCTCTCTCTCTCTCTTCCATCTCTCTCTCTCTCTCTCTTCCATCTCTCTCTCTCTCTCTCTCTCTCTCTCTGAATGGAATCCACTCGTTCTTATCATACTTACTTATCGTCTGTTTTCTTTGGCCCGGGAGCTGCTCAGACCCGTTACCATGCCGATCACTGTGGAATCATCCGGTAGAACCGGAACCGGTCTGCCTTGAGCTGTTTCTCTAGGACGGGGGGAGACGCGGAGGGGAGAGCACTCTACTCCCTGAGCAGCCGTGTGTGAACATAAATAACCACACATGCACTAACGCACGCACACTCGGGCAGAGCACGTCGGAAATGGGTCACTTTGGGTCAGGACACGGCGGCCTACATGTTCCTCGTGTTGTTAAATAAATGTAAAATTTCCGTTGGATTAATCCTCCTTAAGGCATGGAGGGAATAGCAGGAGATCTGATGTGTGTTGTACCTGAAGCTGGACCTAATGAAACGCTTCACCATCTACCCCTCTCAAAATACTGTGTTGAAGTTGATAACTAAAGCAGTAAGCAACGCACACATAATTCCCCCCCCCCCCCCCCTCCCCTCACACATTCTGGTCCCCACGCAAAGGGCTTCCCACTGAGCCGAAGGAGTGCTGTTGTGTCAACAGTGTTCGTGACTCAACCCCCCTGATACGCCAATCCTCAGGAACAGGCACGTCATCATGCTCTCACATGTACGCACACACACACACACTTGCACACAAACACACGCTTACAGACTTGGAGTAGGAGTGCGGCAACCAGCTGCTATGTGTGTCCACGTGTGCGCATGTGTATGTGTGAGTATGTTGTGTATGTTGGTAGCATGTGTTTCAACATGTTGAGCAGCAACACCCCCCCCCCTTGCCCCCCGCCCCCATGTTTCAACTTTGGACAAACTTCACGCCCTCCTCTTCCTCCCGCCTGTATCTGATCAGCCAGGTTATCTGGCCTCATTCCGGCGGCCACAGAGTTGTGCAACAGGGCAATCACACCCCACAGAGATTGAAAGAAAAAAAGAATAGAAAGCGTTGGTGTTTTCTTCTAAGGGCTGACTCATAGGTCAGGCACTTACTCCACTTTGTTTCTCTTTCAGTATGCGTGGGGACGGGTCGTCATTGCTTCTGGTAAGCGATGTGCGATGTGTGCCCCAGGAGGTGCAATGGCAGCGATGGAGTGGGTAGATCGAGGAGGTTATTACGGCTGTAAGTCACCGCGGTGGGACCACCTCCCTGTTGAAGTGTTGTCTCTGGGAGGACCTCGTCTGTCTGTGGCGAGATGGTGAAATGAGCCAGAGAGAATGACTTGGGAAAACAATGGAAAGAAAAACTACAACATAAGGTGTGTGTGTGGGTGTGCGTGCGCTACAGTGTGCGTGCGTGCGCTTTCTCAAGAGAAAGTACCGGAGAGACCCGAAGGAAATGAATGAAAAATGGGAGGGGAAACTCTCATGCAGTGTAAGAACAGGCCCTGCCAGAGGAAACTCCTGCTTTAATGACTTCACACACCTTTGGACCGCATTGAGACGGTCGTCTGGGGAGCCCACACAGAGGGAGGGAGAGGGGCGGGGCTTGTTTAATCTCACCAGGCGCGGCCACTCCTTCCAGGCCCTGAGAACACAGCATGTGGCGACACATTTCTTGGCCTGCCGGCGCATATTTTATTGCCTCAGGCTGAAACTTGAAGCATATCCGGTGCGTGTTCAGGCAACGCACGTCAGATGTGAACGTCTTCTCTTTAATATCCACCTTCTCGATATTTACAAAAGTCATCGGGTGGTTCAGGTTTAATCACTCTGTAATTTCAGGATTATCTCTGTCCTCTTTAACTTTGACATTTCTTTATTCCGCCGCGGGGCATTGGGAGACGTGGCCGACAGATAATCCCCTCGAGGATGACGTTTATGTATTTAGCCCGTCGCTCATGGGTGGAGACTGACCGCAGTGGAAGAACGCGTAGAAAGGGGGAATCTTCTAGCTTCTTTCTCAAATCATGAGGTCATGGTTCGGGATGACTTTCTCTTTGAGTGGTCAACGGTGGGAGTGACCTCCAGGAATGCGCCGTGTATTTGTGTGTGTGTGTGTGTGTGTAGGACTTCCAGTAAATCCCGTCATCGTGCTTACGGGAAGGTCTGGAGCAGGCTAAGCATGCCACAGGTGGTCCTCAGGGCTGGATGTGAGGGACACGTCTCTTGTCCACTGCGGAGTTGAACCCCTCCCTAATGGTTCCTCCCCCTGGATAGCTTCCCAACGAGGAGGTGCTGTCGGTCTCACATGAGGAGAGGGGTATTTACCAGTACCGGCACCCACATGTCATGTCCTGGCACAGGGTCTAGTTCACCGCCCTTCCACCGGCACCCCCGCACCACAGACCGTGCTTATGTGTCAAGGCTTTTGTAAGTCAGTGGTTGACACGCAGTTCAATGTGTCCTGACGTTTTGTCCAGGAAATACTTTACAGTGCACATTGCTTGCCATCGGGGCAGTGTGATTAGGGCCAGAAACCCATTCCTTTTATTTACTGATTTGCATGTTCATAAGGATTCATTGTTTGACGTATTCCATTCAAGCAGATGATGCATAGGTCTTTGTGTTTACTTGGTGACTTTGGCACACTTGGGTATGCCCCTTGTGTTACCGTGTTGAGTTCCTCTGTTGTTGTATTGTGTGTGTAACCTGACCGGACCCTCCCAGTCCAGGCGTCATGGTCTCTCACCCAAAAGCACGGCCACTTTAACAGGCATGTCGGTGAGTGGGGGATGGTTATGGCACCCTTCACACACACACACACACACACACACACACACACACACACACACACACACACACACACACACACACACACACACACACACACACACACAGCTTGCCCCTCTCTCTCACACCCTATAAACTGTGATCTCTTTCCTCTGCCCTGGATGGAAAGGGCCCTTTGCCTGGGGCCTATTTGAGCATCTGGTTGTGGACAAATATGCGTCCAAACAACGCTGTGTGTGTGTGTGTGTGTGTGTGTGTGGGGGCTGCAGCACCACATTTGGGTGGGCTGTCCTCATTCATTTTTAAGGAAAGATTAACGAGGTCATTAATCCTGTCTAGGCCTCTGCAGAGGAAGGCAGGGCAGATTCTATGCCAAATGCGGGGTAGGTCCTCTCATGTACACACACTCTCGCTCCCGCGCACACACAAACGCATTCTTTCGGGTCATTTAATATGTCAAGTATCTTCTCCCAGAAGGCGGCGTCCTGTCGTCCTGGTGGGCCGGGTCGTGATGGGGCTTATCGCTCAGCGCTCGCCTGCCCATGAGTGCACCTCGGAGAGGGAGTGGGAGAGAGTGGAGAGTGGGCGATCGAGCTTGAGAGACGCGGGGGGAGAGAGAGAGCGAGAGGGACTCGCTGAGTGATTTAGTGAGAGGGTGAGTCTGAAGGCGATTGGGACGATTGCAAGAGGTCTGAATGTTTTTTTTTTTTCTTTTTGGGGTGTATTCGGCCACGGTCAAGTTGGGGTGATTGTGGTTATGGGGGGTTGCGGACGGGTCGGCTTGGGTGGGGGTGGGGGTGAGGGTGCTGGTAGCTGTTGGCAGTGGCCCTGCTGTCGGCAGGGAGCAGGGGGTTTCACCAGGAGGTGCGAGAGTGGGCGGCTGGCACGGTGCAGCTGTTGAAGGACACGGCCCCAACAGATGGAGGCTAAAAGAGAGAAAGGGGGAGGGAGGGACTTGACGGAGTCACACACCGCCACGTTTACAGCACATGCGTTGGTGTGGTGGGGGGGTGATGCTGCTGTGGTGAGACGCACGCCAACACCTGTACGCATGCGCACGTACACACACACTCACACACTCCAGCGGTCTTGCTCGTCTGGTACGTACTCCCTCGCTGAGTAACACGCACACTCACTTACTTTCACCCTTAGTCACTCTCACTCTCTCCTCTTTCCCTATCTCTATCATCTTTCACTAGCTGGCTTACTTGCATGCGTATTGAACGCGGTCCCGGGCTCATTAAGTAAAAAGCTTCTGATGGGTGACTCGGTTCGACCCCCCGTGACCCCGCCTTTCAGGGGTCACGTTTCCATCCGTGGTATTGGGTCACTCAGGACACACAAGGATCAATACTTCTGGAGCCCTGCGTGACTGTGCCTCCTTTTAACCGGGAACCGCTCGGTGAGAACGCGGATAATTGATATCTTTGTGTGTGTGTGTGTGTGTGTGTGAAATCATCTATTGTGTTACCCAACACGGTTCCCATGTAGTGTGTGTGTTTTTGTCTCTTAGTTGCTGCAGTGTTACTATAGGGGACAAAGCCACCTCAAAGTTTGTGTTTGTTGTTTTGTGTGTTTGTGTTTGTGTGTGTCTGTGTGCGTCAGAGCGTGAGTCTGCTCTGTGCTGTGGCTGCGAGCTGTAAAGTGGTCTTGGGGGACTGGGCTGTACCTGCAGTGAGTAATGCCTGACAGCGGACCCTGACAGCCGAGCATGATGAGGGCAGGGCGAGGTGTGTCCGAGGAGGAGGAGGCCGGCAGTCTGATGAAGCCGTCATCTCTGCCCCTCCGCGCCCGTCTCCAGCTCCTCCACACCTCACCGTCCCTCCTCCTCCATCCCTTGCGTGTCACGCTGCCCATGTTCTCCTCTCGGCGGTCCCGCCGCCTCCTCTGAATCTCTCCTCTACGTTTGACTGATCGTGTCTGTCAGTCAAACGTAGTCGACCGAGGTCTGTCTCACGCAGTGAAGTCTCTCGCGGTTGGCTCTCCTCCGTGGTTACGACCCAGCCTCCCCCATGCTTGTTGTTGTCATTCATTAGGACTTAGTTTTTCTCTTCCATTTCCCCGGGTCTATTCTCTCTCCCTCTCCCTCCCAACTGTTGGCCTGATGCTTGGTTGCCCCGGCCAGCAGACAGCAGCCAGTGTTCAGGGACATCAGCTTGATCGTCCTGGGGGAGATACTCTGTATCAGCCTTGTTTTCCTGGAGAGTCACCCCAGGGTGGTTTTTCATTCCCTTTTCTTTATTCCTTTCTTTTTTTTTCCCGCCGCAAGACAATTTATCTGCAGCATTTATTCTGAAGTGACCTTTTCTACCTCTCCCGCCGCCTTGCAGAGACAAACACTGTTATCTGTCCTCCCAGGGTAATCCTGCTCTGTTATTGTGCCCTGATTTAAAAATGTACCCTTTTCTGTCATACTCCTGGTTGCTGCCTCTGGCTCCTCCCCCAAACAAAAGTCACAGAGGTGCACCTAATAACACATAAAAGGTGATTAGTGGGGGGTATTACCTCGCTGTTGCAACAATAGCTGTGATCAAAATCATTCCCTATTCACTCAGTGAATAGGGAACGAACCCTAACCCTCACTATTCCCTTTATAGTGTTTATGATATAGTGCACTATAGGGAACGAACAAACGAGAATTCGGGCACTACGCTGAACATTTCTAAACGTAATTTGTGTCAATAAATGCGCCGGGTATTTGTGTGACACAGACAAATGCGCCCACATGATGTAATCAAACCGGCACTCACGAGGAAAGCTGGAGGTTGTATTGAGGTTGAATGTTACATTTCCTTGATCAAGTTTTTTTTAAATTTATTTTGAATGTTACATTTTCTATGTTAAATCCCAAATAAATTGTTGACATTTCTAAACGAATCGTTTTCGCGGTTATTCAGCTTCTTCTTCTTCTCCTCCGGAAAAACATGACCGCATTGCATTGTGGTATGCGGGAGTAACATATAGGGAACATCGTATGTTCCCTCAAATTTTGGGTATTTTAAGTGCACTAGGTAGTGTATGAAATGAACCACTGAGATTCGAACACCACTACAAAATGGCGAGCACCCTATATAGTGCACTATATCCGTGATAGGGAACGATTTCGAACACAGCTAATATCACGTCCCAATACGTGTTAATACATACAGAGACACACAGGCAATCAGATTCAGCATCAAGCCACCCATGGATGTAGTGAATTCCTACTGTATTCCTCCACAATTTTTTAGGGAAACCCACTGACTCTAAGAGGCTTACACATCGGATTTGAATCCACTACTCTCATGGTTATTCCTATTTGAGACACATGACTCTTAAGTATGGCAAATGGTACACTTGCTTCTTTATTAGCATCCATCCAGAAAGTAATAACCCGAACGTAGGACCCCATTCAATAGTATCTTCCTCTCCTCTTCAACACCACCTCCTCTCCCCCATCTCACTCTTTCTCCTGTCCTCCATCTCTCCAGCGTCCTCCACTCCACTCATCGACTGCTCCAGCTATGTCTGTTGCTTGTTTTGTGTGTGTGTGTGTGTGTGTGTGTGTGTGTGTGTGTGTGTGTGTGTGTGTGTGTGTGTGTGTGTGTGTGTGTGTGTGTGTGTGTGTGTGTGTGTGTGTGTGTGTGTGTGTGTTGTGCGCTCCGCTCCGCTCTGTGCACTCGGCGTGGCGATGTGCTCGCTGCCTGCCCGGGGCAGCACTCCTGCCAGGGCGGGGGCCGTAATGGGCTCAACGCGGCCTTAATACGACGAGGAGCCCGCCGAGGGGCCGAAGGAGGAGTCCCAGGCCCAGACACCTGGCTCCAACCTCCCTTCTGGGGCAGAGGGAGGGGAGGCAGACGTGAAGGCAGGAAGGAGGGAGGAAGGGTTGAGACAATCAGGTGATGGACGGAGAGAGGGAGGGACACAGAGAGAGGGGGGCAGAAAGAGGGAGGGGGAGGGCAATACAAGATCTCATCTTGAAAGTGACTGCAGCATAAAATAAGAATGCAAAATGAGAGCAGCCTAGCAGCCCGTTGCAAATCAACCCGAGAGGAAGGCAGTATGGTTGAAAGGTAAAAGAAGGTGGGGGAGGCGGGGAAGATGGAGATCATATCAGAGGATGCAGGCGGCGGAGGCAGCAGAAAGAAACGTTACCAAGAAGAGTATTATTCCTAATCTATTTCAAAGGTTAGTTCTACTGTAGGTCTACTCGGGTGGTGATGCAGGCTGCAGGGTCAGCAGACTGAATTATTTATGGGAAGATGTCACCTTCTTTGGAAGCCACGGATGTGTCTGTCCAATAGACCGGGGGTCTGGGATAGAGGGTCACGTGGTCCTAAGTCTCTCCCCGAGCACACATCGACCTCCTGGCTGCGCTGATAAAGGGCCATGCCAGCTCTGGTGCCCCTGGTTCTGAAGCATCAGGTTCCTCCAGGCCGGGTTTGGAGGAGCCAGGAGGAGAGCTGGTTCTGGATAACGTTCGCCTAGAGCGAGGACTCGAGCCAAGCCGCGGATCAATGAGGTTATCGATTGGCATCTAGACAGGGATTCATGGCTTCTGGGCAATACTAAATGCCTCTGGAACCGTGCTGCTATTTCTGGTTCCTTTGGTTCGTTGTTTTGATCCCTCCCTCCCCTCTCAGTCTTTCTTTTTTGTTTTTTGTTCTCCTGTGTTAAGGATCAAACATGAGTGAGCCACACCACCCACACTAGACCACTCTGCACCAAACCACACCACCCACACTACACCACGCACCCACTTCATCACACTACACCATACAAACTGCGCCGTACAAACTACACCGTACCAAACCACATTACACCACACTACACCATACCAGACCACCCATACCACGCCACCTACACCATACCACACCACGTCACACCACACACTAGACCACACTACACCAAACTACACTACACCTCCAATACAACACCACACCTCACTAAACCACCCCACACAATACCATAAACCCCACATCTTATTGAGGTTGAGCTTAATTAACCAAATCAATATAGACCGAAAATGCTCATTATCCCTCTGTTTTTTCACTCCACTTCTCAACGCCTCTACCACTATTTAATTAATGTTCTTATCCAAATGTAAAAGATATAGGTCATTTACAAGTCTAATTCAGTTTGTTAATCTGGTATTAAGTCATCACTGCTTTCAGACCGTGTCTTTGTTTACTCATTTCTAAACACAAATATGATATGTGGTATTGCGTAGTGGTGAGGCGTTTTACCGGTAATTCAGTGAAGCTTACTTGAAGATGTTGAGATTGCCTAACCTTCTACTTCTTACTCTCAGAGTACAGATCTGCAGTGTTTAAATCAGTTTGGAGATTATCCAACGAACCAGCCACACCTGGGATTACGATTCTGAATTCCGATCTGATAATTTGACTTGAAATGTTGGGAGAAAAGCGAAGAAAAGCGAAAGAGAGATGGGCAGAGCGTCTGATGTCATGACTCTTCCTCGGCCGTGCAGACCTGTTTGCTCTCCAAGGAATACGAAACGAGTTCCTTGTGGTTTCAAGGGCTGCGACGTCTCTAACCTTTAGGTTGCTCGAACAAACGTTGGAACACACCCTGATTTCCTTCCGCTCCGAACTCGTTTGATCAGTTGCAGTAGTGTAAACACAATGAGTGTGACCGTGAATGAATGCGTGTCCTCGTTTAACCAGCCGTACGTGTCAGCGCGCGCGAGCCATCCAGGGGGGAAGCAAAACCTATTCTTGGTTTGAGCCGTCTACTGAGCTAGCACTGAACACGCTCGCATACACACACACACACACACACACACACACACACACACACACACACACACACACACACACACACACACACACACACACACACACACACACACACACACACACACACACAGCATCAAATTAATTATAAACTGGGGCCCTTACAATTACTTGCGCGACATGTGTGTTGCATAATGTACATGAATTGGCATGTCTGGCAATGAAAGCAACTTTAACAAAAAGATTCTTGGCTAACTTTCAAAACAAAGATTAATATTAGTGAGTCATTCAACAAACTTCATTCAAAATGCAAACGACCTCTCAGTCATGTTCCTCGACATGCTGACACTTACGGCCCCACAAAACACACTCACGGTCACGCACACACGCGCTCTTCATATGTCCGCCGCTCGGCACGGTGTCGACGTCGGGCCCTGTTTACGCAGAGTGCTGTCAGGTGGGATTATGCGTTAGACCCCTTGCACGCTCGCTGACACCAGCTGCTAAACCAATGCTTTGGGTCCAGCGAAGGCAGTGCTGCGTTCTCTGCATTGAACGTCACACAATCCCAGCAGGGGATGTCTTCACGGTGGGCGCCTCGGTGCCGTCCTGCCGAGAAAAGCTTTAAGCTGGGCACGGGTCGTGCTGATGGCGTGGGTTCCTTTTTTAACATGGCCAACAAAACAGGAGGTGTTACATCCGTTGTGACGAGCGCACTTGGCTTGAGAACAATCAGCCCCGGACCAGGAGAGTGAGAATGGGGTTTTGGGCTGTGGCCATTGTACATGAAGCGTACATCTTTTGTTGTTGATGTTGTTGAGCTGACATCACCGTACCACAACCAGCCCTGTAATTAATGCAGTCGCCGTGCTCGTGGGGGCGTGCGTATTGGATCGTGTGTCAGTGTATGTTAAATTACATCCACTCATCATTTTTATTTTGTTTGTTTCTCTGCCTTCATTTACATACAGTCGATCGTCACCGTTGCATTCTGGGTAACAACTGCTGACAGAATAAACAATGGCTGTGTTTGGGCGAAGGGCGAGCGATGTTTATGGCGGCGGGGAACCGCTTTTGAAAGCAGGCTTAAATATCATTAGCAGGCCTCAGTGCTCATTAGGACCAAGTGATTGTGACGGGCGGTGGAAGCTGCTGCTGACGCCACACGCCAGGTACATGCAGATGAGTGGACCGCTGCGCTAATTGGAATGTAATATGCATGCATGTCCGTCCCCGTGTCAATTTGCGGACGGTTAACCCTTGTGTTCCCGGGCAGACTTGGGTCGAACCCGTGTTCTTGTGTCTAATTCTGACTCACTCTCGCCTTGCATGTCATTGACCTGGCTAGTACATTATATTGATGCTCTTTCAGATATATTGTATTTAGGAGAAGTAGACAGGCCGCAGTTTGTCTAGATGTATTGTATTTGGATCGATGTGAGCGGTCTTTTTATAAAGGTTTCAGGCTGGTTATGAATAGATATCGTGAACTCAAGGAAGTGCTTTAAAACCTTCTTTCACAACTGGTTTCAATAAGTATCATGCTGCTTACTTTAAAGCCTTTTAAAAGGTTATTGCTATGGTCTGTCTTTCTTTGGTCATTTTAGATAATGGTGGGACTGAAATAACTAGATAATAGGTCTGGTCAAGTCAATGGCCCATCAACTATTCAATCAATATTTAGCTTTCCGTTGCAAACTCCTCAGGCAATTATAAGGTAGAGTTGTAGATGGATAACTATAGGTCAAATGAAAGAAAACAATTTTAATTGAGGTGAGGAATGCAAAATCCATGTTATTGAATTCTAAGATACGATTGCAGAAAATGTCTAATTATAAAGACTGAAAGATTATTTTATGATTCAAATTTCTTATCTAGAACTAGGCCAATCGATTTATATCAATAGACCCAATCTTTGTGTTGAGGGTTGACGGTATAATGAAAATGATCAAAGAATTTGATATGCATTTTTCTAAGCAAAAAAAAGTTCTTTCTCCAAAGCATTGCACGTTGTTTGTTATGCTGTTACGTTATCAAGTTATAGAGACTAGATCATGAATTCTTTCTTTCATTGTGAATATTCCTTATTGCATTAGGCCTACACTAAATCAATTCTAATGGCTGCGTTTGCTCAGTGTCTTGATTCGGCGGTCACTGATTCGTGCATATCGTTATTCTTCATTATGCCTAAGAACCCTCATGATTACAGCTAAAGGCGGCCATTAAGAAACTATGCTTCCACTGCCGACAAAAGACAAGGACAATTTACCCCTGCCTTTCCGGTTTGCTGCCGACCTGTCCCGTGCAGAATTGAATGATTAACCATGCTTCTGAAACGCGTCATTATGTCGTTATGCTCCATTGGCCCACACCTGGTTTCACACTTTTTTTTTGGGAGTTGGGGAAACAAAGTGGAAGCCTCCATTACCTTCACTTCCTGTCCAGCCCTCCAGGCTCCGTCCAATCCCTCCTCCTCGCCGGCCCACAGATTGTCCGCACACGTCGGTCGAACCGGTGGCCTTACCAGCCCCCCCTGCGGCAGTCGTCAGTAGAGCCACATGTCTTTGTCAGTGGGCCCCGCGTCAGCAAACCAGGCTGGGCTGCACGCTCCATCAACACCTCCTGAGGGGGCTTCCAGGCCCCCCCGCGGGGAAGCCAAGCCGGTGCGGCCTTGTGCGAGTTGTGGGGTTTAATGGGGGTGTTCTGCGTCCTGATGAGAGAGACGGCCTGAGGATGCAGGTGGGAGCATATGGTCTCTGCCGTATCCAAGAGGCCTGCTGGTCACCTCGCCGCAGACTCAGAACCCCCCCCCCGGCCCCTCCCTCATAAAGGCTGCCTTTGTCAGCCATGCCCGCCGCGGTGAACCCATCCATCTTGCTTGCTGGCGACCGCTCTCTGCCTGGGAGCGGAGAACAGCTGCCTTGTTCGGAGCAGACGGTTGCCTCGCAGGAGGCCCTCTCCGCGTCCTCCCAGCCCTGCCCGCCTGCGCCCTCAGATAGGGGAGCCTTGGCTCGGCGTCTCCCCCCCGTCCATTCTGTTTGCCTCGCTGTCCCCTGGCTGCCTCCCTCGCTTGGAACGAGAAGACAGAAAACAAACAGGATGGACGTGGGGGCACCACCACCACCGACGGGAACGGAGCGACGGTCTGAGAGCCGTGGCGTACGACCAGGGGACATAAGGTAATCAACTCTGATGTGTGTTGATCTAACCCGTCCACAGTTCTGGATGGACACTAGGAAGGGGTTGTTGTTGCAAGTCGGTAGTTGGCCCTCAAGTAGTCAATTAAAAGCAGGAAGGACGCGCCATCTGTGAAGCTGACAGTGTATTTGTTAAGACAATCCAAAGAGATTGAGTATACAGTAGATACATTGGCCAGACACATGTATGGCATATATGGCCTTACTCATGCATAAAGAGATACTGACCGACATGTGGTTGCCTATACCACACACACCATGCCTCTTGTGAATAATAAGCCTTATGTAAAAATAAAGGAAACATAGTCTTCTGATTTGGATTAATTGAAGAATTTTAATTGCTGGCTTTTTGGCCAAATCTGCCCGTCATCTTTTGGTTGTTTCGGTATTTTAGTGTGTGAGCTCTTGTGCGGGAACTGTGCAAGAGTTCTCGTCTCACTTTCCTTTATCTTCCCTTCTGTGCCCAAGCACCAGAGTGCCCTTCCCCATCACGGACACAGCTGCACCTGAAATGGAAAGATATTTAATCTTCCCCTCTCTGGCATGCGTGAACTCTCTCTCTCTCTCCCCCAATTCCCTGTTCTGTATGATGAGAACCCACTGTAGTTGACTTGCACCAGGTGGGTCATTTCCTGTCTATTGGAGGCCAAAGCGCGGGGTGGTGGGCGATCGGTATAACAAAAGGGCTTTTCTCATCCCGCTAGAGCCCTTTCCTCTAAGTGATTACGATACCAAAGCTGTCCCGAAGTGCATTATATAAGCACTACTGTGATGGTCAGCCCTTTTACAGGAGTATAATGGCGGAGAGATTCACTCGAGGAGGTTACGACCACTGTTGTCCAGGGAAAGAGGTTTTCCAGTTTCAGGCGAGAGCACATGGGTAGAGTGGTGCTAATGTCAGAATTAAAACCCGCCCCTTCTTGTTTTTCAAACCTTAATAATGATTCTTGCAATACCAAGTCGATATGGGGACACATCGACTTTGTTTTATTCCTGCTTCCTGAGTCCTTCCCCGGGCAAACTGCTCCACCTCTTTGGAAGATTCACGCTCACCCTGAGGTTATTTACCCATGCTCCGTCTCCATTATGGGAATTACAGTGAATTTATAGAGGCCTCCCCTCTCTGGCACAGGCCCTCGTCAGCGATTCCACCGAGATGCCGCTCAGGGATCCATCGGCTCCGTTTGGGATTATAGTGAGTATAAACGTTCATGCATGCGTTTAGATTACCTCAGGCAAAAGTTCTTGTGTTTAACACTGTAAAAACACATCGTTAGCATATCAACTATATATAAACCGTTAGTATAGAATAGACTTTGGTAATCCAGTGTGTTCTTGTATAAAGCCTTTATCTCTGTTGTCACAAGAGAGAGGGTAGCTTTTATCCACCAGAGAGCATCCATCTGTCCTATAAAATGGATCTGCACACCGCAGCGTTACTCTGTGAGCTTTACCTTGAGTAATTGGACTCTTTGGGGTCTTTAAAGGACCGCTCAGGCTAATGCGACAAAATCCTATAACGAAGAAGCTTCCGGTGTTTTAATAAAGACTTGTGGGAAGAGCAACAGAGAAGGAGAGGGGAGAAGTCTCCGAAGCCTTCTATATATTTATTTTCATTATAATGATGATTATTTATTACTTTGCACCTCTCACCTCGTCCCATCGTCTCCGGATGGGACGAGTGTTACCAGCCCCTGGGGACCCCCCGACCGAGAGGGGGAACCCGGGCGCGGGTGCTTGATCAGGCGGGCGGTGGTAATCTAACCCGTTGGCAGCGGAACTGCCTGTGGGCGTGTGGGGACAGAGCGCCTGTGTCTAGGAAGAGAGTGTGTTGAATACAGACGGAAGCACCCCACTTCCCAACCGGCCGCCCTTTCCCATGTCCGGACAAAGGAAGCTCACTCCCAGGGTCAGACGGAGGCAGACAGTTTTCGAGGACCTCCTCTTTCATGCTTTCTTTTATTCTATGCTATCACCCCCCCTTCGCCCCTCTCCCTCCCCAATCACTTACACTCTCTCCTTCCCTCCCGTCCGGGGGAGGATTACATAAGAACTTCAGGCTGCCTCTTTCCTCCAGGCAAGCGGAGGGCTCTAATTGAAAAGGAAGTCCGGAATGAAATCTCGCATTTCAATTCAGCCCCGAGTTCTGCAACGGCACCGGAACCGCACCAGGGGAAATAAGAAGGAACCGTTCAGGGGGACGCGCTGAAAGAAATAGGCCAGGTTCCTTAGAACAGTATCAAAGAAACCAAGTCTGACATCCTGTCTGGCCGGCGTGCAGGCACTGTGACGGCTCTCGGATAGCTCTGCGTTCAAAACGTCCGGCTCAACCGTTTCTGATCCGGTTAATGAACCGGGAAATAATCTAGCGAGACAAACGTGGGAGGATTACTGTCAGATGAGTTGGGAAAAGTTTAATCGGTCTTCCTATAGATTTTCTCGCACATTTTGGTAGTCTTAAATTCAGGAATATGTTTACGTGTTACGGTTTACTATGTGATGATTCCCGTCGCAGGCGTTTTTGAGCTCTCGCTCTCTCGCTCGACGCTCTTGATCGCTTTCCTTAATTATTTTTATCTATAAATAACAACATTTGGAAGATGGTGAGATTAAGTGGCTGATGATTAAGAGGGTGAAGGAGGACCAAGCTAAGGGCTGTTGTAGCCTCCAAAGCCTGCTGTGCCTATTAATCGTCTTTCATTGGTTGTTTATGCATAGTTGAGATGGTGCTGACGAGGCCAAATGCTCATCTTGTTAACCAGTTGAACACGTAGGAAACAAAACCGGGAGACCACCGATCCAAGCCTCTAGTCCATAGGCAGCAAACTTCTCCATGGCTGGAAACAGGAGATGCTTCCACACACACACGTTTTGATGAATGTTTCAGCACTGACTTGAAGAGGAGTCGTCACCTGCGCTGGAACGGAGAAACCTTAATCAGAACTGGCGGTGGGAATGCAAGCACGGGGAGGTGTCAAACGAGAGCAATGCACTTTTCTCACGGGAGCTGTGTAAGCAGCCATGGCCTCGTATCATCAGTTTATCCTTCCTAGCTCGCTAGGTCCTCTGAAAGGGCTGGGAATGTAAAGGCAGGAGGTGGTAATCTATGGTTGTATTTACCCCGATTATACTTCATTTTAAAAGGTGTATTAATCTTGTATTTTAGAAAAAACACTAATCCCATATGCCTTTCCCATGCAACTATGAGGCATGTCTGTATTCCATGATGCCCTTGATGGTACTGAATGGGAAACAGACTGCTGTTATATAGTGCTTTTCTAAAAAAAAAGTGCTTAATAATATTGCTTTACGTCACCCATTCATCCAACATTAACACAACCATGCTGGGCGGGGGCAGTTGGGGTTCAGGTGTCTTTGCTCAGGGACACCTCGACACTAAGTAGCCGGGGATCGACCTAGCAACCTTTCGGTCACCAGTCAACCCGCTCTACCTCGGCAGGCCGGCCATACTGAATAGTGTTGTTGAGCGTTTGATCCACGGCAGTGTGTACCTCAAGTCCACTCTCCTGTTGGTCACCCTTTCTGACCGCAGGACATGTCTCTATTCAGAGTTAAATAAAAGATATAGATATCTCCATGGCAGAGCGGATCCAGGACAATGGACAAGGTTATTACCTTCTTTGTCTATCCCCTGCAGCCCCCATTTGCGGTGCTGTTAAACTAATTATCACAACTGGGAGATGGAGCGAGCCAGCTGCTGCCTTGGGTTGTAATGGCGCACGCACACATTACACAATCATGTGACATTTCATTAAAAAAACCCATTTGTAACAGGTGGCAATGCTATGGACAATAGACTGCTCAGCAAATGGAAATAACAATGGGTTTCCGCTTATTTGAGCTGCTGTGTGTGTGTGTGTGTGTGTGTGTGTGTGTGTGTGTGTGTGTGTGTGTGTGTGTGTGTGTGTGTGTGTGTGTGTGTGTGTGTGTGTGTGTGTGTGTGTGTGTGTGTGTGTGTGTGTGGATGACATCGCTGTTTGTCATCGTCTCATTGTGTTTGTGCTTTGCATAATTTCAATATTGTGTGATCTGTGATGCATGATTTGTTGAAGTTCAGAATGTGTCCAATATCCTTGCTTCATCGAATATGGCTGCTGGCTGAGGAATGCATCTGCTTAGAAAATCTATGTAATCCAGAAGAAAGACCAAAGAACTAAAAAAAAAAAAATATATATATATATATTTTGCACACAAAACCAAACTTTTTTATAATCGTTGAACAAAACTCTACATCGTTAATCCACGTTATCTTAATTGGGGTCTACAGCCTTTCTGAGTGCGTCCTCGAACAAAGACACCCGATCCCTTCCCCTCACTCGAAATAAAGGCTTGTCCCTGAATGGCAAACAGTCCCCATTAAGCTTGAGCAGTACATGGCTCATCATCATTCCTGTTATCCTGCAGCTGATGTGGCGGCTAATGGTGGACCAGACACGTTGTTCATTAGTGCTAAGCCGGGGTGATAAACACCACGGTGGATGTGGAGCATCCCCCTATGATGTTCAGCCAGATATCAGGTTTCCATTACTATGGCGGGGACGACCAGACCAGCTGCCTCAACCTATTACCGCCGTTAATGGCGCCGGGGGACGGCACGCATGTACACACACCACGGACACGGGATGACCGTGCACACGCGTGCACTTGCACATTTCTCTTTCTCTGCGACAATTAGCTTCCTGGCTTTGTTCTAATGAAAGGAGTGGCGTGGCTTCTTAAAGCGCTCCATTAAGCTGATTGAGGATAGGAGGCGAAGGCGACGTGTTGTTTAATGAATGTCAGGAGCTTGGGACTCTGGCAATGAGTCAATGGTCTGAGATGACTTATTAGGGAGAACCATGCAGTTGTGCGACGGGTACATGGCCTTCTTTAGCATGGGCACATCTCTGGTTTATGACGCACATTCAACTGATCTCATCTTGAGTGGCGCGTGTGGCAGTTAATTGCTGCGAAATTGTCGGATTGTGTTTCATCGTCCGATGTGGAAACCGGAGGACACAGATCGTCTCATAACTGAAACTTCACATGCCTTTGCTTGCAATTGCCAATGTAATTGAATGATTGAATGCCAATCTTTGAGTCTTTACAACGGGCTCTAACGGTCGACGTCTGGACAATCAGAATGGGTCTGGGATTTCTCATTGGATTTTGATTGCAAACTTTCCAGCGACATCTCTGTCTTGCACAATAATCAGACCTCCATATGGAGGCTTTGCTGTGATATTTATTTTTTAGGGATTTACCCGGCTCAAGTTTTGGCGTGGTCGAGTTAACATATTTGTAGCTTTGTTTAACGTGCACGCGTTTTGTGCATGTTAGTGAATCTATTTCAAATGTTCATGTGAGTAATTCCTCAAAACATTGAACCACATCGGTTTTGTAATTAGCAGTGGTCGCATTGCAATACAGATGAAATAAGCACTGATGTTTTATGTTGTACTACGGTTGGGTAATAGACTCATCAATTGAATTGACACACGAGTAAACATCCTTCAGATTTCGAGAAGCAGGTCACAACATGGATTTGCGTCACAAAATGTTGTGTGCTACTTTTCAGATATATATGCACTGAGGGAAAAACAGTCTAGGAAATACTTGTTGTGGAGCTGCTTGATTGAACTACCGCACACAGATTAGTCTCAACAGGCAATCATATTTTATTACCATATTTTCTATATTATATATTTACTGCACTCTTAAATTTTAAGTTTATCGTGTTACTGAGTGACTAACCTCATTATATAAATGATTTGTTTTGCCATATTAGTTATTATGCGATTTAAAAGCACGTCAATAGAAAGTTAAGAATATTATTTTTTGTCAATTCAGTATTTTTACTAAAAAATGAAATGAAATGAGGAAACGTGTTATGCCTTTAAAGGTGCCTCATGTTCATAGTTCATTCACTGAACATCCTCTTAAACATTATAAATAGATTGTCGACCAAACATCGGCTCGGTCGACTTATACTCACACCTCTCCCACTGCCCCTCCTGCCTCTCTTCCTCTATCTTTCTCCTCCTCTCGTTGTCTGTCTCTTACCCGAACCTCTCTGGGTGTCTCTCGCCCTCCCTCTCCACATCCACTTTTCCTGGCGATCTGGAGGGAAGGGGCTGAATCTGGGCCAGCTCTATTTTCTGCTCTCTCGCTGCACTGCCTGCGTTCCGCAGAACCCGGGCCTGTCATTGTGTTCTGTAGCTCCTCCTCATCGCTCGTCTCCCGACTCCTTGAATGAGAACGAAGTGCAGCAGCAGTGCAGGGACCTTTTTTTGCTCTTTATCCGTCTCTCTGTCTCCTATTTTTCCCCAATTCTCTTTCTCTTTCATTGTATGTCTGTCCGTCCGCTTCTCTAAGAACTCAGTTCATATAATAAATCATACAGACCCTGTTTATGAATACAACCTTGTAGGTATGGGTTCTTATCAGGACCCCCGTCTACATGAACGACTCTGGTGCGGTGCTAAGTGAACTCCGCTAAATCATCTGTCGAGGAAGTCATTAGCGATGGACAGGACGAGATCCATGAGTCGCAAGTGTAATTGATTCAACCTGGGAACCAAACCAAATCTCTCCTCTGCTAATGGCTCCTCCCTTCAGTGTTTACCTGACACACGGTTGTCTATGGCTATAGGCGCCCGTGTGCATTCCTATTCCTCAGGATATGTTGCGTTGTGTTGTTGGCTGGGGTTCCTCTTAGCTTGCAATCATCCGCGTGCACGCCTGCCAACAGCCAGGGTTGTAAACACAGCAGTGCTCTTCACCAGAGCACTTCAACAGATGGCTCCATGAAACTCTGCATCCTTGTTCTTGTTTACTCAGCAACGCTGCTCAACTCCGTAATGAAATGGCTTCATTACATCAATTTGGTCTCATTCAGCATTCTGGGCGAGCGCAGATGCTCAGGCTGCATCCGTCAGCGTAGGGGAAATTAGGGAGCTGACTAAAACAACGGTTTGAAGGGTCCTGTTGGTTCACGGTTTCTGAAATCATCCCAGGGCGGTTGCGTTGATGTAACACAGGGTTAGAGGATAACGTTTCGGTTCTGAACACAACGATAAGTAGCGTTGATCGATTATGGAAAAAAATCATAATAACGATTATTTGGGTCAATATAGAAATGACGACTATTTTTTTTTTTAGAAAACCAAAAAACACTATTGTAACTGGGAACCTGAAATTTCCCCTTAAAAATATACAATGTTCAAATCTATTTTATTTTTCAAATATGTATTCGGCTTTTCTGCAATTTGTATAAAACATTTAATGATAAAACCCATCTACTCAACAAAAAAAAAATCGATAAAATATAGTTTAAACTCGATTATGTTAGTTTGGACATCGTTTGACACAAAAATCGAAATCACGATCGAAATTCAATTAATTACACAGCCCTAATGATAAAGGATGAAAAAAGAGCCGGCTGTTGTTTTTAGAACCGGCCGGTGCCCAACGGAGCCGTTCCGCCCTACCCAGCGGACCATGACTCATCATCTTCCTACTTCCTCCTATTAATCTCCCCATTTTATACACCCAGAACTTCAAAGGAGCCTTTTGTAGGAGCACTTTCCTGGAACAAAGTGTTTTGCGCTACGAGCTAGTCAGAGGGAGTAGGCCTACGACAAGAAGGGGGAAACGGTGAGAGTGCTGGCAGTGTGCGGGGTCCTCACCCCAAGAGAATCTCTCTCTCTCTCTCTCTGAACCTTTCTCTAGTGAGACCCAGGCCTTCTCTAGCAGACCCGTAGCACTCTCTCCCTTCGCCGCCCCTTTCCCCTCCTTTTAATGCCCGGCTCACTTTCCACGCTGGGTTTAGTGTTTTAGAGAGGCTGTATGTAACACAAGAACCCCTGAGAAGCATTTGTTCTCCGTGGCCGTGAGCGAAGTCTGATGGCCTGCTGCACTGTTTCCCCTGCTGCCCACTCGCCTTCTCCCTGCTGCCGTCACTGTTGTTAAAAAATACATGTCTGAAAAGAATAATGATCATAGAAATTCAAATATTATCCGACAACAAGTTAATCAAACAAATGGTGTGTTTCTGAAACATTATTTCCGTGGAAAAACACGCAAGGACACACGTCCAATGAAATGACGGCAGATGGCCACTGTTAAGAAGTAATGATGGTGGAAACTCGATTGCTATTCTCGTTTATTTCCTTGAATGTTAAGTGACTGTTAAAATAAATGCTTTGTGGACATTGAAGGTCATCAGAAATGGCTCTTTCTGGATTATAATTGTTACTGATGAATAGCGTTAAAGGTCAGCAGCCGTACTTTTTCCTCTCCTTATTCCCTGAATGAACAGCCATGAAATCGAAATATAATACTCAATATCGAGCTGGGAGAATCTGGTGTTTGTATGCATTGTTCATTTATAGTTTCACTTTTTCTTTGTTCACTGCTTTTAACCATATAATAACCATGAGCAGAAAGCATGGCCACCATATCTGTCTGTCAGTAAGACCGAAAAACCCACAGCCGTTCTGTGCTGATGTGGGTGGGTGGGGGCTGGTGGTGGTGCTAACTATCACAGCAGTTGAACACTATTGTAATCCTGCTGATAAACCCTGGACCACGCCGGGCTGCGCAGCAGGCAGGGTAGAGCACAGGGCTGCTCCACAACAACATGAGCGGGCTCTTTGATCCAGGAGGGCGGATTAGAGACGGAGCAGAAGCCGGTTGATGAATTGTCCTCCGGTAGCGACAGCGAGGATGGAAGAAAGAAAGAAACAAACGGCAGGATCTGTGGTGGTATTAGGCCTAACGAAGGACCATGTGATCAAAGCCGTACACGACGTGGAGCGGAGGGCTCTGGCGCGGAGGCTGGCCGTGACGTCGGTGTGTCTCCAACACTAACCTGTCACATTTTATAGCTGACAGCCAATGTTTGCCATCCTGCCATTGACTGGGAGTCACGCAACAAAGGCCCATTCACCAGCTCCCACTGGTTTCACTTCTGCCCCCTTTCCTGAGATCGGTATCGGGGCCACACACACATGAGCCCGCACGTACACACACGCACACGCACACGTACACGTACACGTACGTACACACACACGCATGCACTCACACATGCACACACGCACGCACGCACGTGTACACGTGCACACACACGTACATGGGCAAACACACAGTATTTTGCAGAGCATTTTGTCTCCGTGGACGGAGATTCATTCTAAGTGACAGTGAAGCTTGTTCCACTGCAATTGCTGGTCTTTCTATTCCTTTAACAAAAAGTTATAATTGTAATGAGTACAAGAGTGGATGCTGGAATCTAAGTCTGAATATTTTCACACCTTGAATTGGCTGTAGTATCTTGAACTAGACAGCTGGCGAGGTAGATAAGCTGTAGAGTAAAAAACTAAACTCAACAATTCAGGACAAGTACATCTTTATTTGTGATGTTTTAATTTCCTACCAAAAAACAATGTGTACAACATTGTTAATGATGCTCTCGCCAAGTGCTTCCATTAAAAGATAAAGCTTGCATAAGCGTTTTCGAAAACAAACTGTTTCAGACTGTGATAATTGCGGTTTGCTTCCTCTTGTGAATCCTGGACCAAAGAGGCACAATCAATGTTAGGTCGCACCAGGGTCAATATGGAACAGGCTTTGTGCCTTTTGTCCTAAAAAATAGATAATTGCCCTCGAAATTGGCATGACGTGGGCTTTGGAATGCTCATGTGTAGTTACCTCAATTGGACGTTGGTCTGTCAGCAACACAGCAACACAGTAACAATGGGGTGTTTCCAAACATTTGATCAAATCGTCCAGGAAATTACCCAAAATGACCCAAAATGACCCAAAATGCTCCGAAGCGGATTACTCCCTATTAATAAGGTAAATTCCCACCCTGGCTCACAAGGTATTTGATCTTGTTCCACTAAACTAACTAAAGCTCAAGCCACTCGGAGGAAAGCTCAGCCTTCAAACGGCAAGTGTAAGCATATGTTTCAGTATGTCGGGCCAGAGTTTGGGATGAACGCTTAAACTATGAGTGGAATTGGCTGAAATGTTTGTGCATTTCTCAGAAGTGACTTGCAAAAATCAGGGGGCTGTTTTCACTGAGTCAGCTCACATGGAAACCAATAAAAACAAAGCCAGTCACTGTGGTTCCTTTTTTCGTGTCCTGGAAACACTTGGGCTTTCTAATCTTGATCCCTAGTCATGGTTCCAGTAAGATATGAGTCATCCTCAAAAAATAATAATGAAGACACACTGCTCTTGCTTTTAACCCTGGACCCTGATGGTAATAAATTAATCTCTGAGATGATGAATCTTCAGGGTAATATATGGGCTGCTTCGCTAATTGAATTGCTCCGTTAGCAGAACGCACTCAGTGTTAGCGCAGCAGGAAGAAAGCCAGGAAAAGAGCCCCCCTTCCCCCCCTCTGGTTTTAAATGGTCTCTGAAAGCCTAATGAACGTCCTTAACGAGGGACAGGAGACGCTAGTGGACTGGAGCTCAGATTTAACCGCTTTCCAGGAGAGACAAATGTGTTTCCACGGCGTGGCGTCTGTCTGTGTGGGCGCCGGCACATTCCCGTGTCTCCAACCTTCATCATCTGTTTTGTGTTTTTCCCTCCAAACATTCATGTTTTTATGCATGATGCAGCGGGGCCCGCCGGAATCAATCGCAGATAGTTCGCGGCTCCCTCTGCCACTTTTAGTCTAGGAGGACGGGCCCTTGCCGGGAGCGTCCCTCAGTGGCCCCGGGCGCGGGGCGTCTCCGCAGATTGCCTGGAGAAAGGTCAGCCATCATTCAGCCGGAGGAGGGCTGCTCTGTTCTGCTGCCACATCCTCCCCGGTGTCCACAGGAATTTAGACAACAGCGCAGGAAAATGTCAGGACACAGGGAGCGTTGTAACAAGACGCCCGGGACATTCTCCTCCGCTGCCTTTTTGGGGTTTAACAGACGAGTGTTAATTCGCTCAGTGGAGGAAGTGAAATAATGAAAATAGCCGTGAGAGTTACCAGTGTCACCGCATTTTAGTTTAACCCCGTTGGCTCAAGGGATGCACACACAGAGCGATGCCTGGTGGGTCACATCTTATTTAGGGCAATAGGAGGATTGGTGTGTCGTTTAAAATCGTTGGTGGGAGAAGTACATCCCTTATTGTTCCTGGTAGCTACCGGTCTCCTTGGCAGGTAGTGCAATAATTCTTTCTCAGCAATGTTCAATTTTAATTTCCACACTCTCAGCAATGAAAGTCTGTATAATGCATCATCAGGCTACCTGAATTTCTTTAATTCATAAGAAATATGTATTATGTGTTTTTGGCCTCTCATACCCGTCAGACACAGCGCAAACGGTCAGACGTACAAAGACTGTTGGATAACCGCGGTCGACATGAATGTAATCAGAGGGGCCACAGGGCTCCCAGCCCTGTCAAACCCTCTCAGAACTCGTTGTTGTTGTTGTTGTGAGTTTCCCTCCATGCTAATTTGTGTTTGGACCGCTCGGGTTCCATGTGAGTGGGACCATGTTTTATTCATCGGTGAAAACCGAGTGCTCGTCAAGGGGTTAGAGGCACATAGCTGAGTGATTATGACTGGGAGACATTCAGCCACCTCACTTGTGTGGAATTTGGTGTGTGTTTCCCGAGTGGAGCGAGAGGGGGAGGGGGAGAGGGGGAGGGCGGGGGGGGTGGCAGGGAGGCAGCAGGTGCAGGAATGTGTGAGCAGTTCTGAGCAGGACGGGTCTTGTCAGGCCATCCGTGGCACACTGTCTGGAGGGAAAGGGGTGTGTGTGTGTCCCAAATGTGTGTATTTTCAGGGTTGTGTGTGTGTGTGCTGGTGCTTTTACTACATTAACGTGTGTGTGTGTGTGTGTGTGTGTGTGTGTGTGTGTGTGTGTGTGTGTGTGTGTGTGTGTGTGTGCGCGCTAGATAGAGAAGGATTTGGAATGTGAGTTCCAGACTCTACTTATGTGTAGTGTGCCGGCCAAGTTCTGAATAGCCACAGGGCTCCAATGAACAAAGCAAAACGGTTGCGTGTGGATGGTGAATTCTCCCAGTCAACCACTATTTTACAGGAAGGGTTTTCCTGGAAAATTAAATCTAACTTTAATCAAGAAAGATTTTTCAATTTCTCCGATCGATGCATAAATGTCAGCCATGTGACCCATGGTAAAGGCCACTAGATGTTGACTTCCTTCTCAGGGTTGCTAAGGTAGTCCAGCTCTCTCTGAAGGTGCGAGGAGTGACAAGGGGAAGTTCAAAACACTCTGACCTTTTAAAATCTAGAACCGACATTTAAAACCCTTGTGCACACTGCGCTTCCACCCGTCACGGTGGCTGCCGTACAAAACATTTGAATTTCCGAATGGCGTTCTGGCCTCCTGCCTCGCATGGCGGCGGCGTATGTGCGGTTGGCTAAAGAGCTGGCGTTGAACCGGCATCCCGAACAGACCTTCCATCTGCCTGATTACCGACCCAGCAGCAAATCCGGGCCCCGCTCCAGTCAGCCAGCGAACCCTAAACATGGTATTGTAAACCCTAGTAATGGAGGGTCTTATTGCACTAGGTGGAGCTTCTGTGAGTGCACCAACATGTGCGCTCATATACTTAATGTGTGTGTGTGTGTCGTGTGTGTGTGTGTGTGATGCCGTTGGAGGATTATGATAGGTTACGGATAGTGTGGTCTACCATTGGAAAGCATGACGCAGGGAGGCAGCTTAAAGCAACATTGGCACATCTTTCTTGCAAAAAAACTTGCACAACAACCATTATGGGACCTACCCTGCCCTTATGACACAGACCGAACAAGCTATCACTCCTTCCCCATTGGTCAGCAGGTACTTTTTTGTTTCTCGTCGCCCACGCTTTGTGAAAGGTGGATTTGCATAATAGCAGGGCAGCAGGTTTTCCTGTCTGCTCGGAGGAAGGCTGCCAAGCAGATCACTTTTCGGGACAAGACGGGTCCAGTGTGTGCGTGTGTGTGTGTGGATCTGTGAATCTATACAGGTCGAACACAATACCGTCCCAAGCTTACCTTCATAGCCACGGCCATAATTTCGCTTTTGTCAGACACCAGGCCGTGTGCGGTTCAACCACTAAGTATTGTGTTTGTCGTGACATCAACGTTTTTCATTTCCTTGCTGTCAACCGCACTTTATTTTTTCCACTACCTGGATCAGTACTTTTCTTTTCAACGCTTTGTCATGTCTTGGCTCCACGGCGCGCTCGGCCCGTCAATTATAGCCGTAGCTGTCATGCCGGCAGTACGATGTTCAGATAAATGCTCACATTGTTCCTCTCAACACCAGCGCCCTTGGAAGGGGGGGGGGGCGCGTCTGTGATGTGTTTTGAATCGGGGCCAGGAAGTGAATGAGGAAAGAGGTATGGATGACCCAGCGGGCTCCGTAACCTGTAAACAAACGTTTGGTCCGTGAACCCGTCCCTCCTTGGCTGTGGTGGCAGCGGCAGGTGGGGTGTGCTGCCAGGCACCACTCTGATTACGTTATTGGGTCCGGGAATGGATGAGGCAGGAATTATTCACTCGCCATCAGCCATTTTTATTGGCGTAGTCCTTCTTTCTTTTTTTTTACAGGAATGCAATCGGTTTCTTTCCAAAGGGGATACGCTACAGAGTGTGCCCCTAAGTGGAGTGGCCCCCTTGACTCCTAAATTTCTACATCAACAGATCAGGCTCAGATGTTGGGGGCTGCGACCTAATGGCTCCTCTCTACTCCAGAGTCTCCCTAAACACCATGAACCTCCATCCCTCTTTCTATTCTTTGTGTGTGTGTGTGTGTGTGTGTGTGTGTGTGTGTGTGTGTGTGTGTGTGTGTGTGTGTGTGTGTGTGTGTGTGTGTGTGTGTGTGTGTGTGTGTGTCTTAGTAAGCTATAAAATGTTGTGGTTTGCCAGCTGATATTTGGCAGGGTTTCCAGTATGCTACTGGGCCTGCCAGAGGCTGCCGAGGCTATTGGAGGACAGGAGCCCATGTGACACGTTGCGGCCACATGTCTGGTGCTCAGCCAATAAGAGAGCGGCATTGTAAAATCGTAAGCGTGAGCCTCAGTATAGTTGAGCCTGGAACCACTTTGATTATTATTAGGTAACAGGGCATAAATTATAATGACTTGTTGTGGTACATTTGAGCTTATTATTATTTAGCATAAACTAAAACAACTGCAGTTTGATTCGGCTTTGTATTCTCAAATAGTTAGACATTGTGTTGTGGGGGTTTTGAATGCGTTGTATTGAAAGGTCCATTCGTTTCACGGCAAATCCATGGCCGGCTCCTGGAATGAGCAGGAGTAGAGGAAATTGAATCTGATTTGAATTAACCATGCTAAAGAGCTATCCAAATCTAAGATTGGCATGTCATTAGTACCTAGAAGTCGTTTAACCTATGGTCAATGACGAGTGGGAAGAAAAATCTTTAGCTCTAATCCCTGGAGCACTGAGTCCTTACACCTCATCAATCAAAAGCCCTCTAGTCTCAGTTGATGCAGGATGTATGATCCGCCATACTGTAGCGAGGAGCAGCATATGCTGCAGGATAGGGAGTTGCTTTAGCTACTGTACATCATGCTGCTTGCCTCTTCTACACTAATCAGTTTTATTTAAGATATGCTTTCAGAATACATATGCATTATCTTGCGAAGTGTACTAAAATCCTTTTCTTTTATGTTATTTATTGTAACTTTTTTTAGCCGTTTACTAAAACGATCTTGCTTTTATGTGAGCATTGTATCATCTGAAGGTTAGTGCCGTGCCAGCAGGCCTGAACTGGGAGGTTCATTAGGGAGATTCACAACAGAGGGAACTAGCTTGACTGGAAGTGTGTTGAACTGTTTGCGCTTCAGACAAGGCTGGCTGGGTAGGACAACAGCAGACGGGGTTGGTAATCTGTGTTTGACTGCTTTTTGGTTCTTTGGTAGATCAACCCTTAAGTAGATGACGAGTTAGTTCAACACCAAGTGTAATTGCCAGTTAACCGAATGTTTCTCTCACAGTCTATCACAGAGCTCTTACTTCCTGTCGTGTCGCCTCTGGCGGTTGTGTTTGTGCCTTGCTCGCATGGTAGGATTTGATGGGATTGTTCGCGCTCTGAACTGTGGAGATCTGATTACTGATAACACTAATTACACGCATTAGGATGTATTCATTAGAGATCCCCAGTGTAACAGTGACACCGTCTGTGTGCAGGGCCCATGTCCCACCGTAGCCCTTTTCTTCGCCTTGCTGCTCCTCTCGATAACGACATGTGAGAGGAGAAAACATTGTTGATCTCATGGTGATCGTCCTTCAAAACGCTGTGCTGTTCACTGTTGTGAATTCCTCCCGTACGAGTGGCGTTTGCGGGTTGATCAATGGCGTAAGCCTTCACCGCTCTAAGGCTCTTAGGATCTGACTATATGTTGGCGTAGAGTCTGTGGAGCTGCGTGGGGAGGCTGTCGTACTGTCGTAGTGTGGCTCCATCGTCTCCATCGTCTCTGTCACAAGGAGTCAGGCTGGGTAGGAATGAGGGCTTCAGACCATGTTCGATGAGCTGCTGAGCTGATGAATGCAGAGCTGACGGGTGCCGGAGAGGACAGACGCACGCGTGGATGTGAACCGACACATGCACACACCCATGAGCACAGTCCTGTTGTTATGCGAGCACACACACACAGACACAGACACAGAGACAAGCACGCACGCACATAAAAGGCACACTCACTCACGACACAGAGACACGGACATGTGCGCACAGAGACACGCAAACACACAGAGACATGCATACACACACACTCAGAAACACACAGAAACACAGAAACACACACGGAAACACACACAGAAACACACACAGAAACACGGTTTCTTAACTTAACTCAGTGGCAGCAGAGAAAAACAGTGTGTGTGTGTATGTGTGTGTTTGGGTCTGTGTATGATGAGGTATTCCAGGGTAATTGTATGTGCCACATACCGTTGTAGAATGTAGCATAAAGGCTATATCGGACTGAGCCGCGGGGACTCTGCAATGAATGTTGTGTTTTTTACCGCTCTCCTCAAACGACAACAAAATGCACGCAAACATGTTGAAAGATAATAACGGTGTGAGTGTGCTGCGAAAAGAAAGACCTCTGACCTCTGCCGCTGTTGAAAGACCTTGGTATTCATCCGGGTGACGAGCGTGAGACAAGAGCAGTCAAGTCAACAGTGTTTGCGGTTTACAGCAGTAATCCACCCGTGGGCTTTATTTACCTTCTTACAGTACACACAATCACCTGGCCACGCCGCTCCGATCACAAGGTCAGGCCCAGGGCCACGGCTGTGTAACTATTTGTTTTGGCCCAGGAGTCTGCTCATAAATGGGCCTCTGAGGACGTCCTCTGTGCTCGGCATTAGTAAGCAGAGCGCAACTTCTGGCGCCTTCACCGTCTGTGGAAAAACGGGAACCAATCGATAGTGTTTGTCGTTAAATCGGTTGGGAGCTGCTGTGTGAGTGCGGGGGCCAAAAACATTTCCTTGTTGTATGAGTTCTGATCTGGCCTTCATTTCTGGCGTGCTCCAGATTAGTGGAACCCCCTTCCTAATGACTCAAGGTTAATTGGTGCCCATTGCAGACACAAGCTGAGCTCTGTGGCTTGACCTCACGCGAGCCGTGGAAAACATGGGAAACTTTTGCGTTTTGTTTAAAGGGAATCAGGTGTGGGATGCGGTCATTGGTTTCCGGTGCTAGAATGTCATGTTGTACCGGATTGATGCGCAGGGTGACAACGTTGGTACATTTTATAAATCGCACACACATAAAATAAAAAGATTTCTTATGAATAACATAGATAGGAGACTGGGGCGATTTGTGGGTGCCAATAAAACTGCTGGTTGACTTGATAGACTTAAATAGACTAGAATAATCTCCTCTGTGGTAAAACAATAATATACAACATATATTGTGTTTTATTTTCATTATGTACAATTTTCTGCTCTGCTGTAATTCTGGGAATATGGAAAGTTACATCCACAATATAATTATTAGTGTTGTTTGCCAAAGGATTGAAAAGAAAAGCTAGACACATATTGATATTATTCAGACAAGTACTTTGAGATCCGGAGACATTATTGTCCAAAGATGCATGTCTTGTTTCCTATTGCCTCGTTTGAATTTTAAATCCAACATTTCATTATTTAGCATGAATTACCAGACAGAACTTTATTTTTTGTGTGGGATTGATTTTATCTGTGCACCACGACAATATTTAAATCTGCTACATGGATGGGTTCGGGTCACACAAAGTGCATGTTGTTGCCACTAGAAATGATCCGCTATCATCCTCAATTTGCAACCGGATTACTTCGCAAATCTATCTAGGTTTCGGCACACATCTTTCTCCCCCGCTAACGAGAGGCAGCCGGAGGAATGCACGGCGTCTGATAGCGATGGAACTTAATTTCCCCGTTTGGAACCCTGTACATCATCTCGCTGCCGGTAGGGGAGATTATCAGATTACGGGGCGGTTAGAAAAAAAAAAAGGTTTAATTTCCAAATGAAACTGCTTTGTTGGCTTTTAGCGATGCTAATGAGCTCCGAAGGCGCGAAGGCAGAGGCAGCGGTGGGCTTAATAGCGGGAGAGAGACGTCGGTCTAACCTGGAGAGGCGAGACCCTTTCTCCATTCGTCATCTGCCCACCTCCATTAAAACGGCTCCCTTTTAATGGAGGCCGTCCTTCGAATCCCTTCAGAGGGGAATCCTATCAATCACTGTGGGTACAAGGCTGCGTGTGACCTCAGTCAGTCCGTCCGTCCGTCCGTCCCTATCTCCGTACCGCTTCATTCGTGCCAGATCTTTAATAGATTTCTCTTCCTCCTCCCAACGACGAATGGGAGGCAGCCCGTCCTGTGCCAGCGCCACACTGTGCTATAGTGTTTTCTCCTCCTCCAGAGCAGGATGGATGAGCAGTCATAAGTCCCCTGGGGGGGGTGGGGGAGGTGGAGGCGGAGTTAGGGGGGGGGGGGGGTCGGTGTCTTGGCTGACTGTTGCTGGAGGCCCATCCCTGCTAATGGGCTGTTGACCCCTCAGTGGTGGAAGGTGATAGGGGGAGGGGATGCGGGGGCGTCAGGTTGATTGGCTGTTTATCATAGTCATGAGTGACCATGCGCCATTACCCTCCTCCCCCCCCCCCCCCCGTCTCCTCCTTCATCTTCCTCGTCTTCGCTGGCTAGCGACCCCACGAAGAGTCCGCCCCCATCACGTAACCGTGACGATTGTACCAAATATCGGTACATTTTGCTACTGCAGATCCGTCTCTCTTGCACTGTTGCATACTGATGTTGGGGAAAGATCGTGGGGACAGGTGGCAGATACGGCAATCAGCATTGATTGCCAGGATAATTGTCCAGGATGACCTGTTCGATGGAAGACTCCCGACTTTGAAAATACAACACTTTGATTTATTTGATAGTTTTAAAGCCCATCTGGAAGGAGTGTTACAAATTCATCTCTATCCCCTATGAAAATACAACCCTGGAACATCAAAGCGTCTTCTGTGTACAGCTCCTATCTTCTGTTTACATCCTCTGTGGCTCCCTCTCTCTCTCCTCTTCCTCTTATCGCACACGGTCTTCTTGACAGTACCCCGTCCCGGAACTAATCCCATTCGTTGGCTGTCGTGTTCCGGGGCTCCCAGCCGTTCTGCAGAGGGCTGAACTCTGGATGCACTCGCCTCCTAATCCACCAGCAGCCTTATCACGGCTCACAAACAATAGGCACAGAGTATATTCCGCTCAAAACCGGAGCCGGTTAAATAAGAAGCAGCTCCGCTCCCGCAAGGCTGCGCGTCTCGCCTCTTCAGGCAGGAAGTAAGCAGGAGGCAGCTCCCCGAGTCGCGTTAAGTCCTCGGTTCTATAGGCTGGGGAGGGAGGGGGGGCTGGCATCCAAACGGAAGTGCTATCGCTCTGACGCAATTAACAGCTACAGCAACCGGCCAACCGCCTTGATGCTTCTCCCAGGGTGACTGCTCTCTGCGTAGCGTCAGTTTGCAGCTCTCCCACGCATCGCGGTTTCGTTTGGTATGTACGGACGGCCGTTTGGTGATTCATGTCGGTGGACGCCGCTGCACCTCTCCAGGCCAGGTTTCCCATTCGTCTTCCGGTAACGAGCCTTCACCTGAGCCCTAACGAGGCGCAATGGAAATGGCAGGCAGTGGGCTGTGCTCTGGCCGTGGAGAGGACAGCCATTGTGCATGCTTTTTGTCAATGCACTGTGTCTTTTTTTAAACAGGGGGTAAGACATGACCCTACCACTTGGTTTCTGCCCCCCTGATTTCAGGCATTTATTGGCGTTTTTTACGCTAACCTTTTCACGATAACGATAAGTTAAATCTGTATTCGTGTTTTTTGACAGCCATGGCTCATTTGCATGTCCCAACAATGCAGTGTAATTATTGTGTTGTCTGGTGTGTTCTTTTGGTTCCTTTGTGCCGACAGACCCTCTTTGAGCAGAAACAAAGGGGAATAAGGAGATGTGCTTTGGGGGGCTGAGCTGAGATTGTATTTATGGCTTTAAAGAAAGACAGAGAGGCTGAGGAGAGGAGAAAATAAGAAAACCGGACGAGCTTCTCTCATGTAATACAAAGGTCATTTCACTGGGGGGAAGTGGTCTTTTATGTCTGGGAAACCCAACAGTCAGACGGTAGTTCTTTACCAACAAGAATGAATACTCAAGTGATGGCTCCGTGGGATTCTGGTACAACTTTGTCTTTCTCTCATTCGGTACAGCGAAGGCGTTCATCTTCTGCATCACTTATTTGATGACGACTCTGGAAACGACCAAATAGAAACGAGCACATAATGCTCATCCGGGGAACATGCATGAGGCCTTGTGAACATGTGCAAGTGCACAAGTCGGTTGTTATAAACCGCCGTTCAAGGATAACATTCTCTACATTCTCTCTTTCAACCCCAGTGCAGCTCTCCACAGCTATCTATACGACCCTTTCTACATTCTGTGTAATTTCTCTGTCAAGAAGTAGCCAAGGTTTTCAGCTTACGGCGGATCATGTGGACAAGATGTCCGCCACAACAAACACCGTGGCCATGCTGAAAATACTTCGGTCCTCTGGTTTGGACACAATCCAGCGTGGACTTGACTCTCTGGTCGTCTCTCGTCTACGATGTGTCCCTGTGGCACGCTAGCAGATGTTTGGCAGGTCTTGGGTTAAGAGTAGGTTCGACTGGGATCCAGCAGAGTTACTATGCTATGGGAGAACTTCTGGGGGGACACGACGTAACGCCTGGGCCGGAAATCAGGACTACATGGGGTGAAGTTCCGCCTTCTTCTGGTAGTGAATGAAGCTATGAAGCTTTCAAAAGAGATGTACGACTCTTCTGCTGCAATTTGAGTTTAATCTGCAGGGGTCGAATCACACACGCACACGAACACGCACACACACCGCAGCGCAAGAGAAAATATGCATATTGACATTAACACACACAAACACGCCAAGAGAGATCTTTGGCTCAGCAAATGAATTCTACGTTCATTGATTGACAGCGCTTTTCCAAAAATGAAAATCGAAGAGGGAGCGTTGAAACCCTGACAGCCTGAGAGACACATGAACGCACGTGATCAAACCCCGGCAAGGGCACTTATTTATTCTTTTGTTTTGGCTGCTTTTGTTCCGTCTAAAACACCAGACACATGGAAATGACATTGAAAAGGGTGTGTGTGTGTGGGCGGGGGGGGGGGGGGGGGGGGGGGGGGCATGAGTTGTGAGCATGAGGCAGACAGGGGCGTTCGTGTCTCGTCTCATTGTGGCCGTCCTTATCTGGGTCCGCTGGGAGCTGCGTGCGGTGTGGGCCTCCCTGGTGGCTCGGCGCTGGGGCTCGGCACCGTAGGCTAGCCGGCCTCCCTGCGGCGTGCTGCCACAGGTCAGGGAGCAGACGCCTGGGACCCGCTGAACCCAGCGCCGCCGGTGGCCCCTGATAGCCCCGCTCCCAGGGAGCTGCGACGAGTCACGGCCTGCTCAGAGCTGGCAGAGTGGGGTGTTACGAGCGGTGTGATCCAGGTAGTGTGGGTGGTTGTCCCGTGGCAGGGCCACACTTTGGTTCTGAGGGTTTTCCCCCGAAAGCTCCGACCGGAGAAACGAGGCGCAGCCACTGCGTGGGCTTCCCCATTGGGGTTAATAAAGTGTTCAACATAAATATATGTTGTTGGATTAGGGCTATACTGAGGGACTTTGCTGGAGCAGCACCCAGACCAATGCTTTATTGTGGTCCTAATGGCTTTTCATTGTGGTTTACGGCTCTCTCCTAACCTCTTTCTAATCTAATCAAGTAATCTCATTTTATCACACAATTGATTTTTAAATTCATTAGGCATTCTCATTTTTCAAACAATTTTATTATATTGATTACTTTCTCGCAACGTTTTCTCATTTGCTCATCTGCTCTGATTAATTCAGCGTCATGATTTATTGTTGTGTCACTGTTAGTTAGTCATTATTTTGTAGGCTTTTCAAACCTGTTGTGTTCATTCATTTTTGTGGTGTTCCCTTAATGTTTCACTGGTCCTTGCTAAAGGTTATTTAATGTTATTTCAGTAGCCATGGCTCCCTAGATAACAAGGCTCTTAGCTTCCGCCAAACCTCTGTGATGTTTCCCCTTGAGGTGTCTCCGGTTCTTATAGTTCCGTTCTTTCCTTGCCCTTTCAGAGCTTGGGCTATAATTGGATTATATTATATTATATAACCTAAAAACGAAATATATTAGAATATAATTTTAACATAGGGAAAGGAGTGGGGGGAATCCAAAGTGACTTGGGCTGAAACCACAAAGCAGACATGCAGTTACACTCCCTTCACCTCCCTTTTTCACAATCATAAATACGAGGCCACGATGCGATGTGTGAGGGATGGAGTTGGCTTCTGCAAAGCCTTATTGGTTTCAGCTCTCTGAAAGTGCAAAGTTGCATTGAATGCTCCACAGGCAGCCATGGAATCCCTTCATCCAAGTCCTCAGAGACTTAACTCTCCCCCTTCCCTCTATTTGAAGAACTCTCTAGAATGGTGGATGGGTGGCAGTCGACCCGATACCCTTTATTTGTTGTATTTTTCTTTACTTTATATTTGCAGCATGCATTCCCTTATAGTTTACATGCATAATACTTGAACCCAACGATGGAAGATTGAAGGGAAAAGCCGAGGTTTGAGTCGTAGGTCGACCATGTTGTGGATGAGCAGGCAGGGAGCTTCGGCAGTCGTTGTCTGCCTGGCCGCTTGTTCTTAATGGCTCCGATTAAAACCAGGGGAATCTGGTTCCCGGTGCTCTGGCATCTTATTGCTGCCCAGAGGCGAGTGCTGTAAGCAGGGGGAGGTTGTCTGATTCATTTTCAGAAATACATTTTCTCCTCTCTCCTGTTCAATAGTCGTCTCGGTTCACAAACCTCGGAGAAACTAACGAAGACTAGAACTGTCGCTCGTTTCGGAGCGGAGACTCTAAGCAGGGGGAGTCAGAGCGACCGGCTGTCGGAAAGAATGCGATTGCATCCAATCACAGTATTCAGGCTGACTTCATAGCTCTGCATTAATGTCCTCCCTGTATCCTGACTGTGGTAGCCATCTCTTTACTTTAGTAGCCATTAATGTCTTCCTCAGCAGTACTCTGTGGTGTCCCCTTTTTAGTTGCAGCTCTCTTGTTAATTTATTTAAGCTGGAAGTGCAGAGCTGATACTTGTTGGGAGAAGGCTGTACGTGGAACTCTTTCCCCTGCTTTATGAGCAAGCAGAAGCAGCCCTATAGCTGAGCCTGCGATACCTCCATTGGGGGGGGGGTTCTTAACAGACCATAATCTCTGACTGCAGGCCTTAAAGCACAACATGATGTGAGTGGAGGAAGTGGAGCATCTGGAAAGGAACTTTTCCCATCCGAGTGCTGGAGGGGATGTGGGGCCCCGCACCGTAACCGAGGGTGTGGTGTCTGACCTCTGACCCCTAATACAGGGGTAAGAGTGGGGGGGGGGGGGGGGGGGGAGAGGACAGACTGCAGCTGTGCAACAGGTCGCGATGGTAACGTTAAGCCAATCAGGGTAATGGGGCCGGGCAGACGCGTCTCCGCCCTGCTCCTACAGGCACGCCCCGACAGGACTGACAGACGCACCGGGAGTAAAGCATGAAGGATTGAGATCGATACCAGAGTAAACAGGAGGGAGGGGGAACCGGGGGGGGGGGGGGGGGGGGGGGGGGGGGGATGGGATTGATGCACATGTTGGCTTGCTGCTGATACACACACTGAACACAGGCGTACACACACAGATACACACAGACCAGACAGAGAGACACTTACACACGCGCGCGAGCACACACACACACACACACACACACACACACACACACACACACACACACACACCTCTCTTCATTCGTGGATGTCGGCAGGGGGTCTTCATCCACCACATAAATTATCCGGAGCAGACCACCACCAATTAAATGGCCCCTCAAGCCAGATTGCCATAATGTGCTCCTCGGCCCCCTCTCTGCCTGGCCCCTCGCCCACCTCTGCCACACTCTGCCCTCTTACTCCGAGAGGTGCGTCTCCATCTCATCATGAAGTATCTCAACAGTCGGATCAAGGAGTTTAGAATCTGAATCTGGCAGTTCACTCACTCTCTCTCACTCTCCCTCTTCCTCTCTTTCTCTTCCTCTCTCTCTCTCTTCCTCTCTCTCCCACCACCAGCTACTTCCATTAGACTACTCTGCGCATTGCTCATTTTTCTGCAAGGGCTCCCTTGGGCTAAGAGGCAATTATGCAGTGGTGTGGCGTAATATTTCATTTCATTCACATCGCATTACTCTACAGTATTGCCGGCTGCTAACAGCTTCATGCGGCCCAAGAGGAGGAGAGTTTGGCTGCTTAGAACCGGGGGGAGGGGGGGTGGGATAGAAGGAAGAGGATGGAGTTTGGCGAGAGTGAGAGAGAGAGAGAGAGAGAGGGAGGGGGAGGGGGGGGGGGGGAGAGAGAGAGGGAGGGGGAGAGATTGGGGGGAGGCGGGCGGGCTCCTCAAGGGCACAGGGCCTGGCAGGAGGTCACGTCTGTTGTCACAGCTTGACAAGCAGAGCAGCGGCGTGCACGTTTAGGGCCGACACTCGATCGAGGTTTGAGCGAAGTGGCTTTGGAAAAATATTCACTAAACATATACTGTGTTCTGTAAGTGAGCCCTGGATTGACGCGTTAACCCCCGCTGGTGCCTTTCTGCACATAAAAAGGCTCTTCTTCAAAGATTGCAATTCAATAGGTCTGACTTTTGGAGACCGCTTGAAACCGACCCGACTCTGTGGAACCGATGGCGTGGCGAGGCGGGCGCGCTCAGGTTTTATTATGCATTTGCGCTCTGCCTCGGAGAGGTATCGAGAGTTCTGAATAAAAGATGATGTGTGTTTACCCCCGTTAGTGGGTTTAACGCGGAGTGAAGGGTGAGAGGACCAGTGGGGTGTTTCCCTTCCTAACACGATCCCTGACAGACATCTGCAGCCTGTAGCCTCGGGCCGGCAGCCTCTCCAGCGCCTGTGATGAGGAAGGGTTTAGGAAGAGACACCATGGAGGCTTTCTCGTTTGCATGCAAATATCTCCACGCTGTCTTCCCCGTGTGTTTCTCTGACATTGTTTTTGTTTTCGGAGAACGCGTGTTTTCTGTGCAGTAGTGTCGGGTCCCCTAGCCAAGAGAATCTGGGTTTAACAAACTATTTTGCATCCTCAAGCAAGATGCCCTCGCTACTTAGGGATGTGGTTGGTTGTCGTGGTGTTTTGGTCACTGCTTAGTGATGTTTCTCATTCAAGACATGGCATAACAAAGTTTCAATTAGCTTAGATTACGGTTCATTTATGTTGAGTCTAGAGAATCTCCAACACAAATATCCCAAGATGCATCCTGATGTACCAGCTCCATACCTGTTTATGAATGTATCGTAGCACATAATTCCTATTAAGTATTGGATGGATAAGAGCATCCTTCAAGACTTATGAGCAACATCATAGGGTTAATAGTATAGGTTTGTTTCCTGGGTCACTGACAAAGCCTTTTCCGCCTCCTTCATAAGTAGTATCATAGGGCTCGTCATGGCAATTTATTTACGCACTTATTGCGTGTCATATTTAGTTATAGTACTTAGTTATGTAGCATCTTATCCTAGCTATCTTTGTTGTATACCGGGAATGGGTTAACCTAGCGATTGTAAGTGCTTTGCATGTGGTTCTATGAACATCCTTACTGTGCCGAAAGCATCTGCTAAATGTTAATGTAAATGTTTGTTTCCTCAGTCACTCACAAAGCCTCTTCTTCTTCCTCCTCCTTCATAAGTAGCATCTTAGGGAGGCTTAGGATAGAGGATACAGGATAGGTTTGTTTCCTCAGTCACTCACGACGCTTCCTCCTCCTTCATAAGTAGCATCATAGGGTTAATAGTACATGCTTGATACCTCAGTCACTCACGAAGCCTCTTCTTCCTCCTCCTCCTCCGTCTCCAGAGATCCGCTCGGGCGGTCGCGGCTCCAAGGACGGCTCCGGGAAGCAGCTCCCCCTGTACGACACGCCCTACGAGCCAGCGGAGAACGGCGGCTGCGGCGACGACTCGGACCCCGAGCGCTCCCGCTGCGGCCGGGAGAGCCGCCTGCCCCAGGACGACGAGCGGCCCCCCGAGGAGTACGACCAGCCCTGGGAGTGGAAGAAGGAGCGCATCTCAAAGGCCTTCGCAGGTAAACGGCACAGGGGGCGGGGCGTCGTCGCCAGGGGGCGGGGCGGCGTCGCCAGGGGGCGGGGCGGCGTCGCTAGGGGGCGGGGCGGCAGCAGGGGGCGGGGCTTGGGGTTAGTCTGGTGAGCGTCAGTTGAAAGGAGCTGGGTTTGAAGCAGAGGGCCCTTAAGCGAAAACCCAAACCCTAACCTTTGTTGTTTTTGATATTTTGTGTGCTAAATGTCTCTTTATAGTATAAAAGTGTCTCCTAATTTAAACAATAACGGCAAAACTCCTCAACTTTAACCACATGGGATGCATTTATAAATGTCAAATAGCTCAAAGTCATGAGGGATACTTTATGAATCATATTTATAATTTCCAAAATTATGAATACAAAAACGGTCTCAAGGGATACACGCCAATTTCCTTTACGGAGAAGACTTGGTTTTTCAAATCCTTTTAAAATACGAATATCTGTGAAAACGTATACTTCTCCTTCTCAATTGTTCCGGTTTTGAGTTTCTCATTCTGCTCAGCCCCTCATGTTAGAAGCACAGCGATTAGCGCGGGTAATTCAACCAGTCCGTGGTGCTGGGATGGGGGGTTAACTGCGGTTGCCATGGCTGTCATGTTTCTACCACCGGCCGCCAGTCTGAATGGTCGTCACCTAACACCTTGCTCTTCTTGTTCTTTCTGGTCTTAACTAACAGTAATACCCCTTTTTTTCCCCGTGCTCCGCTTCATGCATATTGTTCTATCAGGCTGTGGGGCTTCCTCTGTTGCCATGCATTCTCTCTGTTCGTATCGGCTGCGTTGTTTTCCTGCGGTGGGGAAACACACTAGGCTAAATATTGGGGTCATTTGAAGGTGCTTTGGCTGTTTGTAGTATTTTATGATGATGTGATACTTCTTTTGACTGATGGTAGCCGGCCAGATAGTCATGCATTTCGTGTCTGTGTGTGTGTGTGTGCGTGTGTGTTTCTGTTTGTGTGTCTGTCTGTTTGTGTGTCCGTGTCCGTGCATGCCTCAGGGATGTGTTGCTGCTGGCGTTATAATTTCTACTGTGTCTGCATGACTTAAACAGCCATAACATTAAGCAGGGCTGTTTCAGAACTGTGAAAATGATGCAAGATATATGCGCAAAACATCTACATGGCTTTTCAAAAATATTCTCCCAAAAAGTAGGGAGAAAAGGGAATAAACAGCTTTTTGGTGGTACATGAAAAGCAATAACTGAAATTCTAAACCTTTTGAAAAGTAGCAAAAAGAACCCTGAACCGACAAAACAACCAAAACTATTGTTCTTTTCTCCGTTCTTTGAACAGCTCTGCTTTGTTATGACTGCCTTAGCTACGAGGACACTGTAAATGGCACTGCTGGAACTGTCCCCCACAGAAGAATGGACTGCACCGCTAAATCTCTCACAGGTACCGGTGGAGCCAGGGCTGGGGGGGGGTGGGCAGTCTCTGGACTGTCTGCCCCGTGTGTGTGTGTGTGTGTGTGTGTGTGTGTGTGTGTGTGTGTGTGTGTGTGTGTGTGTGTGTGTGTGTGTGTGTGTGTGTGTGTGTGTGTGTGTGTGTGTGTGTGTGTGTGTGTATATTTATGCACGTGTGTGTGCGTGTGTGTGTATGCATGCATGTCGGAGCTTGACGTAAATCCCCTGCACCGGGCTGGATCCTGAGAACTCATTTAGCATCGATTTACTCCCCAAGTTGAAGCACTTTCGTTTAAAATTGAGTTTCAAGAGGGGGGGGTCACCATTTTGGATTCTTTAACGAGCTAATTTGTTTTGGGCCTCGTTAGGTCTTACTGGACTGGGTCAGTGGGTTTGGACCACATAAGTCAAGCTCTTGAATGCGTGTATATGTACATGGTCTGATGTCTATGTTTTTAACTCTCTTTTTGTTTGCTTTTTCTAACCAGAGCAGTGTGCGTGTGTGTGTCTCTTCCCAGTAGAAAAATGATGCTCCTTTGCTATTGACCACACCTTCTTCCCTAATTCTATTCGTGCCGAGCTGCAATCAGTGGAGCTTATTTAGGGTGCTATTCACCAACAACACAAGCCTCCTTTAACTCCCCCTTTCAGCTTCTCCTGCTGTTGATCCTCCCGAGAAGAGGGAGTTTTTTTCAAGATAAAAGCTCCCTTAGAGAAAATATTTCGCCTTCATTACTATTGATCTTTAGTCTACCTCGTGTTCTGTGCTGGCAATAATTGTTTCACAAAATAGCTCCTCTCCCCTGACGGCCTGCTTAAAAATAGAGATTCTCTCAGTGGAGGTTTGTCCTATTTTTGCTTTCTATAAAATTCTTTGAGGTTTGAACCAGGCGCCGAACCACCTGGATCTAGACGGCTTATCGGCGTGATTGAAGAAAATTCCACTGCTTTTCAATTCCGAGCTTTGTGTCCACAGCACTAGAAGTCTGCCGGGGCTAGGCTCTGGGAGCTACTGACATTGTATTTTGGAAACAAAAAACAATATTACAATATACAGTACTTATTGTGCAACGGCCGAATTGAGTTTATTCCACCTCGCAATTTCCCTCGTTCTGAATTTATATTCATTTCCTTTTTTTATCCGAGCGTGTTTGGATCGATTTAACTCACTCCGCTTTACCGTGGCCTTCGTCATCCATCCAAACTTATATCCTCCTGTTCTTATTAGCTTTTCGGTTGTTTCGAGGTAATTCGATTCCCGCGTCTCCTCTCCAGGCTCCGGTCCGGACACGCTAACATCGTTGCTCTCCCGAACGCTCTGAGCTGAATTAGATTTACCTCCGGCTGCGAGGGACTGCTCCGTGTTCCCCCCCAGCTCCCCGGAGGACCGGAGATGAAGGATGTACAGTGCAGGACGCCCGGAAACCTAAGCCCCTTATGAAATCATGCAATCACACTTCAGGCCTATTCAAGGCAACGAAACACCAGATACCTAATGCAGTTCAATCACATTGTTATTTATGGGCTGATGTATCCAATATCATGTAATGAAGTATTGCAGTGCTAAAGTGCTCTGCAGCTGCATGGACCTTTTTCGCCCCCTCTCGCATATCCCGGTCAATTCTAATTTTAACTACCGTTAATTCATTAAAAGAATAGAATAAATGTTCATTAACTGCCGCGTTTCCCAGCAGGCGCCTCTCCCTAACGGGAGCAGTGGTATGGTCCGCGATAGCGTCATGTCAGTGTGTCTTCGTGTGTAGTTACAGGCTGCGGGGGAACTTTTCAACAATTTGCATTTTAAGACTCTTATTTGCATAGATGAATAATGATGCTATTCTCCTCTTCATATTTCCTCGCCGGGGTCCTCAGTATATCCCAATTCCGCCGTGTACGTTTCAAACACTTAGGTGGGGGAGTGAAAGTGTCTGCAAACAAAGTATAAGCTGATAATGAAGAAAGATTCCCGGGCCCCCCTTAGCCGTGAGTGTGGGCGTGAGAAAGCGCAGGATTTAAACAACAGGCTTCCTGCCTCCTGCTCCTCCTCCTTCCTGCTCTATGGTCCAGCACTCCACTGACATCCATAGAAAGGCCAATTTGTCTTCATTAATAACAGAGGAGAAGCGTAACGGGGTATTGCCTGTCCTCTGCTGCTCATATCCTAGTTACCCTTCCTTCCTTCCTTCGTTCCTTGCTCCCTGCCTGCTCCCCCTTCCCGGAGCACTCCTCTCGGTGTGATTGTCCACTGTGCATGGGCGTCACTCCTGACAGGTAGGCAATGGCATGTAAATCCCTGCCTTGTTAGCCTGTGTCGCGGGGCTGTGTCGCGGGGCTGTGTAGCGGTGGCTGTGGTTAATCACTCATCCTCCAGCCACCAGCGTCTCACCGGGCTCTATCCTGAGCCGGGACCCTGTGATGGATGATGCCGAGGGAGGGGGGTGTTTTTGAGTGTGTGTGTGTGTCAGTGTGTGCGTGCCGGCATGGCTGTGCGTGCTGGCATGCATGCGCTCATCAGTGTAAACATAGGGCCGCTACTTAAGTGCGTGCGGGTATCGCGTTCGCACATACCCAGACGTGGTCACCAGCCGCTGGAAACCCGAAGCAGCTCTCGGCGAGCGAGGCATAGAAAGCCAATGTCACTCAATCTCCCTCGCCCCTGCCCCCCCCCCCCCCCGCCCAGCCCCATGACACCGGCCCCCACGAGTGATACCTTCACACTTAACACCGGGAGTCGCAGGGAGCCGTCGTCCGAACCAGTTGTCCAACAGCGCGGCATTGTGCTGTAACTTCAGACGTTTAACGACCCGAGGAACCTGATGCTTAATGCTCATGTCCCACGGTCAATAATTGATTCGGTGTTTAAATGCACCATGGGCGAGGGTTGGGTCCCTCGGTGTGGACAGACTACAGTGGACCCCTGTGCTATTCCTCAGTGTCTGTTTGGGGGGTGGGTGGATGATTGGGGGAGGGGGGAGGGGGGGGGGTCAACGCGGCTTTGGGCCGTGCTGTCCGTCAACTCGGCCGCTTCCTGCCCGACCCGCTGGCCCCTCCCTCCTGCAGTCGGCCCTGATAACCTTCATGAAAGCCCCCCTGTCATGAGCCCCCCAAATATCTCCTGGCGGCGGCTAGAGGGCTCTTATCTTCACTCATACACATTGGCCACGCACGCACACTCGCGGGCACACACACACACACACACACACACACACACACACACACACACACACACACACACACACACACACACACACACAAAGTAACGGACACACACACACAGTAACAGACACACACACACACAGTAACAGACACACTGACACACACAGTAACAGACACACTGACACACACACACACACAGGTAAATAACTGTCTCCCATAATCTGTGCTACCGCCACACCACCATCCACCGCCAAAACTCTTTACCCTGCCTTTTCTTTTTCTGGGAGGGCAGAACTGTCACCCCTCTTCATCCCTAATGTGCTGCTTCACTTTCATTGCTTTCATTATGTTTATAAAGGGTATATGGCCCTAGCAGGTGTTTTGAACGACCGTCAGATAGGGTAATGTGATGGATGTTGCATTAGGAGGAGCATTATGGGAGGGCTTCCCCCTGAAGGGTAACAACGTTCTTGTCTAACGTTGAGATTAGCCGTGGAACAAACACATATTTTAAGGAATAAAATGAGCCTGCCACAATTCCCTAAGGCACGTAACGCGGGAATGTAACGCAGGGCTAACACAGGACTGTAACGCGATGCAGAAACATCCCTACGACTGGTTCTGAAGACGCATGCAATTAGCCGGCCGAATTAAGCAGAACCGAACGAAATGACACGCGAGAAAAGACCGGGTCAGACGCTGATTAATGCCGCCGCAATGTTTATTGTGATTAAGCGACGTAAGGCTAATTAAAATCCAGAGTAAACGCCTTACCTGGGTAAATATGGAGCAGGTCCTTGAGGAGCCAAAGAGAGGAAAAGGTAGATTAAGTAGAAGCACAACGGCGGAACCACGCGACGGCCCCCTCGTCACCTTGAGCTTAATTAAACACACACGTATTGTCTGCACGCCCCACGGCGGTCTGCCGGGACGCCCCAACGCTGATGTGGGTAGCAACTCAAGGATCGTAAAGGGGATCCATGCCGTACAGAACTGTATTGGTTCTAGAGACATTTATTATTATTTTCTAAATGTGGCAAATGCCCAGATCCATTAAGGGATACCGTATTGTCAATTTAACATTTAAACTTATTTTTTATAATAACCGATCATTATAACAATGTTACGTTCCCAGCTCAACAGGTGACTTGATGCCTCTACACACAGTGCATGTAGTACAATTGTGTATAAATATTTACATATGTTTCCCCCATTATGAAGATGCTCCTACCTATTATGTGACACTGATTACATTATACGATTTAACCGTTTTTTTGTTTTAAAAACACAAGCTCAGCTGGAAACCCAGCAAATCACACAGTAGTCAAAGCTAACCACCTGACACTAAATAACAGGCCTTTAAATGCCTTATCGAGCCATTAAACGGCACATAATCTCCACATGTGCCGTGCGTGGATTGCGGTCATCTTTTCGGTATGAACTGATGGCTGGAGAGACCGGTGGGAAGCCCCGTTCATGATCTCCATCGCCCAGAGCAGACCAGGCGACGGCTCAACACATCACCCCCCTGCGGGTCTCTCTCCCTGGGCTCCCCTGCCTCCTCACTCCCTCCTAGAGCGACATGACAGCCCCGGAGCCAGGCGCTCAGCCATGCAGCATCATGGCATCTAAAGCCGCCACCACATTAGAAAGAACGCCCTCTAGGGCAGACGGCATCTTTGAATATATTAGAAGATGACTGGAGAAACCACTCGCTCGGGGGTGTCAGACGTAACTCTCTCTCCCTCTCTCTCCCCCCCCCCCCCTCCATCCATGCCTATTGAATCACTTTACCATAATTCCAGAAATGCCCGAATGCTATTATTCAGATGTGCAACCAAGCAAATCTGCGCAAGAATGGCCTGAAACTCCTCATCCTCTCTGGGAGTAAAGTGCATGCACTCTTCAACTCCCCGCACAATTACACGGTAATCTGCGACGTGAAATGAGGACTAGGCTTTTAATGGGAAGAGGAGGCGAGGCCCCGACTTCATCCCTCAGATGAAAAAGTTGTCCAATGTCCATGCTGCCCAATTCCTAACTCCTCTCCCACAGGGGTTGGTTTGTACCCAAGTATTGTTAATTTTAATAATGCTTATACTTTCAAGTTGTATAGCGCTTTTCTAAATACTGCAAGGCACTTCACAGAGTTAACACACGGGGTCAAACCATTGATTGGTACTTGTCTAAATGAACGTACCTGGCATTAAAGTGATGGCCGAGGGAGACACGGGCGAGGTTCCAGGCATGGCCATTATCACCAGTAGGATTACGAAACCACTTGGCCCTCCTTTCAGATGCCTCTCGCTTAACACGGTGACATCATGCGGCTATCACCGGCTATTGAATGTCCTCATCTCCGGTTCACCGGCTGATATAAATACTTGCTGATGGAACCTGTCATTATCAAGTCTGTGTTCCCGCGGGCTGTAGTGCCTTTAAAAGGGCTGCAGGAAGGAACAGTCTCTTCTCTAAGTAAACGGCGGCAGATAGAGAGTCGAGCTAATGACGTGAGTATAATGCCTTTGATATCATGGCAGTAGAATCAGATGTTCAGTTAGCTAGCGACTAGCTGCCTGCCCTAGTCGCTAGCTAACTGAAAAGTCTGCTGAAAGCCTTACTGGGGTTTGCCCAGTTCGAATACAGATAGGACCTATCATGTAGGTATGCGTCTGCATACTTACATGGTATGCAGATGTATGACATTCGATTGCTGGTATAATTATTAGTGCCACCTGCAGACATTGTCGGAGCTTGTTCTCTGGGAATTGTAGTCATTGCGTATCACAAAAACAATGAAGCAATGGTGGCTCGCGATTCCACGAACCAGACCTGGCCTGGTCCTCCTCTCCCTTAACGAAACCCTAACGTTTTACGATATTAAATAAAGTACATGCTTTAATGTCGACCGGTGAATCAGGCGCCCTAGGGGTTCGCCAATAAAATCCCAGAATTAACTTACGTTTGTTGGGTCTCTGGTCTTTGCTATTTTTTTGTGTTCCTTTTTAAATTAAATTACCAAACGGCTCGGTTGTCCCTTTTACAGTTTTGGTAAACCATTAGGGCTGACGGGCAGCAGGACATCCACCACTATGGACCCCCGCCACCCCCCTATCCCCATAGTGGTACTCTGTGCTTCTTTATTACCCAGACTCCCCTGCTCCGGCTCTCTGGTGGACACGGAAGAAGTCTCGACCCGTTAAGCCCGCTGCATTTATTAAAACCCCCACACTGTTTAACGAGTGGTCCACTCTTAAGTGAAAGATATGCTCTTACGCCAGCCCTCGATTTACACTGGTAATACCCCTGTTTGGACGGCCGCCATGTATTATTCAGGGGGGGGGGGGGCTACGTCTGGAGAGCGTCTGCCAACGCGATGGATCGCTCCGAGGCTGGTTCCAAATGCAGAATGCAGAATGCACATAATACTTTATTGAGGGAGCGAAGAAAAGCTTTTATTGTGTTATTGAGAAGAATCATTGAGCACCGCTGTGTCTCTGACCCGCCGTGTCTGATGATGAATACCGGCCGTTTTAAATCCCTGTGTTGTTCTCTAATCTCGAGGATTCATCATGTTTAATCGCCGCCACTTTTGGATTTAATCAGATCTCTCTCCTGCCGGTGGAGAGGCGCTGGAGTCGGGTTCACGGTCTCGTAAAGAAACGAGAGGTGGGGTTTTCTAAAACGTAATCAAGGGCATCCCGTTCCTTGACCTTGGTCTAATGAGCGGGGAGGACCCACGTGTGAGGTGCTCTCACTTGGGAGAGCACCCGACGCACTGCACTAACCTAATCTTCCTTTCAATCCTTTTTCTCCTCTTCCTGTTCTGCTGCTCTGCTGCCAGGGCTGATATCTGTGCCGTGGAACCAGCTCTCGGTTCCACACTGAATTTATGCTCTTCTACTCCTGCAACTGCCTACATCTATTTTCTTCATGTGTGCCTTTTTTTCTTCCTCTCTCTCTCTCTCGCTCACTCACCCATCGTGCCTCCCCTCCCTCAACCCTCCCCTCTTTCCTGGTGGTTGTGTCCCGGTGTCTCCCTCATCTCCCCCCCCCCCCCCCCCCCCCCCGTCTCCTCTCGTGTGGTTTACTCCTTCCACCTCCTGACCACTGTCTCCCTTCCTTCCGTCTCCCCTCCCTCCCCCTCCCCCTCCCCCTCCACCCCCTCGCTGGTGATCCGGGCCACGCTTGCAGTAGAGATTAAAGTGATCAAGGACCTACCGTGGCCCCCCCCCGTGGGCCAGCTCAACAGCACCTCCCCCCTGCTGGAGGACGAGGAGCCCCCGTCTCCCTCCCAGCCCCCCCCAGGCCAGAGCGGCTGTGACCAGCACCACAATGGTGGGTGATTGGTGTCGCCGTGTAACCGTCCGTCGGAGCCTCGACCCCGCTCTCCCACTCTCTCTCACCCCCCACCCCCGCAGAACCAGGGCCGGGCTCTCTCTGTGGTTCTCCACCCCGGGGGGGCCACATTCACCCCTGGGGTGGGGGCCCGATTCGGAAATCCGGGCGATCAGAGATTTGCATTGATTGTTTAATCTGTTTTGAATCCTAGGGGATAATGGCAGCGCTGGTTGATTGGTGCAGAGATGTGTGCGTGTAAAGTCAAATTATTATTGTTAATATTATTAACATGCTAGCATGTTGTTGGGACCCTAAAAGGCTCAGTGGCTAAAATGGGTTAGAAACCTTTGATGTACCCCAGCATTTATATCTTTATTCATCCGACAAACCATACCGCCATCTTCACATCTATGTATCCGACCCATCGTTGTATGTATTTTGAGGATCAAGGGTTGAGTTCATAAAAGTTGATTTGATCTACTTTTTGTAGGTGATATTGGTTTTCCTGTCACTTCCATCTGCTATTTATTTCACCGTGTGTGTGCAGTAGAAGTTTCCACTTAGAGGTCAAAGTGTTATTGTATAGTATAGTAGAATTGCAACGATATTATAATTTAATCTATGGGGTTTGGCTAGTTTCTGCCATGAAAATGCAAATATTGACATGACTTTCATTGGGTGTTAAAATAATTGCGTACGCTTTCCCTTTCGTGGCAAGGTAAGCAAACGAGCAACTGTTCAACCTTTGTTGTGGATCAAAGCTCTGTAAGATCTGACACCAGGCCCCGCTAAAAGAAACAATGGTTCTGTCAGAACTTCCCTTGGCGGACATTAATTCACCACGGCCCAGGTTTTGTCGCTGAAGGCTCATTAGTTTTTATTTGACTGCGTTTCCTTCTGAACGGGCGCAGCCACTCCCAGTGACCCCTATTTCCTCTCGCCAACAATCAGAACCTTGAAAACGCGACTTGGGCACGGTGCTCAGAAGCAGCCCTTGTGAGCACAAACATTCTGACGAATCGTGAACGCTTTCGGGGGTCACGGCGTTCCGTCAAGCGTAAACCGCAAATAAAAGCCCTTTTTTTTCAAACCGAAAGCCATTAGCGGACGCCGGCATCTCGTGGCTCCCGCCGGAGCCTTCTAGGCAGGGACTGAGATCACTCAGGGAGAAGGGGGCCGTTTGCAGCAGAACTAATGGCCGGATTGGGATTTCCTTCCCAGGAGTGTGAAGGGCTCGGAGCCGGACCGTGTAAGAGGACACTGATGTGTGTGTGGTGGACGCGAGGACAGCGGCCACCGATGATTTATTCCCCGTAATTCCTTGGGAAAGGTTCTGTTTTCTCGGCTGACGCAAGTGGGCTTAGGGTCGGCGTCCGAAGTGAAAGGGGACCCCGTCTCTTTCTGAGGGAGTTGGACCCCCAGACATGGAGGAGGTCAGAGATCAGAGTGGAAGACATTTTTGCCTTGTGTAGGGGGTCATGGGGGGGAGGGGGGGGGGGGGACTTGGGCCTCGTGACCCTGTGACCCCTGTGAGTACAGTTACAACCTTGGCCTACACCATTGAGAGATCCCTCATTCGCCACGCACACACACACTCTTTCTCTTTCTCTTTGCGACCACCTGCCGCCTCTTACTAAGTTGTGTGTTGGCAATGATATTGTGTTCGCAACAACCCAGAGCCCTTTTCAGTACACGGAAGGACTGCCTCATTCGCTCAGGATCCTTATCAAAAACCTAAAAATTGTGTGACAAGGAAGGTGGCCCATTTACATATAAATGGGAACTCTTTTGTCCTTTCCTGGAATAATGAGCTTTTCGGTTTGCCTTTTGTCTTAAAAAACTGTTCCCTTTCCATTTTCCGTCCCCTTCTCTTTTGTATTAATTACGTTGGAAACTAATTAATTAAAAAGTTTCCCTGATTCCATTTAATTACAGGAACTGTTTTTTGCAGTCAAGCTTTTCCTTTGTGTTTGGGAAAAGTAACAAGTTTGCTAAGAAGATTGCAGTGGGTGCTGTTTTGTAATCAAGGCTTTGTGGATAGATATAATTGTACCCCTAACTATAATTATTTGTAATTAGCAGTAAGGTCACTTCCCTAGATGGTGTATTATTTCTCGTTGGGTTTTATTTTCAGACTTTGCTGCTTATTTTAATGAGCTGTGGATCCCTTAATCACTTCACAACAACCCAAAGCTGGAAAATGGCTGTGTTTGTCACACATATCTACCGTTTACGACTCCATTGCCCCAGAGTCCTCGACCTTTCTCTGTTCAGACCAGTGAATTAAGGGACATTAGCGTGGAAATGATAAACATCAGTTCAGAAAAATTGTCATTGTCAATGAGGAGAGAAGAAAAGTTTAAGTGCACCCTTTATTAAGAGTTTGAAAGAGTTGCAATAACGAAGAGAGTTGAAAGCTTGATAACGAGCAACAGCTGGCTAAACTGAAACCTAGCATTTTTTAATTTAAGTATTCCACTGGCTAAATACATGTCAATTATCAGGATTTTAAGATGGTTCCTCAATTAACCAAATAAGCTTTTGCTTAACCTGTTTTGGACCATGTGTAGTAGATATGAAAACAAATAATCAACGCAGTGCAAAAGTGGCTTGATCGATGTTGCGTGGTCTTTGTAATCTAGGTTGTGCTGTTGTTTAGTCTGGCGTCACATTCCACTGCTGCCTCAGCCTGATTATGGTGATGTCACTGTGACCTCAGTGGCCTGCGCTTATCTCGCTGCTGGCCAATCAGCACGGCCCCCCCCGCCCCCTCCTTGTTTGCGTACAAAGCACCCGGACCAGAGACGCGCTTGCAGAGGGCGCCCTATCCGCCGTGTCCATCAGTCACCGTCTGACTGACAGTCCAATCTGATGCACAGATTCCATTTAGCAGGCTCTACAGGCAACAATCAAGATGGCCCGCGCAGATGTGCACGTGAACACTCAACACATACGCTCAGCATGGGCACACTCAACATGTACACTCAGCATGGGCACACTCAACACGTATACACTCAACACGTGCACGCTCAACCCGTGCACCCTCAGCACGTGCACGCTCAGCACGCGCACGCTCAGCACGTGCAAGCTCAACACGTGCACGCTCAGTATGTGTACACTCAAGACATGCATACAACACGTGCACACTCAACACATGCACACTCAACACATGCACACGCCTATGTGCACTTACACAATGCAGCCTCCATGTAGATTGGGAGAGAACGAATGACTTGACTCTCTTCTGTGTGTGTTTTTGTGTGTGTGAGTGCATGCCTGCTGGTGTGTGTGTGTGTGTGTGTGTGTGCCGGCGTGCGTGTGAGTGTGCGCGCCGGCTCTTGTCTCTTTTTAACTACCTATCAGGGTCTTTCTCCCGTGAGCCGATCCTCCCATCAATTCCCTGCGCTGTGTGCTGGAGTGTGTGCTCTGGAGAATGAAGAGGGGGGGGAGGGGCGGGGGGAATGAGTTTGGTCGGCTTCCAGCCGTGTTCACCCCTAGACCATAATACTCGCGCAGATCCAGCGAGGGCTTTCAAGGCGGCCAGACATGGGTTCCTTTCACACATGGCCGCTTGAAATGATCACGTTTGTTTAGCTTGGGTTCTGCTTTCAGGCGGCAGCAGGGCAGCGATGAGGACCAGAGATGGAGCGGTCTGATCAGATAAGAGAGAGGCTTGATGGAGTCCACCCGTGGGGGATCTCTGCCCGTTCAAAGTGTGGAGATGACCAGATAGCCCGTATTTAGTTTGGTTCGTCACTTCCACATCCCAGATTTGAGGATAATTTTTCGACAGTCTGCATTTGATTAGGAATCAAGTGATCATGGTTTGTTTGTGTCTAGATAAGGAAGTTAAACGTTACGGCTTTCAAAAGCTGCGCTTGGAGATAGATTACTACATGCACACAAGTGCAAATAAGGTCCAGTAAGTTTGGGTCTCATTGGCATCCAGAGACCAATGAGAGATCATTAATTATGATGGATACAGGATGTGGAGATGCTTTGGCATGTCTTCTACGAAATGTGGAGTACTATGACTGCTTTTTGACCTGTGACTTTAAGAATAGTGCCTTTCTGGATCAGACGTGATGTTGAATAGAAACGTAATCGCTTGTTGTTTCTGTCTACACAGGGTGCTCAACCCCACATACAGATGTACACACACACTCACACAGACACATATGTACACACACTCAGACAGACACGGATGTACACACACTCAGACAGACACAGATTTACACACAATCAGACAGACACAGATGTACACCCACTCACACACATGGATGTACACATGCACGCACGCACGCACACACATACCGTGAGCACTTTGCCAGTATTTTTTAGATAGATTGGTGCCTGCAATTCTTTCCCATTTCGCCTTTCTCTTCGAACGCACACACAAACACAAACAAAACGCATACTCAACATACAAACACAGCAGGCAGGGAAAGAATATAGGGATGGGGGGAGGGGGGGGGGGGGAAGAATGACATGCGGTGACGGGGGGGAGACGGTGGCCATGTTGTCATGTTGTGATCCGTTATGGGCTGACAAGAATAAGAAGCCACAGACGCACATCAACTCCTTTCACCTTGGTCAGTTTCCATGGAAACGCTGTCTTTCGCTCATACCCCGAGCACACGCGTGCCAACACGCACGTACGGGGTTCGTAGTTGTGCATATGTGTGTGTGTCAAGTGGGAGCTGTACGTAGGCCTATGTGAATTAAATACAATAATAAGTTAATTGCCTTGCTGTCTTCTAGCTGAGGTTCTGGGAAGAATGCACACTACAGGAGAACAATTGTGTTACTTCCAGGCAGATAACAAATGTCAATCAACCTGAGAAAGATATTTCTTGACTCACGGATGTTAGTGAGCCTTCTCCCGATTTCTATTTGAGGGAAAGCAACCTGAACTAAAGGACAAGACCTCGGAGCTCAGTCGGTCTGCATCTCAGTGGACAGGAGGGGAAGAGAGGCCCCTAGTGGCCGGAAATAGAACTGCAGAGGATTTGAGTCAAGCACAAAGTACATATCAGGCTGTGGTTTTTCTTAACATTCTTATCATTATATCCCCTCAATTAAAAAAAAAAAGGTTTTATTTTTGTATAATAAAAACCATAAGTCGTAATAAAAGTAAGAAAAAATGCATGTTGATTAATTAGGGCTGGAGTTACACACCCAACCATGTGTTAATTCTTCCTCTGTGTACCGGGCGGTTGTCATGTGTGGCTGCCATCCCTTTGTCCCAGAGCTTCCGCTAATGCAATGAAGAGCGTCAGGGCCGCGTTGTCCTTTTGTAACCTATCTAAACGGATTGATAGCAGCATGCAGGGGTGTGTAATGTGATATCCGTTGGCTGCTGTTTGAGGACCAGGGAGCCGTAGGGCCCTGTTCTCCTCCTCAATTTGTTTTGCGATCACAGCGCCTGGCTGTCCTTGCCATGGTTGCCATGTTGGAGTCCAGGTAATTAAGCATTAGCATCTGATTAGCCGAGCGATGGCGGGAAAACGTGACTGAAGAATATTATGTGGGTTGTGCCAGCTAGCTGGGAGCGTTCCATTAAAAGGCTTGACTATAATGTACACCTTCCTCCCAACCAGGAAATGCATTCTATTGGAATAGTTTCTTAAAATATGAAAAACAGAGGCTGCAATGGCTTGAGAAGCAAGGCAGTGACTCTAAATAGGTTGTTTTCAAAGATAAGGGCGCTTTTAGTCTGCTGTGTCAAACAGAGACGTAATGGGAATGAACCCTACTTGAACCAACTATTCCCACTCTCTGATGACATTTACCGCCGTCGGTGCGTTTGAACCCCAGAGCTCCGTGTCAGAACCAATGTGTTCCATCGCTCTCTCCGTTCATCCTACACTGGTCCTACGCTCTCACTGTGATATGGTTGAGAAAGCACAGCTTTTCTGTACAGTTTCTGCTGCTGTTGTCCTACTCCTGTCCCTTGACTACTTTTTTATAAAAAGACTCCCTTAATGATCGACTACCTTCTCCCATTCAGAGATTTGTATTGGTGAGCATGTGCGCGTGTGTGTGTGTGTGTGTGTGTGTGTGTGTGTGTTTGTAATGTATGTGTGTGTGAATGTAGCTGTGTGTCTGAGAGCCTTGTAGCCATGTGTGTACAGTGGCGTACCATCGATTCATGCCTCATTCTTTGTGTACATGACCTTCAGCCAAGCGTTTCCCACAAAGTGTGCGTCTGTGCGTGTGTACATGTGTGTTTGTGTTTGAACAACATCCCTACTTCACGCCAATGGTGAAGGGCTTGCAGATTTAGCCGGCAGCCCAACTGAATCACAAGTCAGCCCTATTCATGCAATCTGTGAGAACATTCAATGGGCCTTGTGCATTCTGATGTCCACTGATAACATGGGATTCCATTCATTTTTATTTGGCATGATTCCACCGACTATAGTTTCAACCACGTCTCTCTTCCTCTGTCCCCCCCCCCCCCCAGTCCAGTTTGAGGGCGTGGACAAGCCCCGCGGCTCGCCCCCCGGCGAGGCGAAGACCCGGCCGCCCCAGCGCCACTCCAGCGGCTGTCTGGTCAACACCAAGATGACCCCGCTGGACCACTGCAGCCCCTCCCAGGGGGAGCGCATCGACCCCGGCCTGCCCCTGGAGAACCAGTTGTGAGTCTCAGGGTTCAGGGACCGCCATAGACTCAAGCTAGAGACTGCATGTCTTGGCTCAAAGAATCCATAGTACAGCGGGTGTGTGTGTGTGTGTGTGTGTGTGTGTGTGTGTGTGTGTGTGTGTGTGTGTGTGTGTGTGTGTGTGTGTGTGTGTGTGTGTGTGTGTGTGTGTGTGTGTGTGTGTCTTCTCCTCGCGGAGGGATGTGTGTGCGCGTTTTTACATCGGTCTGTGTGTGTGTACATCTATTTCTACATCTGTGTGTGTGATGTTTCTCCTCCATCGGAATCATTGTATGCGTAATCCTTTTCACCGTGGATTAAAAGGCAGAAAACGGGGGTCGGAGGAATTGCTAAACGGTTCCTAATGGTTGCTGCTTATCGTGTGTTCTTGGGGGTTAGCCCGGCCGCTATGGGAAGAGTCCCTCTATGAAGCCGGGCTCGTGGTGCTCTGCAGCCCGTTGATGAGCTCCATCCCTCTTCCTCTCAGCTGGTACCACGGGGCCGTGAGCCGCACCGACGCCGAGTCCCTCTTGAGGCTCTGCAAGGAGGCCAGTTACCTGGTGAGGAACAGCGAGACCAGCAAGAACGACTTCTCCCTGTCCCTCAAGTAAGGCACACACACACACACGGGCACACACGTGCACGCATTCACACACGGGCACGCATGCACGAGGACACACAGGAACACAAGCATGCGGACACAAACACATGCGCAGACGCACACTCTCACACAAACAAGTACACAGACGCACGCATTCACAGACACACACAGGAATGCATGCACGCACACACAGACACACACACACTCACACACAGACGTGCATGCACACAAACACACGCAGACACGCACACACACACACGCAACCAGACACAAACATTGGGACATGCGTTCAAACACATGCGCACACACACACATACAAACAGACACACACTCTGAAAGACAATCACATGCACAGGCATTCACACACAAACATCATTCCTCATAATCATTACTATGGATGCCTACAGGGCGAACATGTCTTCCTCTGCTGCACCGTCAATCCCTCCTATCTGTTCTCCACGTGTGTGTGTGTGTGTGTGTGTGTGTGAGCTCTGGGGACGGAGGGCTGTGAGAAACGAGGCAGAGCGCGGCGTCCGCACGATCAGGAACCCGATGAGATAAGCAAATCTTGCAAATGAAAACATAATCATTCTAGCATTTTTCTAACGCGTCAACATAAAGATTAGCGCAGCAAATCTATGAAAACAGCATTAGGCAATCTGGGGTCCCGATCGTCGGTTTGGTTCGTGAGATTGTGGTGCAAATTAAGACCGAGTACAATTGAGTTGAGTTAGCCCTCGTCTCCTTCCCGCTCTGCAACACACGCCGTAGTGCGGCCGAGCCCCCTGGGGTAGACGCTACCCCTCGCCTGCTGACTCAGCCCCCTCAGTATGGTAATGGACCTCACCTCCCTCACCCCATCTCCCCCCCCCTACATGCCCCCCCAACCCACTGTATCTCCCCATTCCTCCACCCCAGACCGCTCCAGATCTGCTGATGCGCCGCCAACTCGGTTAACCGTGCCCCTTCTCTCTTGTGACCCCTGACCCAAGGCGCTGGCCAGCAAGGGGGGGGGGCGGCGGGGGCGGTCAGAGGCACTGCTCTGATTGGTTTAGCCCTGTCTGACATTTGGGTGGAGGTTACTTTTCTGCACCATTGGGACAAATCCGCCCCCGTGGTGCTGTCATCTCCGATTGGCTTGACGTCGCGGCCCAGGGCGGGGGGGTTTGAAGGGTGTGGAGGGGGGGGGGGGGGCTACCTGAAGGTCACGACCCCGGCTGCGGACCACTACTTTACAGTTTCTCCACAAATCCCTTCGTACACATTTCGGGCCCCTCGTCATGTCCTCGCTGTAGCACAGAGACGACGGATGATATCGTAGCTGCGGCACCTTCCTGTTATCGCCGTCACTGTTTGATATGTTTTTGTTTTGTTTGTTTAGTTTGATTTTCAAGGCACGCTCAGTGATGTAACATCAATAAGCTCACCGTCCAAGGCCTTGCTTATTAAAGACGCCAGATATAAAAAAATTTGGTTAAAAAGTGTAGCTCTCTTTCTGTTCTTCGAGTGGATCGATAACACTGGCCACCACTGGTCCACTGGTTCTCCATACTGGTCCCGTTTATCTCCCTCTTCTGTTTGGCTGTGTTTCCACGTGACAGACGGCCCGACTATAAGTCTGGGATTTATTTTTCAGCCATCCCTCTGCCTGGCTGCTTGACTGAACCACTGAGTCCCTGTCGGCCGGACTAAGTGCCTTGTCCTGAATGCCCGCGAGCACGGCTACGTGACATATCTGCCTGGTTAACTGACCCAGGGTCTGTCTGATCCCCAGAAGTGGTAACGTCATTATCTTCACGACTGCGTAATGTCATTAGAAAACAGGCAGGGCCAAAATCTACCTGTATGATATGTAAATGGTACGGTATAATGGCTGTGTTCACATGCTGAGTACAGTTACAATATTTTATTATCTGCATATCATATCCTATGAAATACTGAAAATACCTTATGATATCATACGGCATCGTAACTGTACACACATGTCGAGTACAGTTTGGCTTTGCATGCAACCAAAAAACAAATACTGAGCCCGCGAGCCGATGGCGCCGAGTGCCTTGCTCAAAGGCACCTCTGCGGAACTCACCTTCCATAGGATTTTAAACAGCGGGGAGAGATGCTGCACCTACAGCAGCGAACCTCACGCTCCTGACCTTTCGGCCATCCTAGTATAATCCAACGCGCAGGAAACGACTCAGGTGGAGACGTGCCCCCTCAGCCCCCCACCCCCCCCACCCCCACCGGGCACCCTGACAACCTGGCTAGGAGGGTGGGGGGGGGGTGCGGGCGGACGGACAGGAAGCGGGACTCCGGCGGCCCTCCCTCACCTCAGTGGGGGGGTAGGAGGGCAGGGCGCTGACCTTTAGCGCCAGCTGGCCGCTCTGCCCGCGCCAATGGGCTCGTTGACCCCCTTGGCGCTCCCACCCTTACGATAAGGTCAGACACTGGGGGCGGTGGGGGTTCTGACGCCAAGGAAGATGAAACGAGGGGGGGGGGGGCGACGGGCGACAGGAGAGTACACAGAAGTCCTGGTGGGCCTCTGTGTGCGTGCCAGTCGGCACAGACTGTAGGTTCTCTGTTGTGTGCTGTGCGTGTGGTTCTCACGGCACAAGCTTGCGTGTCTGTAAAACATTATTCAGGTGTTTGCGGTAGAGGCCTAAAACAGGAGTTGTGTTGACCGAGGCCGTGGCTGGTGGGAGGTGGGGGAGGCCCAGTCTGATAAGGCCGCTGAACTCATCAGCGGGCCGATCCATGGGAACCACACCAGCCGGGCCGCTTCAGACGGCAGGCAGTCCAGGGTCAGGGGCCGCAGCGCTCCTCTCATTCCCCCACAGAGACCCCCCGACGGGGCCTGACGTGGTCCTCCCCGGCGGAGGGCAGCGAGTGAAATGCATAAGAGCACGCGGTGATGTGTTTGCGTCGTACATTGTTGATGCTGAGGGACTCGGCTGACACCCCACGCCTTCAGATGTATTTACAACCTGGAGGGAAAACGTTCTCCGCGTCCGGGCGAGCTCTCACTGACCCGGGGCCTTCTCTTCTGACTCCCTCTCCCTCGCTCCTCTCCCTTTATCCTTCCCTCTCTGTCTCTGTCCATTTATCTCTCCATCTCTCTTCCCATTTCTCTCTCCCTCTCTCCTCTCCCGTTTTCTGCCTCTTTCCATGTATCTCTCCCTCTCTCTCCTCTCTTTATCCTTCCCTCTCTCTCCTTTTTCCTCTCCCTTCATCTCTCCCTCTTTCTTCATCTCTCCCCCTCTCGTTCTCTCTTGTAAAGCCGTATTGTAATAGCAGAGGAAGACGTGTTCCAGCCACATTGTTCCTCAATCTCTCCCTCTCTCTCAATCAACATATTACCAACCTTTCTTCAGACTTTCTTCTTTATTTCTTGCTGCTTATTTTTACCCATTCCTTGCTTTGTCTCTCTCTCTCTCTCTCTCTCTCTTTCTCGCTCGCCCTCTGGCTCTTCCTCCACAAGAGCTAGGTATGTGCTTTTATTTTTCTTTCTTTCCAGCTCATACACGCACACACACAAACACAAACACACACACACACACACACACACACAAAACTAATAACATGGTGCTCACTGCAGGTATGAGGACAAATTCTTCTTGCATCACCGCCGACCAAACAACATATATAACACACTGTTAATAATGGAGTGGAGCAATGTCCGTGTTCAAACAGAACTGATGGACGCTGCTGATGTCCCAGACACGAGGACAACAGACGCACTGTACAGCACCAATGGCTCTGCTCCCTCCCCGAGAGCCAAGTTGTTTGATTCTGATGTATATGTTCACACTATAGCTGCATCGCGCCACAATGTAATGCATCAAAGGTAGGCGCTAAGTTATAAGGCCTCAGAGCACAATACGGTTTAACCCAAAGTTGTAGACCGCAACACGCAGGATAATAGACCTCCCCCCCCCCCCGCCCCCATCTTCCACTTAAACTGAATTATGATTCCACAATAAATGTCAACAAACCGATGAATGGCCTGTCTGCTGGGAAGCAGCCCCACATTTAAAATTAAGATCTCTCTCTCTCTCTCTCTCTCTCTCTCTCTCTCTCTCTCTCTCTCTCTCTCTCTCTCTCTCTCTCTCTCTCTCTCTCTCTCTCTCTCTCTCTCTCTCTCTCTCTCTCTCTCTCTCTCTCTCTCTCTCTCTCTCTCTCTCTCTCTCTCTCTCTCTCTCTCATATATATTTATATGTATATACAGTTGTCTCGGTTTCTGTCCCTGTTGGGCTGAAACCAGATAAGCCTAAACAAAAAACAGCCAGATAAGAAGCGCTGACTGGGGAATCAGCCGGGACTCTAAAAAGGCTGCCAGTGATGTGTTTGTCTTTTTAAAGTGAATGTCTGTAACCTGAGGCCTCTTTTTTTTCCGTGCGTGAGCATTCATCACTCGTACCTCTCGCAGAGCAGACTAAAACCTAAAGCGATTGCGCCGTCGCTCTGAGACTAGGCGGCCGGGGTATTCCCAGCTCTCCGGGTATCACGATGATCTGGGCTGGTAATGGCTTCTTCTGCGGCAGGAGTCGGAGGCGCGGAGACATGCGATAGCTTTGTTTACATCTCTTTTTATTGCCCAGACGGCCTGCAGAGCTCTCCCACGGTGCGCCTTGAACAGAGGAAAAGTTGACAAAGTCTCGCATGACGGGTGTGCTGTCGAACACGGTGCTTAGTGTTGCATTTTAACATTTTATTGAAAGGCGCAGTCTGTAGGATTTACTGGTATCTATGATGGACGTTGGCGGAAATGGAAAGCGAATATTCAGAAGTGGATATAAGAGGCGTTGTGTTTTGGATACCTGAGAATGAGCCCTTTTATATCTTCTTAGGGAGTGGGTCCTCTTCCACGGAGCCCACCGTCTTGCATCATGTTTCAGTAGCCCATACCGTAGCCCATACCGTAGCCCATACCGTAGCCCATACCGTAGCCCATACCGTAGCCCATACCGTAGCCCATACCGTAGCCCATACCGTAGCCCATACCGTGGCCCATACCGTGGCCCATACAGTGGCCCATACCGTAGCCCATACCGTAGCCCATACCGTAGCCCATACCGTAGCCCATACAGTAGCCCATACCGTAGCCCATACCGTAGCCATACAGTGGCCCATACAGTGGCCCATACAGTGGCCTATACAGTAGCCCATAAGGGACAAACGGCTCTAGAGAAGACACATTTTTATAAAACGCTACCATAAATGCTGATATATTTTTGAATGAACTGAATAATAATCTCCTACACGCTGTACCTTTAAGAAGATTCTCTAACTCTGAAATGTATGGAGTCAGTCTTCCCCCACCCACAAGATCGTTGATTGGGATCCACATTCCCGACTCAATATCAATTGATTTCGATAGTTCTCAACGCTTTTGTGGCAGGAACAAATGGACTCAACGATACATAATACATGAATACAAAGTGGTGCATAAAATAGCTATAAGCCGGAGTAACAGGAATCCATGGTATTGTGTGTGTGTGTGTGTGTGTGTGTGTGTGTGTGTGTGTGTGTGTGTGTGTGTGTGTGTGTGTGTGTGTGTGTGTGTGTGTGTGTGTGTGTGTGTGTGTGTGGTTATCTTCGTGCTTGTTTCATCCTACGCCCGCGTGATGAAGCACTCTGCATATAATTAGAAGATAAGTTAGCATAGGGCTCGCTCTGCTCATGCTAAACATGGCTCCGTGGCTGGTTCCTGCTCATGTTGACCCCCCATACCCAACACTCATACGAACAAAACACCTAAAAAACACCCTCCTCCTCTGTTAGAATACATTTTGAATCAGGTCCGGTCTGCCAATGTTCACCGGGAGATGGACATGATTGACGGCAGAGGAAGCAATCATTGCCAACTTTTGCAGCAAGCGAGAGTCAAATAAAACCCAGAGAAACGTCTGACAGGTCGCCGATAATCACCTGGAATAACCTGAGAGGAGTGGATCCCGGAAGAAACTCACAGAAACTCACAGGAAGCCTCCCCCCCCCATCCTGCAGGCTGGGATTACCCGCCTCAACGTTTTACCAACTGCTTACAAGATAAACGTCCGGGAATCCGCCAAACATCTTGTACTGAATGTTGACATTCCTGCTCTCCACTCTCCCGCCGCTGCAAAGCGATGTCTGCGCCCGTGGAGGCTGTGCGACGCAGATAACGCTGACGGGGCCCATAAGTCACTGGGGGGGGGTGGGAGGAGAGGGGGGGGAGGGGTTGACTCTGATGCTGACCTGATGTGTCGTGTTGGTGAAAAGGAGATGGTGATAAATGGGGCGCCTCAGGCTCTTCCACCGCGTCTCTCTGCTCTTTAATTGAAGTGCGGATCTTTTTTTTTCTTTTTTTACGACCCCTTATCTTCTTTTCTCTGCGTTCGGTCCTGAGTGTGTGCTAGACCTGTAGAGAAGCGTCTTCTACAGAGCGTGGTTTGGGAGCATCGGGGGGGAAGTGAGGTGGCGCGGCAGAAAACACCGGCGCTACCCTGCCGTGCTTATTGATTCCCTGATTACTAGCTATTGATTGTTTTTGATCAGCTCTCAGCGAAGCCCTTGGATGGCGCTAACATGTGTGCTACTCTAAACAGGAGCCGCTGAACGCAGTCATTAGCCGGCATTAGGGCACACTTCCCTGAGGATGACGCAGCTGTAAAACATGAACGCACACTTTAATATCTGCGCTTCTATTAGGCGCCAACTACTCACAACTTATAACATACCAGAACTATATTAAACCATATCTTTGAATGAATTATGTTGCTTTATTCCATCTTTCTCTTTCCAGATCCAAACTAAACTATTGCCTTCCCTCTCCCTCCCCATTCGACTCTCTCTCTCTCTCTCTCTCTCTCCCCCACCTCCCCCCCTCTCCCAGGAGCAGCCAGGGCTTCATGCACATGAAGCTGGCGCGCACCAAGGAGGGCAAGTACGTGCTGGGGCAGAACAGCTGCCCGTTCGACAGCGTGCCGGAGATCATCCACTTCTACTCCAGCCGCAAGCTGCCCATCAAGGGGGCGGAGCACATGTCCCTGCTCTACCCTGTGGCCATCAGGACACTATAGTTCCACAGGGTCGCCCCCCCGTCGCCCCCCCCCAGCTAGACGTCAACACAACAAACAGCCCCTCACCAACACCAACCCTCTCATCACCCCTGCTGAACCCACTCGGACCACTTCTCCACTTTATGGTCACCCTCCTCCTCCTCCTCCTCCTCCTCTTCGTCCTCCCCTGACACCCCCTGCTCCTTCATGTCCTCTTCGTTCTGTGATGGGTGGAGGGGGGAGTGGAGCTGGACAGAGGTGTGTGTGTGTGTGTGTGTGTGTGTGTTGGGGGGGGGGGGGGGGGGGGGGGGGCTATACAGTGACAGTGAACTCCAGAGAACTGCGTGGTGTGCAGACCCTGCGGCCCTGATTACAGCCACCTGCTCACCACGCCCCCCCCCCCCCCCCCTCCGGTTAGCTCATGCCAACTCGTCACAGAACTCGTTTTTATTTTTGTATTTTTAAGTACGTGTGTATATATATTTTTTAATTTATGACAGACCTTCCTCCCTTCATGACACCACAGTCCGACGAGTCGGATGGCCATTTCCCCCCCCCATCCCCCTGCTCTCGTATGAAACAGTTTTGTTTGTTTGTTTGTTGTACTCTCCTTAGCACTTGACACTCTCGGGGGGGATAAGCGCTCCGGCCTCTCTTCTCCACCGGGCTGCTCCTCGCAGCTCGAAAACACTTTGGTTTCTGAGAGTGCATGTAACCATTGGCTTTCTCCTTTCCTTTAAAGAATGGCTTTGTTTGATTTTCTCATTTGGCGAGGCACTCTGCTGATTCCATCAGAGCAACGCGTAGATCAATGTGAGCAGAGGGGCGGGTCTCCTGATCCTACGGCCGTGTAAAACGAGCGGAGGCGGGCGGGAGGAACGTCCTCCACACGGGGGCTCTCCTTCCTCTCGCACCGCGGCCCCCCGTGTCCTACCGCGGGCCCCTGTGTCTCGTACCGTTGCCCCAGACGCGGGCCCCATACGCGGGGTGTAGAAGCAGCTCGTGAGTGATGCGTCTCACCCACGGCGAGACGCGTGCAAACGGATGTCTCCATCCTGTCCGGCCCCGCAAGCCGTCGGGCTATCCGTCACACGAGTCGGCGTCGGCGTCGTTGCGCATGGCGACTGTAACTACGGCAACGGTTAAGCCGCCGTGTAGCGGCGCGTGATGGATGGGGTCGGCGCTGTCGACCCGGAGCCCGGAGCGAAGCCAGAGGCGGTCCAAACGGAGCGAACGACCCTTACTTTTACCTGCTTAGCGTGGCCAGCATCGGGAGAATGAAATATGCCTGCATTGTCTACCTCAGAAAATCAATTTCATTCGCCCGTCCGCAGATCAATAGGTACGATGGGATTGCGTGGTATTGATCTGCTCTCCCGTCTCCATTTTCAATTCCCTTAAAATGACATCATTGTCTTAATGTTGTTTTAGCATCGACGGCCTCTGCCATTTTATTTCTTTTTGGATTTGTACAAAATAAAAAAGATGATAAAAAGTTATTATAAACAGATTTTTTTTTTTTCAGATCAGCATTTGTATGTATAGTCACTGATATATTGTGATGTCCGTAACAAATGATTGGTTAATGCCTTATAATGCATGGGTCCAATCAGTCCGGTGGATCAGCTGATTTCCATTTCCTGCTTCTTTGGATGATTGTGCTGTGACATGTAATTTATTCTGGGGTAATTCTTCCTGATGTTGTGACTCCTCATCCTTCTTGCGCCGAATCGTGATCGTGTTTGAGTTCGGGTTCTAAGTGTCGGGATTCCCCGACAGGCCTCTTCTACTGTGGTGCTCTGCGTTTTCTTTTGGTTTGGTTTTCTTTGTTGGAGATCTGGTAACACTAGTTTGCCTCTGTGGCCTAGCTACCTTGAGAATGGAGTCATGATGTGTCCTGACCAATGAGATTGTTGCGGGACTGTTTTAGCGGAAGCCCCCCCGGACCAATCACAGCATGCTCCTGTGTCTGAGATGGACAAGCGATCACCGCCCCCATCAAGCATTAAAACCTCTCCTCCATGGACCTGTTGCGGTGTGTGTGTGTGTGTGTGTGTGTGTGTGTGTGTGTGTGTGTGTGTGTGTGTATGTGTGTGTGTCTGCTGCCCTGCCGGTACAAACCAAAGGAGGAAACCCTCTAAGTGCTTCACAGTTTATCGGCTTAATAAATAGGACCTTGATCCAGCCCAATTACTTCATTATTTATTACATTTAACATTTGCATTATTTATGAGTATTATCGATCCATTGCTGCCATGGCTAGACTAATTCTGCATGTGTTCATCTAAATGCTGCCACACAGCAAAATCTAATTTTGATCTGGAATCCATGCTGTCATTTGCAAATAACAGAAATTGCAATTGATTATATTCTGCCATTTTTCACATTGAATATCGCAAATTTAAAATTTAAAGCGAATAGGAACATGTGGTGGTTAATCTGACAGAAGTGGGCCACACAGCCAGTCCCTCACATTCAGAAATACTACAGAGAAAATCCATGTGAACATGTGTGAATGTGAGAGTGTGTGTGTCTAATCCCCAATTGAAGCTATTGCCAAAGGGGGACATTATGGTTTGTGCGTATGTCTCTAGTCTCCTTTTAAACACACAACAGTACTTTGGAAACGATGACTGGTACAAAGTGTGGCTTCAGTTTTATTCTCAATGGAAAAGAATGTGAGCAGACAGGACGGGCCGATGTCGTAAGGCTCCGGTCAGTGAGCTGAGTGCTAAAGGACTGGTTGTCTGTGGATGTTGCGAAGATGGCTTTACAGAAAGGTGTATGGACCTAGCCATTACATTACGAGGCTAGAATATGAATGTTTACTCGATGACTGAACCAACCGACCCTTTCTCCTTGTATTCTGGATGGTTCTGGAGGGATCTCGCTCTGTTTGTCTAAAGAGAGATCTAGGTTTGAGACGGAGCAAGCTAAGGCGGAGGCGTCTTAAGGGAAAGGACGGAGAGGGTAGAGGAGGTGGAGGTGGAGGGGTGGTGTGTGGGAGGGAGGTGAAGGAGGGGGGGCTCTCCTGGCGGATAATGGGCCATTGTTTCGATCAGCAAGCCCCCTTGTCATGTCCTTTTTTCATTTTGAGTCCCCTCTCCCCTGAGAAGTGTCTTAAATCGTGTGTGTGTGTGTGTGATGACTACATGCATGGAGGGATTTCAGCGTTTAACCAGCCTTTAGCCGTCATCGACCTGCTCTGTGTGTTGCTGGCCACCGCGTGTGGCAAAGTGGCATGTATGTGTGTGAGTTTGTGCGTGTACATGTTGTTGCTACGTATGTACTGTATGCACTACTAGAACATCTCTGTAGGGTTCCTCACGGCCAAATGTATATACTGAATGTATCGTACGGGGGGCATAGAGGCATCGAGGTTCCAATTAAATAAATGCATCAATAAAGTTTGGTTTACGAGTCTGATTCTTGTCTGCATTTTATTTCTTGGGTCAATTTTGCCGACGACTAAAATGTCAGTAACCTTGCATTCTCCCGGTCTTCCCCTCGAGGGTTTTTCCAGTTTCCATAGTGAACCTTGGAAATGAGTCGCAAAGCATGGCCCCATTGTCAGGAGCCCAGCGCTGGGAGTTCAGGCAATAATGATGAGAAGTGCATCAATAGCTTTCCCTTCATCCACCCGGTGGACGTCCTTGGAATATATTTAAGTATTTTATTTGTTTCTCAGCTTTTTCCCCTCCCCTGCCTCAAGGTTTTTGTGTTGCTGTGTCTGCTTCACAATATGCCAACAAAATGGGGTCCCCGCTGTGCTTAAATCATCGTCTATTTATTTGTTCATGAAGTCAATTAATTGCTCTTTTTATTGAACGATGAATACCAAAATCTTCATCTTAAAAACCGAAGTGAGTATTAATAATGTTGGTGACTACTTGTCTTTGTTTTACACACACGCACACACACACACACTTCTTACCATGATCTTACACAATAAACACAACCTGGACCCTGACTTTCGGAGCGCAGTTTACTCCTGGTGTAGCACTAGACCCTCATGGTTTTGATAATTTGGAATTCCCATCCCATGGTGCCTCAAACCACACCAAACTCCCAACCAAAAGCCATCTCTCACCGAATACCTCGTAACAAACCAACCATGCACCTCAACTAATGCATCGATGGAAACGTCTGAGAGAAAACATCGCAACTCGGGGCACCCCGGTGGCTCAACGGGTAGAGCTCGACCATGAAGGCTCAGTCCCCCCGCAGCGACCCGGGTTTGAATCCTGCCCGTGGTCATTTGCTGCTTGTCCTCCCCTCTCTCTCCCATACCTATCCGTCTGTCTCACTCTATCAAGAAGCATACAAATTCAAAAGAAAAATGTGTTGATGTGCATCTCTTTGCAATCAATCAAACCGAGCGCATTAGGCAGCCTTGCGAATGCACAGCGTCTCTCCTCTCTCTGAGCTGATGGGGTCTTCCTCCAGAGAGCCCCAGTCAAGGGCCATGCTCACCTGGGACGGCCGCAACAAAGCAGGCAGGACAAAAGAGCGCTAAAAAGGGATGAAGATAAAGAAAGCGATGAATAGACCCCCCCCCCCCCCCCCCGGCCCATCACCAAATCAATTCATATTCTGCCCGGGCAAAAAGCAATCTCCGGTAACAGAGCAGGTGTTAATAACGCAAGAGATGGCCCTTTCAGAAGACAATGCCAAAAGTGAGGGGATGGTATTGGATCAGGCGCTCCCTCCTCATGCCCCGTTCACTGGACGTGACCCCAGCGGAATTGAGTTAGCATTGTTTAGGCAGTCTGCGAGCACGTGATTAGGAAGGCTCTTTATGTCCTGTACTGTACACTACACTATACCCCGGCCTGCTTGCTAAACCTCATTTCCTGGCGCTTTTTATACGGCTTCCCCCTGTAATCAGGGGGCGGCAAACATTAAGGCCCGACAACAATGGGCTTGATGAGCTCTGCGTTGGTTTGTTCCGTGGTTGTCAAGGCAACCGTAAACACACCGACGTGGAGGGGAACAACATGTGAGGTCTTGAAGCATGGGAGTCCTGCCTTACCTGTGATGAAGGGCTGTGTGTGAGCAAGGAATCGAGTGCCCCGCAGGGCCCTGGCAGCCATTTTGTGTCTCTAGAGTGCTCTTACAAGCACAGATAGAAATTCACAAGTCATCTACACACGATCATTTTCCTCCCCCCCCCCCCCCCCCAAGCTGATCCGATGACGTCATACCACGTCGGGAGGGAAGGGGTCCAGCTACAACAGGGGCCGCACAGCAATCAGGAATTTGACTGTTGTATTGATCTGATTTTTAACAGATTCGTCTAAAAGCCATGGATTTGGCTGAGAGAAGCAGTTAACGCGTTCTAGGATTCAATCATTTCTAAATACATACATTAAATGTAGAAAATAGACAATATAGATCCCTGATTGTTTTTTCCCCATATTGGATTTTTTTTTACCAGGTTTAACCAGGTCTTTCATTAGAAAGAAAGAAATGCCTTTATTATGCTGTTGTTGAGCATGACGCCTTCCCCTTGGCACTCTGCGAATGTATTATTTTGAAATAGCCTTGCAGGCAAGCGGGGGAGGAAGTTGTCCGCAGGTGTGTGTGCGCGCGCGCGCACACACACACACACACACACACACACACACACACACACACACACACACACACACACACACACACACACACACACACACACACACAGGGGAGAGACAGACGGACACTTGAAGCGCTCTTAAGGGTTCCGCAGCGCACATCAAAGGCCAAGCCGCTGATGGAGCTGTCGCGCGCAGTAATAAAACCAGGTAATTACTGCAGATTGACAATGGAGGCCTACAGTGGTGCGAGAGAAGGAAACAAAGCTAATTGGCTTCCGCCTCCGCTATATTTGAGGCAACAACAGAGAAACAAGCTTTCTGACAGTATTGCCGATGCTGAGCATCGTATTATTGGAGGCTATGTGCAATATATCCATGCACTGCTTTTAGAATATGTTCTTACTTGAGTGTGTTTTTTGGATACTATTTAGTATAAGCACAACAGCGTGTATGGTTTAAGAGTTACATTTTTTATAAATAGCTCGCCCGGTGAAAAACAAACAAACGCATGAATAAAAAAAAGATGCAGTTGGGAATGCAAGTTCTAAAGAAATGCTGCAGTGCCATCTAGTGGACACTTCACGAACCGCACGTGGCGCAATAAAGCAACTACCATAAAACGAGGTGAGTTGTCGTCAGTTCAGATATATACGCACTCCGTTCACAAACGCACGACAAATGAGACTGAATTTTCGTACAAATCGAAAGCAAAGTTAGTTCTTTAGTTGCAGTCAGTAATTGGGCAAACTATTTTCACACTCAAAATAGCATCGTCGCCTTTATTCAGAGTCTCCAACGGCCAGTAAAAAATGAAAACACACAGTTCACTCCAGTTTAAACTCGTCCAACGAAAGCTAAGGTACGTCGAAGGACTGGGTTCCTCTGGACCCCCGTGGCCGGGCTGTTCCTCTGTAGAAGCCACTCTGTTCCCCCCGTGGGAGCGGGGGCTCACAGCCCCGAGCCGCCGGCAAAGATGAGCTCCAGCGCCCCCTGCAGGTCCCCGTCGGTGGCCTGCAGCACCCGCAGCATCAGCTCCTCGTCCTGGATGCCCATGTCCCGGAGCTGCTGGATCTGGGACTGCCAGCGGCCCTGGAACCCAAACCCCACAGTGAGTCTAGTGCTCGTTACACCAGCCAGGACCCCAAACCCACAGCGAGTCTGGACCTCGTTACACCACCCTGGACCCCAAACCCCACAGTGAGTAGTCTAGTGCTCGTTACACCACCCTGGACTGCACAGTGAGTCTGGCCCCAAAACAGGGTGGTGTAACGAGGTCTGAACCTAGTTACACCACCCTGGACCCCAGAACCACCGTCAGTCTGGACCTCGTTACACCACCCTAGACCCCAGACCCACCGTCAGTCTGGACCTTGTTACACCACCCTAGACCCCTAACCCACCGTCAGTCTGGACCTCGTTACACCACCCTAGACCCACCGTCAGTCTGGACCTCGTTACACCACCCTAGACCCCAGACCCACCGTCAGTCTGGTCCTCGTACCAACAGTGAATCTGATCCTCATTACACCACACTTTACACCACCCTTGACTCCAAACCCAGAGTGATTCCGGTGCTCGTTACACCACCCTGGACCCCACAGTGAGTCTGGTCCTCATTACACCACCCAGGGTACCGGCAAATGCCAGCATTATTCTTATAATCTTTTTGTTTGCTCATATGGGCTTTACATTCTCCTTATTTTCTGTACTGTTCTTTTGCTGTGAGCGCAGGATTCCCCATCTAGGATTAAGAAAGAACTTCTTGCCATCTGTAACACTAACTTGTGCACCAGCCAATGGTGGATGAAGACATGTACTGGACACTTGGACATTTGACCCCGATACTTCTGCACTTCGATAATGAGAATCACGGAAGCGTATGACTCGAGCATGCGCCGACAAAACATTTGAGGATCTTTGTTATAATACACGTGAAGTTGAGCATGTTCTGAAGATGCCATTCAGTCTCCATCCAGCTACAACAGCACAGCTCCACCGAGTTAACAACAGAGAAGGGCTCTGCCGAAGGAGCCCTGAAGAAGGGGAGGTTCACCTGCAGGGAGGACATGTTGCTGGCCTGCAGGGCCTGCTGCAGAGCCTGGCTGAACAGGTCGTTGCTGACCGGGGTCCCGGCCGGCATGGGGGACACGCCGCTGCTTGCGTCAGCCTGGAGGAGCGACAAGCATCGCGTCGTGACTCTCACACACGCACACACTCACACACACACAGGGAGCCGTATGCTCGAGAACTGGCGTCGCTGGACTCAAAAGGTTAAACGCTTCGGTTGCACTATATCTGATCGTCCATTTAAGGACTTCCTCCCCTTCCCCCCTGGTATTCTGGTTTTGGGCTGTGTGACTTAATAGACGCTGCTCTGTATGTGATATCTCTATACAGGCATCCATGGCTCCGGTGATCCGTCACTATAGCAGCCATCGTGTTGCCGTAACGTACGGCAAACCTTTTATCGCTGAAAAATAGGTTTCAATCTCTGCATATAAAAGGTCTTCTTCTTCAAGGAAATATTCAAGAGAATGCAGTTATCCCAAATACCTCACGGTTTCTGAACTTAATTCAGATAGTCAGTAGCGTATCGCTCAATAATGGCTGCAGCTACACCGCGAACGTCAGGCATCGAACCCGGTGCCTTTCGACCGGGAGTCGAACGCCCTCCTAGGAGGGATCCGGAGGGCCTCACCTGGCTGGTGGTGGTGGGCGTGGCGGCGCTGCTGTCGGGGGTGCTGGCCAGGGCCAGGGCGGTGGCCAGCTCGCTCTGCGTGATGGGCCGGGGCCCCGCCGCCCCGCTGTGGCTCAGAGACTGGGGCCGCCCCCCGATGGGAGCGCCCCCTCGGCTGGAGGGGCCCGCTTGGTTCCCCTGGGGGGGGGGGGGGGGGGGACACGTGTGTGTTAGAAGGGTCTGCACTGGGTGGGGGGGACACACGGGGTGGTAGAGAAGGGTCGGTAGAGGTTGTGGTTCACAATGATGTAAAGATGCATTCACTCACAGACTGGAATTCATCTTCATCGTCCGACATGCCGTCAAACATGAACCCTCCTGTGCGAAGAAAATAGTCATGATTTAGTCATTTAAAGCGGCAGTAAGTATAGATATAGATAAAGGAAGCAGGTAGAGGTTAGGAGGCTTTTTGTCTTGAGGACATCCCAAAACACTAGAAAGGGCTTTGTCTTAACACGACAATGAACTAGAATGGGCTTTGTTCTGATACACCAATAAACTAGAATGGGCTTTGAACTAACACACCAATACACTAGTAAGGGCTTTGTTCCAACACACAATTCCACTAGAAAGGGCTTTGTTCCAACAAACAAGGCAAAGGCATTAAAAAGGCTCTCTCTTGCCCACCTGGCATGTCACTGTAGGAGCTGGCCGAGACGTTGCGGGAGGAGCTGCTGCTGGCCTGGGTGGGCATGCTGCCCGCCACCGAGTGCAGAACCAGGATGATGGCGTTGACCAACGCTGGGTGGGAGCTGATTAACCTGATTGAGTCATAACAGAGGACGGGTCACATGACTGGAGCAACACTGCACATTGTGGGGCAGCATGTCACTCAGGAGGTAGAGCGAGTGTCGAGGTGTCCCTGAGCAAGGCACCCCACCCTAACTGCTCCCGACGAGCTGGCTGTTGCCTTGCATGGTTGACATCGCCGTCGGTGGGTAAATGTGTGCATGAATGGGTAAACGTTAGGTAATATTGAACAGCGCTTTGAGTGGCCGCTGGTTAGAAAAGCGCTACATAAACGCAGTCAATTTACCATTTCACATAGTAACTTTGTTGGCCTGTAAAGGCCAGAGTAAGCTCTCCAGTAAGTATAATGAGGTGGCTGGTTTGGTCGTTTGGCCCTATAGGTCATATTTATAATCGGCCTATTTATTACAATTTTATGAATGATCTAAAAAGCGAGCACTTGCAGATATGCGTGTTTACCTGTGAGGAGAGTCTGCAGGAGTACGCTATTACCACTTGACTCAGGGCCCACTTAAATAACACCAGTACTCACATGTCCAGCATGCTGGGGTCGGCGAACTGAACGAAGAGATCCTTGTCTTGCAGAACCCCTGCGAAAACACGCGCCAGACATGTGATGAAACAAAGGACTTGATTCTAGCATTGTGAGAGAAACCCCATCTCATGACGTTCCAAAGGCCAAGCAGGAACCACGTGCTCTTACCCAGAGCCACCGCATCCGACTTAAGGCCCGGGGTGGCCACGATGATCTGGTCCAGAGACTCCTTATTGGTCAGCATTTTAGTCACCTGGGAAGGGGGAACACGATTTACCTATGCTTGTTTCTTACTGCGGGCAGATTGCTGCATTCTGCTTCTTCACAATACAAATAATACAGCACAACATGGTCAATATTGGTTTGCTGCTAAGTGGGTTATAAAAACAACACGCAAACAACTCTATCTAGTGTTTGATCTGTAACTAGATGTAACTAGGTCAAATCACACAGTATTGTGGGAGTACCTTAACCAAGCCTTGAATAATAGTGCAGAGTACTATACTCGCAGTCACAATAATGCATATCCATGATGGTACTCACAGAGTCTCTGTAGGCCGTGTTGACAGAGTGCAGAGCCGCGTGGAAGACTCTGAACTCTCTCGCTGCCGTGGCCCGGTTCACAGGCTCTGAGGGCAATCAGGAGACACGTTTAGAGTAACACTGCCCTGCACACTGCAAACTATATGCAACATCTCAAGCGACATACCTGGGTTACAGTCAGTCTCTGGCCAAGTCTTTTTGAGAATGTGAAGGGTCGACTTTGGTTGAATTCCATAAGCGTCCAACGTTAGGTCGTCTTTCAGTTTGCGACCACAGTGGACAAGCTCTAGGAAACCACAAGGTAAAACAAGCTAATTTAGCAGGTAAAGCTAACTGCAGGACATAACAACATATGGCAACATACAGCTCAACTGCATGGTAATGCTGGCGTTAACAAACCTTTCGAATTTAGATAATCAACTGTTTTAAGGGCAGGTGATGATTACAATTTTCATTTAAATTGAATTTTATTTATTTTGTATAGCCCTTAATCACAGGTACAGTCTCAAAGAGTTGAACAGACCATGTATTAATGACAACGACAGGAATTAATGAAACAACCAAACAACACTAGATGCTGCAGGTTAGAAAGACCAGCATCGTTTGTGTAGGTCTACTACCTACACGAGTATTAGCTCTACTGGGCGGGTTGTTGAACTGACCTATCAGGTCGGGGTCGTTGACGGAGTCCGGGAGCTGGGCGGCCACCAGCTGCTTCAGGGTGGCGACCCGGTACTCCCCGGGGGGCACGTCCCCGGGCATCATCTCGGGGAAGTGGAAGGTGGATTTGGGCTGATCCACCACCTTCAGCGACAGCTGCCAGTCCACTGAAGTCATCTCCACCTGGGTGGCGACACGGAGGGACCGTGGTCAAAAAACCGACCAGTGTTAAGCAGCTATAGAGTCGGGGACCCCCGATCGCCGGTTCAGGGGGAGGGGGCTTCATCTTGCCCCGTTTAGGAAGTACTCCATACTAGAACAATCTGTTATGCCACCGACATGATGGTGTACATGAATATATATATATATATCAAACAGTGATGTTACAACATGTGTCTGTTATTATGTATATTAAACAGTACATTGTTTGTGTTATTGCTATTAGATGTGTGCTCTTTTATTTTTTTAAATAATGGCTGGTTGGCTGGATGGTACACAACACGAACCGCTAAATAACACCACCCCACTCACCAAAACATGCAGACGCCAACAATACTAGGGAGTTATAGCGAGGTTGTATCGCTACTCACCAGTGTTGTGTTGACGTCGTTCATTTCTGGGTTTATCACGTGGTCCAAAGCACCGAGACACGTGATCAGCTCAGCCAAAACCGATCATGTTTATTCGCTAATTTCTTATTTTCATGTTACATTTTTTTTTATATTACAGACAATTAAGCCAAATCAGAAAATACATTACGATAAATAAATACGTACAACGATTTATAAATACGTTCAACGTTCACACAGACCCCGACCCACACAAACAAACACATACTCACCAAATCATAATGTTAAACTCTTTAAATTAAGATATATGGAAATTAATCATCACATAAAGAACAACCACAGTTACGTCCCTGGTTGAAGAACGAATTAAAACCTGTTGGATAACACTGATTTTAAATTAGGCCTATATGAATGAACCATATGCATCTTAATGCATGAGGCGACTGAAAAAAACACACACACATGCAAACATTCAGCAAACAAACACACAGACATACATGCACACGCACAGAAGATATGATTTTAGCAGACGCGACATAAATGGTTAATTGCGGGGTCGGGCTGGTGGACCCCCGCCCCTCCTCATGACATCACCGCTGGACAAAGCGGCAAGGAGTGGTTTCACAGGGACGATCCAAAACCAAACGATAGGAAATAAAGAGTGGTACATTGGGGCAGATAAGTAGACAACCGGAGTAGTTGCACACTTTAGATCCCATTT
>NC_044061.1:23592232-23649732 GCF_902167405.1 Gadus morhua | reverse complement strand
TCTAACTCGCCGTCAGAAAAAGCCACCCCTCCGCCTCACCGATTGTCTGGTCAGCCTCGGTGGTCTGGAGAGCCGCCACCATCGGAGACTTGTGGGCCCTCTCCTCCTGCCACAGGCAGTAGGGACACTCCAGGACTGCACAGGGCCGTTGGGAGAGTGCCTCGGCGTTGCTGTGGAGACGCCCCGCTCGATGCTGGATCTCAAAGTCGTATTCCTGCAAAACCTCCAGCCATCGAGCCACCTGGCCCTCAGGGTTCTTAAGAGTCACTTGAGGGACGCAGGGTCCTTGCGGATCAGGAAGCGCTTGCCATGCAGGTATGGCCTGAAATGCCGCACGGCCAGGACCACAGCCAACAGCTGCTGTCGGGTCACGCAGTAATCGCGCTCCGCCCGACTGAGAGTGCTGCTGAAGTAGGCCACGGGACGTTCCCCTTCTCCCACCCCCAGGGAGAGAACCGCACCGACCCCCACGTTACTGGCATCGGTGTCGACGATGAAAGGACCACCAGCGTTGGGGTAAGCCAGAACCGGGGCCTCGTGAGGACCGCCTGGAGTCAGGCCAAGGCCCGTGGCACAGGCCGTGGCACAGGCGTTGTCCCAGACATATGGCTGGCCCGCCTCGGTTAGGCGGTAGAGGGGGCTGGCGACCGTGGCAAAGTCATTAACGAACCGGCTGTAGTACCCCGCCAGGCCCAGAAAACTCTGCACGGCCAGTCCCGGACCGTTGCCGCCTTGGCCGGGTTAGTGGCTACACCATGCTCGTTCACCACGTGCCCCAAGAACAACGTTTCCCTGGCCAGAAGAGAATATTTGGCAGGGTTCAGCCACAACCCGGCCTTGGGGATGGCCTCTTGAACCTCCCGCAGGTTCGCCAGCGCCCCGCCGAAATTGCGGGCGTGCACCAACAAGCCCTCCAGGTACACGACTCCGGGGGATGTTCGCCAACACCCTCTCCATCATCCGCTCAAACGCCGCAGGCGCGTTGCATAGTCCGAACGGCATGACACGTAACTGCCACAGCCCCTGCCCGATGGTGGATGCAGTCTAAGGTCTGGCCTCGGGCCCCAACCAGCTAGACCCCCCGATGTAGTCCAGGGCGCCGTCGATCCGTGGCAGCGGGTATGAGTCCTTCCGAGTGACCTCGTTGAGGCGCCGGTAGTCCACGCAGAACCTCCAGTTTCCATCCCCAGGCTCCACCCGTCCTTACCAGGACGGGTGGAGCCGCCCATGGACTGGACGAGGGCTCGATCACCCCCCCGGCAGCCATCTCGCGGACCTTCTCCTCCACCGCCTGTCGTTTGGCCAGTGCTAATCGGTGGGGCCGCAGGCGGATGGGCCGAACAGAGCCGGTGTCTATGGCATGCTGCACCAGCCCTGTCAGCCTGCAGTCCTCATCCCGAGCCGCAAAAACAGACACAGGGCCACGGGGAATGCAGGAACCGGGCAGAGGCCGAAGCTCCCGGGGCAAAACCTGGCGACTACTCCGCTGGCCGCCAGAGCCCCCGTGCCCTCCCCGTCCGGACTGGAGCGCCGTAGTCTCCGACGGTGATGGTTGCTCCGGCCATGTCCATCCTGGCACCCCATCGGGTCAGCAGGTCCAGGCCGATGATGCATGAGTCCCGGAAGATTGGCGAGCCAAAACTCATGCATCACCTCCCGGTCACCCACCCGGACGGCCAGCCGCTTCCTCCCCCTCATTCCGTTCTCCTGTCCCGTCACGGTCGTCAGGCGGACGCTTGTCTCCGTCCACCCCCCCCGAGAGTGCACCAGTGGTGCCCGGAAAAATGCCCGGACGCACCAGGGAGATGGTCGACCCAGTGTCCACCAAGGCCGTGCAGGGTCGACCGTCAATCCTGCAGCGGAGGTAAAGGCCCCTGGCGCGGCCCGGACGGCCAACCAGAGCGCACCGACCGTGGAGAGGGATTGGAATCCGGAGCGGTGGTCCCCTCACTGGGCCGCTCCGCCGTAGTTTCCCGCCGGACGAGATGGTAAAGGAAAGCGACTGGAGCAGTATGCTTATTTGAAAAGAATAATTAACAAAAGCATGACTCATCTCTCCAGATGAATATAATGTATAAAAACATATCTCTGTTCACATTCCAATCATCTTTTCACAGTTTATGTGCTTCGTTAAAGCATTGGGGGATTCATAAAAGTAATAAAGAGGATAGTCTGATAGTAGACTTTTCAAAAACGATTATATAAAGAGAAATTATATTTGACGATTAAAACTTGAGGCTCAACGGATATATTATATATCTATTACTGTTAAGGATTTCAGATTTTTTCATTGAATTATTAAACCAATTCAAAATCCCGACACTATAAAATAAAATTGTCACTAAGTGCTGAATCCTGATGTGAAATATTTCACAACATGAGTGCGGCCCCATCGAAACATTATTTTTAAAAATATACTTTGGACTTAATGCCAACCACTTTGAAAGGCCTCATACTGTGTGTGTGTGTGTGTGTGTGTGTGTGTGTGTGTGTGTGTGTGTGTGTGTGTGTGTGTGTGTGTGTGTGTGTGTGTGTGTGTGTGTGTGTGTGTGTGTGTGTGTGTGTGCCTATTTGTATGTGCGCCTACCTGCCTGTCTGTCTTTCTGGCAGTCAGTCAGTCTGTCAGTATTCCACTGACTTAAGGACCTCCACTTAAAATGTCAGCGGCAGCTCATAAAATGGCTGGGGAACATGTGAAATCAAAAGGAAGGGAGGCTAGCTGCCCTGAATAAAGTGTCAGAAAGTGTATGTCAAGCTAAACTCAAAGCCTTGATGTATCTTTACTAGATAGCACAGGCATGAGCAAGGGAGAAACAGAGGGGGGCCCCTGAAACATGATATCTGTGGGGCCCGAGAACGAGACAGACGAGGCCAGAGGGTTAGAGAGGGAAAGAAAGGGTTGAGTGTAAAAGCAAAAAGAGCATGAATGAGGGCTGAATAGTTTTGTTTAGTTGTGTTTAATTTATTGGTTTAGTTGACTGGGACCATGTACAGAACAGGTTCTATACCAGAGTTAGCTGAATAGGTATTGTCATCTATGGTCTCTGGATTCCCTCATTCAATCGTTAGTTTAGTTTTGCAGTTATTTAACGGATATGGAGTAAAGTAAAAACATTTGAGGGTAATATATACAATTATTAGACTCCAAAACAAACTCCTTTTTTGAAAAAGGTGCTCCCATTCACCACTGTGATTAGTTCACAGTGTTTCTTATTCTTCATCCTAATTTACTTATAGACTATCTTTGATTGACATGCTTGTTTAATGAATTTCCTCCATTTGCTGTACAGGTCACTAAAGGGATACACAGGGTTCGAAAAAGATCACGAGATAGGGGGGAGATGCAATTGGAAAACATCGTAGGAAAACCACAGACGCAAACTAGCATTGGAGGAAGAGATTAGAAGATGAGAACAGAGTGTCTCACGTCAAGGATTACACCGATTTATGTTTTAGGGATCACGATCCAGGGATCAACACTGGCAATTTCATTAAGACACTTGTTCTCCCGCTGGAAACATTAATCATAGCAATGGTGCAACCTTAACTTCTATTAATACTACTACCACAGCGATTGCAAAACAATAATCAACATCGTCTTTTCATCTAGTTTCTCTGAATCGGTTTCTTTATCTATTACTTTTGTATTTGTTCAATCGTGTTTGTATTTATTGTTTCAACTGGATGTGTCATGTCTTCCTTGTGTGTGTGAGAGCCATATCCTGGACCCGACAGAAAGACACACTCCCTGGTGAGTGGCTTCAAGGGGAGCAGCGAGCTAAGCTTAGCTCTCTGCTCCCCTTAGCTCGCTCCGGGTCCTCGGTTAAGGACCCGGAGATGACCAGTTCTTATAGATGTGTGGAGGAACTTCAATTGTTCCCTCCAAGCCTTGGAGTTCTGCTTGGAACACCCACCGGGGCGACGCTGGGATGCGGCCACTGGTGTTGATCAGCTCCTTATTCAGCACATGCTCACACGCATGCAAACACACGCACACACATGCACACTGTAGCATGCTACGCATGTGCAGAACAAGTCGATTTATCAAGATCATGAAGGGACAATAAAGGTCAGCCAACACTCAACAATGCACACACACACGCACTCGCACGGACGCACAAATACACACTCACGCATGCATGCACGCACGCAGGCACGGACAGAAAGACACGCGCGCGCGCACGCGTACAAATGTACGAAAACACAAACCTGATTGCAAGTACATTAGTGCAACACCCATTCACACGTTGATAACCAGGCACTGTGTGTGGGACCCCCACAGGGATGCCCCTCTGGAGTAAAACTGTTTCCGTTGTGTGTGTGTGTGTGTGTGTGTGTGTGTGTGTGTGTGTGTGTGTGTGTGTGTCTGTGGCTGTGTGTATGTGTGTGTCTGTGGCTGTGTGTCTGTGGCTGTGTGTGTGTGTGTGTTTGTGTGACTGTATGTCTGTGGCTGTGTGTGCTTGTGTGTGTGTGTGTGTGTGTGTCTGTATATGTGTGGGTGTGTGTGGGTGTGTGTGTGTGTGTGTGTTTGTGTGTGTGTGTGTGTGTGTGTTTGTGTGTGTGTGTGTGTGTGTGTGTGTGTGTGTGTGTGTGTGTGTGTGTGTGTGTCATAACCCCAGGTCTCAGGGTTAATCATCCACTCCTTCCGCGTTGATAGCCACGTGTGGCTCAGAAAAACACATGGATCTGCCCCTGGTCCTAGATCTGTTGCTGTTCCTGGGCCTGCTGCTAGTTCTGGAGCTCTTGCTGGTCCTGGACCAGAAGACCAGTAGCACACACACACACACACACCGGGACTAGCCCCAGGTTGTGAGTCAGCCCTTGGGCACTCATTGAGAAACTTGCCTCGGTTTGGTTTGGTTCCAGAGAACAGTCGAGTGGATTACGGCCAACGACGGAAAATTGATGAGTCAAGGGAGGGCTGATCCCGCAGTAGGCCAGCCCACCCGGATGGTCGTAGCGTGAAATAAAAGCATGCACATTCTACCCAGGTATTCATCCATTTATACTCAACACACCCCCTACACATTGTGCTCCTCCCGATGTTGTCCAGGCTGCACTGTGCAGGCTACCATTAGAAACCGCTGGGGTCGATGGGTCTTGCACGTGTTGGATAAGCCTCCATGGATAATTCAACCTTTCTTTCCTGGATCGGTTCCGCCTCAAAGCTCGGTACACATGTTACGATTGGTTACAGGAACCAGACGAGGAACTCTGAAAGCTTTTAGAAAAAGGTTCACCAGTGTGTTTGTCGTCTCGTGTATCTTCAGCTTCATCCTGGCCCTACTCTTTCCGCGAGATACTCTGTGTTTTTTTTTTTATAGGGTCCCCAAACATTATACGTTTTCATTACCCCCAACACCATATGATTCTGTCCTTTCTTATGATGTTGTACTTTCATCTTTCCTCATGCCATTTGATAAATGTAAGGCTATAAAAAACATGTTATTACATTGTGTTCCCTGGCACCCTACCTTATTGTACCTGGGATTGCTTTAGTGCATGAAAGCAAGCAGCCTTGGTGGCCGGCTGTCATTTTCCTTTACATTTACATGGCATTTATTCATTCAGCCAAAGCTTGTACCTCCTGAAAGTGTGCGTGAGTCAGGCCCCTTGACAGTCGTCGTGACGAAGGGCAGCACAGCACGCCGTCCAATTTAGGGCTCGTGCTTTTTAGTCATTTAGATAGACAGACAGACAGACAGACAGACAGACAGACAGACAGACAGACAGACAGACAGACAGACAGACAGACAGATAGATATACTTTACTCGTCATTGCACAAGTCACCACAGTCACCTATACAACGAAATTGAATAGGTGACTTTCTTCTTGTTCTTTGTTGCTTTTGTTGTAGCAGTAGTGGCGGTGTCCATATCGCTCAGTGTTCATAGTATTTGTAATAGTAGAAGTCCTAGTGTCCTTCTACTAAACAAGCAGAAATGTAATAAACATGCACACCAATGCTGTGCCCTTGATCGATCCTGGAGAACCGTTCCAGGAATTAGCTTGAATCAAGATTAAAACTCAATTTCCCAGCATGCAGAGCGTTGCAGTATATCTCTGGAGGAGGAGGACACTGTGGCTGAAGCTACAGTCTTTGCCCTGGGCACACCTGTCTGCCCAAGACTGGAGTTGGTGGCATGATTGGTTTCTTGAGTTAGGGCTTGTCCATGAACCCGGTTGGGGTCTCATTGTTTGTGTGTGTATATGTACGTGTGTTTGTGTGTGGGTGTGCGTGTGTGTGTCCTCTGTCTGTCTGTGCAGGCATATTTGATGAGGATTTTATAGCCAACCCTGAGAGAGATGAGTAGACACGAGATCAGGCATAAAGAGGTGGGCAGGCTTTCCCGCCCGGGTGTGAAGGTGGAGGAAATTGTTCTGTTAGGAAGCTTTAAACTGCTGCGGCATTTCGGCCTTGAGGAGATAAATAGTGGGGCATGCCTTCCCGATTTGGCAATAACACAGTGGAGGTTGTATGCATTTATATTATATTATATTTGTATTACTCATTTAACCTTCACACGATATCCAATGGATATCCATGTATTTTTTACACTTACACTGGTGTGAGCGGGCTGGTCTGGTGTGCTCTGGGATGGGACACCAGATGGTGCTGGTGCAGGTGTTGGCAGGCCAGTAGGGGGTGCTATTACGTCCGGCCTATGTAATATCCCCCATGCCCCAAGTGGGAGATGGGGACTCTGTACTATGCAAGAGCACCGTCTACATCACGAGACGATAAACCAAGGTTTTGATTCCCTGCCCTCATTGAAGACCCCATGGCTCTCAAGGCAAAAGTAGTGTAGGTGCTGACCCCTAGATCGACAGCCATTGCCCATAGCGGCCATTCTAATGTGTGTGTGTGTGTGGGGGGGGGGGGGGGGGGGGGGGGGGGGGGGGCGATCCAGTTGGAGGTGGATTGCGTCCCAAATACACACATACTCTTGTCAGCGACGTGTCTTTTGTGTTTTAAGAACCCTTTGCCTTGAGGGCTCCTGTATGTACATCCACGTAGTTCCGCAAAATAAGAGTCCCTTAATGCGGTATGACCTTTTCCCTCTGTCCACTCCACAGACCTGTCTGAGTTCCACACGGACCCGCAGCCGCTGCGTGTGCCAGTAGGGGGCGCCGCCCGCTTCGAGTGCCAGATCAGGGGAGTGCCCACACCTGTGATCACCTGGGAGAAGGACGGAGAACCGGTCCCTCAGGAGACAAGGTGGGTTTCCTTCAACCTTTCTGCGGTGGATTTTTAAAGGGTTTTGGGATTTCAATTATTAAGGCAGTATTACCAACGGAAAACCTTTCAGCCCGACATGGAATATATAAATGGATCCTTTTATTTGTGGTGCCTTAGCTATGGCTCTATTTTAGAACCTACCTTATATTCTCATGAGAGCTCCTGCAAGGAGTTTTTAGGAATTTAACTTGAACAATAATCATTAAGACATATCATTGAATGATTCGAGGAACGAAGGACAACTCTGGATTGATAAATGAGTACAATCCTTTTCCGTTTTCCAACAGTTCTCCCACATATATGTCGCTCCTTATGCTTATTCCACGAATATGTCCTAACATTCGAAAAACCGGAGTGTGTTTAATTATAATTTATAATATATTGTCCCAAATGATCTCAGATTATATCATGAGCTGACATCTATTCATCTTTTCACCTCCACATTAATATTCCTGAAGTAGTTTTGTCCTTTACATATTTAATAAAAGCTGGACCTTGAAAGCCAGGCCTGTGCTTTCTCCACATACTGTCGCCTGACTTATTTCCTGTGCGGCGTTATCAGGCACTGGCGAACTGATATCACTGTATTATGGATTCATGAGCTCTCTAAATTATTGATTTTATTTTTAGATAACACCAAACAAACACTCCTGGAGTAGCTGGTCTCCCTGTGAGAGTAAATGTAATAATAATATTTGACTGCTGGATTTCTTTGCCTCAAGGTGCCTTGTAGATTGTAACACCAGATTATGTTTTCCTGTATTTTTGGAGCTGCTTTGAGTTTCCACACTGAGACATTGTGTTTATCCATGTTGTTGTGTGTTGTTTGCTTTATTGCATTTGTGTCATTGCATGTTTTGCTCTCTACGTTTGTTCATGTCCCTAGACCTCTGTGTGCCTCCGGAGTTTCCTGCCGTTCGACCCTGATTCAACACACTCTTCCTTAGAAATTTTACTGAATTACAAATCAGTGTGTAGGATTAAGTGACAGCAAGCAGTGAGGTTGCCATCACCTCTGCCCTCACCTCCCCTTACCCTTGCCATCCAACGGTTTAGTAGAAGCTACGGTGGCCTGTACTGGCATGAAGCTGCCAGTTTGTATCTCCATAAGGATGCCATCATCTACAACAGCATCAAGTAGGCCAAGGGTCAAGTAATTAGGTTCCTTAAAAGGTTCCAAGATTGTATTTTGTTATTTAATCTGTTAAACTAAAGGTCTTAGTTAAGAAAAAAGCGATTATGATAAAATAGCGTTTAATCATATTAGAAAAAAATGGCGTTCTTCTTCGTGTTTGTCCATTCTGGCCAACTGTAGGAACATGGCGTTGCAACATGGTGGGCTCTGTGATAGAGGACCCACTCCCTATGTTGATATAAAGGGCTCATTCTTAGAGAACGAAAACAAAAAAAAACGTATTTTCATGTAATTAAATGCTTATGAAAACATACTTATACCTCACTTCTTCCAAGTCCGAAAAGTAGAAAATAATAATACCTCTGAAATAAATCAAAGAAAAGTAATTGAAAATGAAAAGCATCTTCAACAGGGGCTATTAAAGCCATCTTGACGAGAGTGTACATTAGCTACTATGGAGTGTTCTTGAACAAGCTACAAGTCCCTGTTCAGAATCAGGCAAACTCACTTTAATCCACATGCATATTTCAATAAAGTATGACACCGTACAGTTATAGCAACAAAGACAAAGGTACAAGCACTGAAGGAAAATAGCAGCATTTTCTTGAATTGTACAAGTAGATTTGCATGAAAATCGTATCATCAAGAAACACGATTAAAGCAGTCCTATGGAGCCCTTAAAGACTGTGATCAATAAAAAATAACTAGGACCACTTCGCGCTGGTACTGGTACATCAGTCACAGTTCATCACCAGATTCTTTTATCCCACCTGGAACTGTGTGTTGGTATCACTGGAAATGTCCAAAAATGGTTCAAGTCGTATCTGTCAGAGAGAACTTTCTCTGTTCACCTAGGCCAGTACTCCTCAGCTGCATCCCTGTTAGCCTGTGGAATCCCTCATGGCTCTATTTTAGCTCCAATTCTTTTTGCTTTATATTTGCTTCCACTAGGTTCCATTTTTGAAAAAGACAACATTTCTTTCCATTGTTTCACAGATGACTTGCAAGTCTACCTGCCTTTAAAATCAAATAAGGATTCCACAAATGCATTGTTAAATTGTCTGAAAGATGTAAAAACATGGATTGAACTTAATTTCCTAACACTAAACAATAAGAAAACTGAGATTATTGTTTTCGGTAAATCTGAACTACTAGATGACATCGACAGTGTCCTTGGTCCCCCTGCCTCCTACAGCCGCCCTTTTGTTAGAAACCTCTGAGTTATTTTTGACTGGTTTTAAATTTGATAAGCAAATAAGCTTAGCCGTCAAGACAAGTTTCTTCCAGCTGAGACTCCTAGCTAAAGTTAAGCCTTATCTCCCTCAAAAGGACTTTGAGGGAGTCATTCACTTGTTTATTATGTCCCGTTTAGATTACTGCAATTCTCTCTATTTTGGTGTGGACCTATGTCTGCTCCGTCGCCTGCAGCTGGTACAAAATGCTGCTGCACGTCTCCTAACTGGGAAAAGGCGATATGATCACATTACCCCTGTTCTGGCCTCTCCTCACTGGCTTTCTGTAGTTTTTAGAATCAAGTTCAAAATTATGTTGTTTGCTTTTAAATCTTTACATGGGCTGACACCTTAATATATGTCAGAGTTGCTCTTCATTCATGCTCCAGTTAGAGTATTACGGTCAGCTCGGCAGGTGCTGCTGGATGTACCTATGTGCAGAGTCTGCAGACTAAAGACAAAAGGTGACAGAGCCTTTGCTGTGGCTTTTTGTTGTTTTGCATTGTACAGCACTTTGGTCAACTATTGTTGTTTCTAAATGTGCTATATAAATAAACTTGACTTGACTTGTAGGGGTCCTGAAGGACCCCTGCTGGACCTCGAGATGGTGCAGCATCACCTCTCCAACAGGATAAACACACGTATGACTGTCGTCAAATCATCAGCTGAGATAAGAGACGGGAAATATGTATTTTCATGTCATTTATTTACATTTGAAAAGAAAGGTTTGACATAGCGAATCATTGTTCCAATTCAAATGCAGACATGACACTAGGTAACCGGGTAGTTTCAGTGAAATACGCTCTTAGGGGCGATCGGTGTCATGTTTTGGAGCGAATGTAGCTCTGTCACTTTGTGGAAACGGTATTGGCAGACAGCTTTTGCATGGGGGCTGAAAACGCAAGCCTCAGTCAAAGAGGACTCCTACGATTCAGGCTCTGGCCTGGGGGGGATAATTAGGGTTAGTGTTATGATTGATAAAAGGCTGAATACATACATCCGAGGAAACTCTTTAGAGGAAAGTTAATGTAATCTGAATATTCAGCTTCAGGTTCCAAGGCACGCCAGTACCCTATTAAAGGATTAGTTGGCAAGATGAAAAGGAAATTCAGCTTACCAACAAGAATTTGAAAGGTCGCAACACAAACCCCCAGGCCTAAGCCCCTCCCACCGAACAACAGCCAATTGTAACGTATTTGGGCAGAGAAAGGAAGGAGACCATGAATTTGACTTTTCAGAGAATTTTACTTTGACTTATTCTGGAATGTTATGAGTTAGTATGAGTTATTTGATAATTCTGACCCCATTATTGAACAGGCTATTTTTTCTTTAATAGGTTATTTTCTGAAAGTATTTCACGGTGCAACGGAATGCTCCAAATTTGGCCGGCATTAAACAAGTTCACTGTGTCAAACAAAGAGAGTTGGAGCGGCTGAAAGGCGAGACGTGCTACGTGTGCGAATGCGCTAGCTGTAGCTGAGCTAATGACGCCGGGGTGAGAGGGAGCCATCGTGGATTTGGGGCGACAGTTCGCCATCCTTTGTTATGAGGGGGCCCGCGAGGACGTAAAATTAAATTAAAAGACTATGAAAGCCGAACAAGCTGTGAGCTGTTCAGAAACGGAGGAGCGATCAGGTTTAGAAGGTCGGTGGACTGGGATGAATAAAACGATGCTCATAAGAGGACACACACAGGTTACTGAGTTACAGGTTTTCAGTATTCTGTATTCTTTGTAGGCTCTAGTGAAACTGTGTTCATCAACCGTTGTCGGCGTATAAATCTATCAGTCTAGAAAGTCAAGGACTTATCGTTTATTGATCTGGAAATTCAGCACGGCCCCCCTCACTGCGACGGTTGGCATGGCAGCAGAGAAAAGCCGCTCAAATAGACATGAATCAGCCTATGGATGTCCCTGGCCCGGGCAGTATACAGGGCAGAGGGGTTTAAACTCCTGTTTGGCTACATCTAACTGTCTTTGTTATGAGTAATCCCAGCCGAGGCGGGAGTGGATGTGTGAGCGTGAGCGCTGTGGAGCGCCTTAGCAGTGCTGTGGAGCGAGTGGAGTCAACTGGGCAAGGGTGTTCATTTGAAAGCAGACTTAATGTTCCTGTCAAGAGGAGTTAAGATAGCTGTAGGAACCATGAGCATTTCAAGGAGGAGTGGGGGGTTGTGTGTGTGTGTGTGTGTGTGTGTGTGTGGGGGGGGGGGAGGGGGGGGTGGGGGGGTGGGTTGGTATGTGTGTGTATTTTTGTGTCCTCGATTTCGGCTATGGTTCGATAGCGACGTCTGAGGACTTGTCAGGGCCTTGAAAGGAGGAACATCTTTTTTGGTGGAAGAATCATATATTATTAACCGATAATATTGGTGAAAACAAGCTGCAATGCAGGCATCCATAACCTAATCAAATAACGATTTCTAGGCTGTTACTGCTACAACACAACACTGTACCACGCCTCTCCAAGTCCGCTGAGACGGATCGCTATGGTGGATACGTTCCCTGCTATCCCTATGATGATCGCTTGGAGTCGATAAAATCAAATGTTGCTTGTAGTTTCATCATTTCTGGAGGTCCGTTCATATACAGAGTCTAGGTGGTTTTCAACCACAGGGGGCTTCTCAAACATATTTCCCTAGATCAATAATGAATCATGAAACACAAGAAGGAAATTCGGCCATAGTTATTTATTTCACAACCTAATTTTCCTCTTGGAATCGGGGTACCTTCCAGACAGACCGGCCTGCGTTTAAAATTAAATAAACCTTGAGACCTTGTTTTGGGCCCAGACCTTCAGTTATTGTCCGGGATGCAGAACACATTTAATTCTGTCGGACGTAGATTTGTGATAGAATAGGGTTTATCCGAAGCCTTGCACACACAACATAAAAAGTGGTGATTTCATCTGTTTTCATCACAAGTATTGCAATACATGTTGTAATCATTAGTGTTATCTTGTCTTCTCATTTTTAACATGACACGTTGATGTTGTTCCAGCCGGGACAAGAACAACACAATAAATCATTCTTAACAATAAAGTGGATTATGGTGTGTGTGTGTGTGTGTGTGTGTGTGTGTGTGTGTGTGTGTGTGTGTGTGTGTGTGTGTGTGTGTGTGTGTGTGTGTGTGTGTGTGTTTGCGTGTGTGTGTTTGCGTGTTTGTGCACGTAAGTGCACATAAGTGCGTGTATCGGGGACATGCTTATACACCAACCTGCAGGCGTTCAACATACCAACAGGACTCTGTGTGAGTCAATTCTTGTAATGGAATAAGCAGTTTTTGCATTAGCAGGGAGCTTGGAAGCCGCAGCATGTAGCTTGCTCCCCTTGCTGGGTTTTTATGAGTCTGATTGTAAACATGTCCAACCAAGAAGTATTTCTACAGCTGTGAATTCTGCAGTGAGATTTCTGAAAAAGCAGCATATAAAATGGCTCGGAGCATGAATCTTCTCAACCAAACCCTCTGGGGGGGCTCTGCGATGAGCCAATATCTTGCTGCTTCATACCGACACCTCAGTAACACAATGATATTATTTTCAATACCATTCACAGACTTTCTATATAATAAGAGGAGGTATTTTGCTTGTTAGCATTGTCCACATGTCATCATTCTTCCTTTTATTCCGACGTTGCTAAGAACCAACCCAGTCGCCAAGAAAAAACGTTGACGGTGTACGTTTCCATGAACACTGGATACGTAGCATTTCAACGTAAAAAGTAGCGTGTTATACCTACAGCATCCACGCGTGCCGCTGTGGAGGCGGGTTTCGGGGTTTGGGGGAGGGGGGAGACACGTATGTTGAGGGGGACGACGACGACACGATTGTAGGGGGGTGGGGGGGGGGGGGTGCGACACGTTTGTTGAGGGGGGGGGGAGACACGTTTGTAGGGGGGGGGGGCACGCTCGACAACGAGAGTTGGTTTTTATTGAACGCTCGACAACGAGAGTTGGTTTTTATTGAACAAGACTTCAACACGGAACAGCTGCACGAAACGATGGTCACGTCATTCTCGGTGACGGTGTCGACAACAATGAACACACAAACAATGTTAATAGAACAACACACAACCACATAACATCCCGAACCCATTAACCCCACTTAATCCTAACAACAAAACAAGTTAACAAAAGCCCCTTTTGTCAACTGACAACCCCAATTCCCAGAATCCCCCGCGGCTCCGGAACACGGTGTAGCCTATATTAATCTTTATTATCTGAATGGGAAATGCAATATTTTAGGAGAGATACACCATTAAACGCGTTTCTAATGACATTTCTAGCGAGAAATGTACATTTTCCTTACATAATCTTCAGTCAGTGAATGTGTATGATCTTTATTAATCTTTATTATCTGAATGGGAAATGCAATATTTTAGGACCGATTCACCGTTAAACGTGTTTCTAATAACATTTCTAGCGAGAAATATACTTTTTACTTGCATAATCTTCAGTCAGTGATTGTGTCTGATCTTTAGTTTTATAGTTATTAGGATTTGATCGGCTCGCTCGCATGTTTCAACGACGTCAGGTTGTTAGGAATAGGGACGCTGCTTTCTCTAAACTAGCAGCTCACGTGCTTCCTGCGTTTGTGTTATTAAACTGTTACTTTATGTAACTTTTAATGATATCATCTTGTTAGAAACACGTATATCTGAGAGCCAACCCAGTCGCCAAAAGCATACGTTGACAGTGTACGTTTCGTGAACACTGGATTACGTCGCATTTCAACATAAAATAGCGTGTTATACACACACACGCACGCACACACACACAAGCACACACACGCACACGCACGCACAGACACACACAGAGACAGACACACACACACACACGCACAAGGTGCATTTCGCTGCTAAAACAACAACAGAATTCCCTCAAATATTATTACTAAAGAACCGTTTTCCAAAGAACGAAATGTAAACCAATGCATTCTGAATGGGAGTGTTTCTCCGATTTTTCCATGCTACACAGAACGAAATGTAAACCCATGCATATAAAGACTTCATGGTCATAATAATTTAAATATCATTAATCTCCTGAGTGTGTTGGGTGGTATTCTATTTTTTTCAACGGGGCTGGTGCCGTCTCCTTTTGACCTTTAGACCCCAGACTTCTGGGGGAATAGCTGAATCAATTCATTAGTCAATCAGAAGCATATAAATATCTTCCCGGTGGCGTAGGAGGACGAACAAGGTGTCCTTCAACATCTACGCTTCCAGGCGATTGCAACGGTGCCACACATGAGCATATTCGAACATGTTTAATGGTAGTAATTAGCTGTCGAAATTGGAGGCCTTAATCAATAATGAGCAGCTATTGATTTGCTTCCCGATAAAAATTTGTGACAAATGACATGTTATTTAGCATCTACACGTTGAGCTGAGTCCAATGACACCAAGCATGACACTCTAGCTAATGGTAACATATATTTTACATGGTACAACTAGGTCTAGGACATGATCTCGGTGTAGCAAGAGGGCGAGCTTGATCTCATTGGACTCAACGTGTTAACGCTTAACGTGTAGATGCTAATTAACATGTAATTTGTCAAAAATCTCCATCGGGAAGCAAATCTATAGCTGGTCATTATTGCTAAAGGCCTCCAAAATCGACAGCTAATTACTACCCCGAAACATATTCAAATATGATCATGTGTGGCACTGTTGCAATCGTCTCGAAACGTAGATGTCAAAGGACACCTTGTTTGCCCTGTTGCACGACCGGGAAGATATTTTCATACTTCTAATGGATTGATTCATATTTTAAGGTTCTCGGAGTGAGACTTTAAGCGGCTGCAGCAGAAGTGTTGAGACGAAAGATGATATCAAGACATTAATAGAATATTCCCATTCACATTATGATTCTTCGTCATAACATCCGACCAAACATCCTTTACATTCACCGAGCGAAGATTATGAAATTCCAGGCCCCCCCTTCCTGCACTCGGGGTCCGACCGGGCCAAGTTTCGGTGCGGGGGTCCCAGTTAGGCCCTAGAATATGATATTCAAATTTCAGGGCGGTAGGACCTTCCTATCTCAAAAACTGTTTTTCCACCACATTCTGAACCATTAGGTCTCGTAGGCAACACTTCTGAAGGGGCTTTGTCCAAATGACAGTCCATTTGGGCAAACTTTTTTTCTCTATGGGCTAGAACTACAAATCTTGGATATGTCGTTCTCGGGGCCCCGGGAAATGTGTGTAAACATTTTAGCATCCCTAGCTATCTCGAAAAGGCCGGAAAAGGGGCGTGACCTCCAACAGTACAGTCACTGTACATAAGACAGAGGTTAGTTTCTAGGCCCCATTCTTTGCGGGATGGAGGTGTACATTTGTGGCTTAATGTGTGTACAGCTGGCCTGTGGCCACGTCTTTGAAGTCTGGGGTCAAAAGGTCAAAAGGAGCCGGCACCACGCCGCTTATGAGATAACAAAAAGTGAATCTGTATTTCTCTCATAACATTTTGTCATTATTGAAGAGAGGCCTGATTCTCAGATATGCATGTTGGACTGTTAGGGTATAGGTCTGGGAAGAACTTCAGGCCAAAATCTTGCAAGCGAGCCGCTGGGTGCAGGTGCAACGAGATGGAGCACTTGCTGAGTCATTTCCTGTAGGGCTGGAGCCACAGGTTGAAGCGTATATGCGTCCTTTGAAACCCCCTTTGATATATAAGAGACCCCAAGGTACAGTTTACTTAAATGTTCTCGCCTCAGTCACCTATTGCATCACTTCCTTTAGGGCTTCGGCCTCCTAATTGATCATTGTAGTATAATTGAATGCCCTCTTTCATATTATATGATACTTCCACCACTGGGACGTGGCAACAACTCTCCAAATCCATATGGGGAGGGGGGGGGGGATGCTTTTGGACAGTAGGGGTGTACACTAGACATAAATAGGAAGCAAACTCAGGAGAAGGGATGACCTCTCACAAATATTTATTGAATAAATTGTTTCAAATAACCCTGCCTCGTTAAATCAATGAACTTGGTGTTTTGCTTTCAAAAATAGGTTATAGAAGAAGTCTAAACTGCAGAAAATAAAAACATCCAAGCTGCCTTTTAAGGATACCTCGGAATATCTGTCTATTTTTTAACCGTCGGACCCCAGTTTACGACAAAAACAACACAATTGACGGCAGCTCCTTTGCCGCGTGGTTTTTAGAGCCATGTAAGGATTAGAGGGGGCGGTCGATAGCAACCACCATAGCAACCATGACGGTCAAGTGACTGGATGCAGCCCCGTTGAAAAAAATAGAATACCACCCAACACACTCAGGAGATTAATGATATTTAAATTATTATGACCATGAAGTCTTTATTTGCATGGGTTTAGATTTCGTTCTGTGTAGCATGGAAAAATCTGAGAAACACTCCCATTCAGAATGCCTTGGTTTACATTTCGTTCTTTGGAAAACGGTTCTTTATTAATAATATTTGAGGGAATTCTGTTGTTGTTTTAGCAGCGAAATGCACCGTGTGCGTGTGTGTGTGTGTGTCTGTGTCTGTGTGTGTCTGTGCGTGCGTGTGCGTGTGTGTGCTTGTGTGTGTGTGCGTGCGTGTGTGTATAACACGCTATTTTATGTTGAAATGCGACGTAATCCAGTGTTCACGAAACGTACACTGTCAACGTATGCTTTTGGCGACTGGGTTGGCTCTCAGATATACGTGTTTCTAACAAGATGATATCATTAAAAGTTACATAAAGTAACAGTTTAATAACAAAAACGCAGGAAGCACGTGAGCTGCTAGTTTAGCGAAAGCAGTGTCCCTATTCCTAACAACCTGACGTCGTTGAAACATGCGAGTGAGCCGATCAAATCCTAATAACTATAAAACTAAAGATCAGACATAATCACTGACTGAAGATTATGCAAGTAAAAAGTATGTTTCTCGCTAGAAATGTTATTAGAAACACGTTTAACGGTGAATCGGTCCTAAAATTTTGCATTTCCCATTCAGATAATAAAGATTAATAAAGATCATACACATTCACTGACTGAAGATTATGTAAGGAAAATGTACATTTCTCGCTAGAAATGTCATTAGAAACGCGTTTAATGGTGTATCTCTCCTAAAATATTGCATTTCCCATTCAGATAATAAAGATTAATATAGGCTACGCCGTGTTCCGGAGCCGCGGGGGATTCTGGGAATTGGGGTTGTCAGTTGACAAATGGGGCTTTTGTTAACTTGTTTTGTTGTTAGGATTAAGTGGGGTTAATGGGTTCGGGATGTTATGTGGTTGTGTGTTGTTCTATTAACATTGTTTGTGTGTTCATTGTTGTCGACACCGTCACCGAGAGTGACGTGACCATCGTTTCGTGCAGCTGTTCCGTGTTGAAGTCTTGTTCAATAAAAACCAACTCTCGTTGTTGAGCGTTCAATAAAATCCAACTCTCGTTGTCGAGCAAGCCCCCCCTACAAACGTGTCTCCCCCCCCCCCCCCATCAACAAACGTGTCGTCGTCCCCCCCCTCAAAAAACGTGTCTCCCCCCCCCCCCCCTCCCCGGTCAACAACAGTCTACCTCCCCCCCCCCCCCCCCTAAACAATCGTGTCCACAATTTGCCGCGAAAGCCGTGAAACCCAAACCCCGAAACCCGCCTCCACAGCGGCACGCGTGGATACTGTAGGTATAACACGCTATTTTTTACGTTGAAATGCTACGTATCCAGTGTTCATGGAAACGTACACCGTCAACGTTTTTTCTTGGCGACTGGGTTGTAAGAACACACACACACACACACGCATACACACACACACACACACACACACATATACACACACACACACACACACACACACACAAATACATACCTAAAACGCACACACACACACACACAAATACACAAAGACATATCCACAACTCACACACAAAGACACACACACACACACATACAAAGACATACCCAACAGACGCACACACTACTTAGCACATTGCTAAGTGAGCCAGGAGTAGGCAGACAGACAGACCAGCTCCTCGCTGAGTGAGCCAGCAGTAGGCTGTTCCTACCATTTGTGAGACACTGATTGAAGACGTGACCAGAGCAGCGGCCGACCCGCTCTGTCCTCGGTTCACAATCTGAGCAAAAAAGAAGAAAAACAAATGAATCTGCCGCTAAATCGGGCACACACTCAAACTGGGCAGGCCCACTTAAAAACTAATAAATACAAAGAGGCACGAGGTGGACACACACAAAACACATCAGATACACAGACATAGACACACACACAAACACACACATACAAACACACAGCCCTACGATGGAGCGGAGCCGACTTCCTCTCTCCCTACCTGTCTCTCTCTCCCTACCTGTCTCTCTCTCCCTACCTGTCTCTCTCTCCCTACCTGTCTCTCTCTCCCTACCTTCTATCTGAAAGCATTATCCTGCTCCCTGCATGGAGGAGCAAGTCCTTGAAGGATACAGCAGCGGTTTTCAGACAGAGAAATCAAAATACACAGCCTAGAGGCCCCTGGTCGGTCTTAACACTATACTTGCCCCTCTCACCTTGTGTCCCCCTCCCCTTCCCTCCCATCTCTCCCCCATTATACCTCCCCCACTCCTCAGGTTTGTGTCCCTGCCCAATGGGGTGCTGCAGATCTTGGAGGTCACCGAGGGCGACGGGGGGCCGTACCGCTGCGTGGCATCCAACTCAGTGGGGCGTCGCCCCAGCGGTGATGCAGTCCTCACCGTCACTACAGGTAGCTCCAACCTCACAGATACCTCCTTCACTCACTAAAGGTAGCCCAACCCTCACTCCAGGTAGCTCCTCCCTCACTACAGGTAGCTCCTCCCTCACTACAAGTAGCTCCTCCCTCACTACAGGTAGCTCCACCCTCACTACAGGTAGCTCCTCCCTCACTACAAGTAGCTCCTCCCTCACTACAGGTAGCTCCACCCTCACTACAGATAGCTCCTCCCTCACTGCAGGTAGCTCCACCCTCACTACAGGTAGCTCCTCCCTCACTACAAGTAGCTCCACCCTCACTACAGGTAGCTCCACCCTCACTACAGGTAGCTCCTCCCTCACTACAAGTAGCTCCTCCCTCACTACAGGTAGCTCCACCCTCACTACAGGTAGCTCCACCCTCACTACAGGTAGCCCCTCCCTCTCTACAGGTAGCCCCTCCCTCTCTACAGGTAGCTCCTCCCTCACTACAGGTAGCTCCGCCCTCACTACAGGTAGCTCCACCCTCACTACAGGTAGCTCCTCCCTCTCTACAGGTAGCTCCTCCCTCACTACAGGTAGCTCCTCCCTCACTACAGGTAGCTCCTCCCTCACTGCAGGTAGCTCGTCCCTCAAGATGTGTAACGATTACACCTGTGGACAGCAGGAACTCCTGTCTTTTGATTCTTAGTGGCTGAAAGGCCTCCATCTGATTGGCTAAGCACTTAGCCAGTGTAAAGGACGGCCAACACTGTGTGGTCTGAGCTTAATAACAAAGGTGTCTTTATTCCGGAGCACATAGTTCCTCTTGCCTGGGTAGACCAGTCCACTTAAATACGGCATTCAAACAGTGGGAAGGAGGGCATTTAAATAACGGAAGGAAAAACACATTGTGTAAGAGAAGGCAGAATTTAATAACTTAAAATATGGAGGAATGAAACAAAAGACAAAAGGACTCTGATGTCAATGTATTAAGACAGCTGACGAGAGATTTGAGACGATGGAAGCAGGTCCCTTAAAAAGGCTTTTCAGTTTTTGTGGAAATTAAGATGTGGGCACAAAGCAAAGGAGAATGGAAATACTTTCACACGAGGGAATATGACAGGTAGGCCAATGCGTAATTACTTGATTGATTACTTTTATTGCTATTATTCTTTTATAGCTTATGCAGTCCATGACAGGCATGGGCTTGCACCCACTCACCTGATCTTCATTAACCCTCACACACACATTTGCTAATATACACACACACACACACACACACCCAGTCACTCACTATCATTCACATTCACAATTATATTTGATCTGAATGCAAGCTAGGATGACGAAGATAAGGATACATATACTGTCACTGTACATTAAATACAGCTACGCACTCAATTACTGCTGTCCCTTTGTTTTTCTCCTTCACACTTTATACCACTCCGCGCACAAGGCTATGCTAGGCCCTTACACACACACACACACACACACACACACACACACACACACACACACACACACACACACACACACACACACACACACACACACACACACACACACACACACACACACACACACGTACATGTTCATTCACACACAACAGAACACACAAGGACAAAAAAATGCACAGAAGCACAAACACACACATTCAAAGAAGCACACACGTCAAGCATCACATGTATTTAGTATCCTCCACACACTCTCTCTCACACACACTTACAAATATACGGTATAGGCCAAAATAATGTACATTCATGCAAAAATATTTCACTACGCATGGATTTTCAGCCTCCAGCCAGCCGTGCAGGAAGTTTGTGCTTTCCAATTTATTTTAATTTTCCTTTTACTCTGAATATCTTCTTTTTCCGCTGCCATGGAAACCCCAAATGAAAACAACCATGACATTTTTCTCATCGCCACCATAAAGTAAATGTCACATCCGATAGCATCACCAGGCGGCTCTGCTCCATCGTAGGGCTCTATGTATAGAGTGCATCAACACTCATCACCAGGCTCTGACAGAATGATGCTGGGGGCACTGGGTTCACCCCCCTCATTCTCTCTCTCTCTTACTCTTTCTCTCTCTCTCTCTCTTACTCTTTCTCTCTGTCTCTCTCTGTCTTTGTCTCTCTCTCTCTCTCTCTCTCTCTCTCTCTCTCTCTCTCTCTCTCTCTCTCTCTCTCTCTCTATATATATATATTTACTGTATATATATCAGTGGCGGCTCCTGAAAAAAATCTTAGGTGGGGCTATTTTTCTGATAATGATTAAGGTGACCAATTCAATAGGTGCATTAAGCAGTTTCAATTTGTTGTTAGATGATTAACTCATCCAGTGATCTTAATTGTATCCACTAGAAGCCAATTCCATTAACGAAAGTGGGGCAATCCACAATTAATTATTTACATGAATCTAATGTTGTATGATGTAAAATAGCTCAACAGGAGAAAATATGTCCGGCAACAACATAAAGACAGGGGCAGCATATTAAGACAAGTATTTATTGACTGACCTTGAAAGCATTGGCTTACAAAAGTAAAATAAGTTATCACATTGGTACATAGAAATACCCGTGCAGTGCTGTCGGCCATGTGGCCGTCAAGGTGGAAGAGGACGCAGGGGGAGCAGAACACTGCGTTAGCTTCTTCACAGCCTGCTAGACAGCCTTTTCTCTCGTACCAATTTGTTAGGGTTAGGGTTAGGATTTCCTCGGGTGTATGACATGCTCCCCTTTGTAGAAACCTGTTTAATTAGTACATTTGGTCTTGGAGGTCCTGATTGTTTTAATGCCAATTTGTCTGAATTTGATAGCCGACTAAAAGGAACTTCTTTCAAAGACACAACGGAATTGCACGGTACAGACGTGATCTGTAAAGTATGTGACTTGATCGAAGATGCTCCTTCCCTCTCTTTCTCAGTTACGTATGACGCAAGTGCGTTGGGGCGAACCCTCCCGGAACCCATAGAGAAGCCGTACTAGACATAGATATATATAGAACACCGCCTGCGCTGCAGGTCAATGGAGTCGAACGTCCGCACTGGCGGCCATCTTGGCACAGTCAGCTGCTCACCCTTAACATTGTGTGGTAGTGGTGCATGTACTTTTAAAATAACCATAACTTGCTAGATTTTCAACAGATTTTCAAACGGTTTGTTTTCTTATAAACGTCAGAGATTTAGTTATGACACTGCAAACTTATGAATAATTATGTTAGGTTCTAAAAAAAAAAAAAAAAGTTCTAAAATAGGTACAAGATTATATCCACGTTAATTATGTTTGTAAGAACCAAACCGTTTGTAAATCGGTCAAGATTTCAGCGCGATAAGAGTATTAGCGTTTGTGCAGATCACTGACTGACCACAGATTCCACCAGAAATGGTCCGAAGCAAATGACAAAAACACAAACACGTGCAGACACACGCTCACACACCATAGACTATGGGTGGACTGACTCGATCAATGAGACACGGCCGGAGTGAAGCATTGTAAGATGTGGTAAGATGGCCGCCTGTGATGACTATCTTGACGCCGCCGTAAGACATCTAGCGTTCTATATATATCCAGGGTTGCCAACAGTCACGCCCCTGGCGTGACTCTCACGCTTTCACCATCAATCTCACGCTGTCACGCACACGCAAGAAATGTCACGCCAAAATAAAAAATTCTCCCGTTCATTTTCTGCGGGAGCAGACTAACAGCTGTATCATCTGCCTACCTACAACGTGATCACGGCAGTATTCTCTGATCGTTGATTCGCTGAAAACCACGCACATGATACTAAGTTGCGTTTGAAAAGGTCAGAGAGAGTTCAGAGCCGGAGTCGGAGCCCACTGATGCGCGTTTGGGGATGGGTCGGTCGCGACCGATTCGTTCACAACGAATGAATCCCGAACGTGAACGACAAGAACTTGTTCCCCAAAACAAGAAGAACTGGTTCTTTGATTCTTTTTTTTAACATAAAACAAAAATATGGTTACGTAAATAAAATATACAAACGAACAGAGCTTCGTCTCCCCGCCACCTTATATCGACTGAGTCTACAACGTTCTCAAAGATTCAGCCAATGAGAGGTATCAATGGTTTTGCCATGGCACCTGGGTAAACAAATGACAAGGTGGTACCGTCGAATTTGCGTGCTTTCTCTGTCTGACGTATCTTGGGTCATACCATTCGACGTGGGGCCACTAATATATCCCCCTACATTTCCGAAAATAGACTTGACCTCCATCTGTTTATTGGATAAACGCATTTCCCAATCCCATGAGCCTTTTCTCCATTCTACGTCAATTCAAGAACAAACAAAGAAATTAAACTGCAGTTCGTATTTTTTATTTATGACCATGAAAGTTCTGTAATGCCTGAATTATGAAGAATTAAATGTAAAGTAAAATAGAAATTATAAAAATAAAACCATGAATGACATATAGAGAGTAAGCAAGTGGTATAAATATTGGTGGGACGTTGGCCTATACAAAATAGTATATCTTGTTGATTTTCACAGGGGGTAGAGCCTAGCCAAGGGTATATCTTGGAATACTTTTAGAATCGGGCGAGTGGCACTTTTAAATTCCCCAAATGATTCAAGGTGGCCCAGATTGTACATTTTGAAAAAGCGTTTCCATTCTTTAACTTTTTTTCATAGATGAGGCTTTATACTAAACGAGGACTATTTTGTTAGTACATTTTTTTAGGGTTAAGGGTCGTCCAAAAAATTAGCCGCTCACACTAATATTTTAGAGTCTCACTCCAGCCAAAGTCCCAAAGTTGGCAACCCTGTATATCTATGGTACTAGAGGTGATATTTTCAGAGCCCCAAACCATACAATTCAACGACGCTTATTGGCAAAATATGTACTTTTTTGCATAGCAACCGGGGGCTTAACCATTAACCATTGGCATAAATTCCAGTACATTTGGGCAGAACAAACTGGAGCCCCGGGAAGACAGTCTATAGCAGAGGTCTTCAACAGGGGGTCCGCGACCCCTAGGGGGTCCGCGGAGGTACTGCAGGGGGGTCGCGAAAGCTTTGGTTGATAGACATTTGTTTTATATTCCCCCCCCCCCCGCAATTTTTTCCACAAATTGAAATGTCTTAAAATACACATTAACATGATTCCAACACACTGTGTATTGTGTATTTAACACTAGGAACGCCGGGCCATTTTTACTTACTACTAGCGCCACAGAGGGGTCAAATGGCCCCTAAGTCATTTGAATGAGAGGCTGTGCATTGGCACATAATGATCACTAGGTGGCGCCAATGAGCTACGACTGCGCGAGCGCCGTGTGTGTGTGTGTGTGTGTGTGTGTGTGTGTGTGTGTGTGTGTGTGTGTGTGTGTGTGTGTGTGTGTGTGTGTGTGTGTGTGTGTGTGTGTGTGTGTGTGTGTGTGTGTGTGTGTGTGTCGCAAGCCTAGTCCTCACGATTTTGGTCATTTAATTTTCATTTAATTCTTGCCGTTGGCTTTCAAGTTTTGGTGACATTTTTATGTATTTGATTTTAATGATAGCCCAGCAGGAGAGAGCTTTTCACTGCCTGCTCCTTCAATTAAAAAGGTTGATGACCACTGGTCTGTAGGCTATACCCAACAGTAAATGTTGAACGCGAAACGGAATGCAAATATCATTCTGGAGAGTTCTAAACAAATTCTAAAGTAAAATCATTATTAGCATGTAATTAACAGATTATTTTTTTAAAATGAGTGATTATGGGGGACTCGAGTCACATGACTTGACTCGAGTCAGACTCGAGTCGCAAATTTGACGACTTGAGACTTGCTTGACTAACACTGATAAAAGACTCGACTTGACTTTGACTTGGTCTTCATGACTTGAGACTTGACTTAGACTTGAGACAGATGACTCGAAATGACTTTTTGAAAGTTAGATTAAAGGTTGGATATGTGATTTGCGATACGCCAGCAGATTTTGAAAAAACGCAACTCAAATGGTCCTACCCCCTCTCCTTCAACGCTGACTCTGACTCCACCCATTCCAAGTACATGGACGCGCAATCACACACGAGCGCGAACACAGATGCCTGAGAGTGAGCCAGGCTAGCTAGGTTGGAGTTTAGGGTTGTATTCTAGTGCTAGGTCCAAATGTGGATTAACTAGTAAACTAGCTACCGCAGGATAACAACAAACAGAAGCTTGCTCTGGGTCACGAGCTTTGAGTATGTGCACGTGCACGAAGAGGTCACGCGCGGGGAGCGGGGGAGGGGGAGTGCAGTACGACCGTTTGATTGACGTACTGTCCAATGCCACTCGGTGGTTCTGAAAATCAGTGGCTGGAGTTTTTCGAGCCCTGCCCATTCCACAGATGATTAACTTGTTTAATTTTCATGTCAGTAGGCTACTTCTAACTCAGTGGTTGTAAGTGTCTTTTTGTTCAAGGTGGAGGTAAGAGTTATGGCAGTCCCTGCATCAAGTGCACCTGTTGAACGTGTGTTCAGCCATGGTGGGGTGATAATGTGACCGCATCATTCAGAACTCCGTGACAAAGTACTGTCAAATAATTTTTTTTGCAAATGCAATGCATTGTAAGTCGATGTATGTTGCGAGGAAGCAAGATTGCTACCAGCTTTCAGGCTTGTGTATTACTATTTCCCCTTCCTACAGTATGTGTGATATTACTTTTAAAATATTCATTTTTTTCATGTCTGATGCCATGTGTTGCAAATAATATTCTACAACATGTAGGGAGATTGAGTGATTGACTTGAACTGTTCTCGTATACAGCTACCTAGAGGTTCTATTTGATTCTGTTCATAGGTTGGAGGTAATGATCATAAAACATTTTCAAACTATGCACATAATGGTTTTGGAATGTTTTGAATAGTTATTGTTATTGTTAAGACATTGTTATTGTTAATGTTGAAATAAAACTCAACTTATGAACCACTCTCTTTACGGATTTTTAAATGTGGAAACTGGGTTAGATCATCAGATTTTTGTATGACTTGACTTGTGACTTGCTTGACCTCAGCAATGACTTGACTTGTGACTTGCTTGATTCTCACCACAGTGACTTGGGACTTGCTTGAGACTTGAAGGTTATGATGACTTGAGACTTGCTTGTGACTTGCACATGGATGACTTACCCCCACCTCTGGTGATTATTATTATATCAAATAAAAAATAAAAACAGACAGGGAGGCCGGCGCCCCAGCGCCCTCTATGGACGAGCCACTGATATATATATCTGTCACTCTCTCTCTCTCTCTCTCTCTCTCTCTCTCTCTCTCTCTCTCTCTCGCTCTCTCTCTCTCTCTCTCTCTCTCTCTCTCCTTTGCCCCCCCCTGCATCACCTTTACATCGCCCCCCCCCTCCTACCCCCTGAATGTGGTGTCCCTGCTATGGGCCCAGCAGGGACAGGCTGACCCACTTTAAGGGAGGCTTGCGTAACTACGGCGATGGCGGCAGTGCATGTAATTCCAATGATTAATTTATGATGTGTTTACAGACTCTACCGGCCGCGCCACGGAGCAACCATTAGCATAATGAACCACGCGGAGGGAGAAGCGAGGAGCGGGTCGGGGCTAGAGTTAGCCTTCTTTCAGGGCCTTGAGCTAAGCTAACTCCCCTCGAATAATGACCTATCCAGCCCGGTCACTACAGGTAGCTCCACCCTCACTACAGGTATCTCCGCCCTCACTACAGGTAGCTCCGCCCTCACTACAGGAAGCTCCACCCTCACTAAAGGTAGCTCCTCCCTCACTACAGGTAGCTCCTCCCTCACTACAGGTAGCTCCACCCTCACTGCAGGTAGCTCCTCCCTCACTACATGTAGCTCCTCACTGTAGGTAGCTCCAACTCTAGATGTGCAGCGATTACACCTGTGGACAGCAGGAACACCTGTCTTTGGAGTCATAGTGGCTGAAAGGCCTTCATCTGATTGGCTAAGCACTTTGCCAGTGTACAGGACTACCCACACCGTGTGGTCTGAGCTCACTTAAAAGGATGTCATGTCGGTCATTGTCATTCAATGAAAGACAATGAAAGACAGCACACGCTGAGTGACACGTTTCTGCTTTTCCACGCACACACAGATTCCACACAAGCCCTGAGAAAAGTGGTGATCGTGGCGCGGCCGCAGAACGCCACTGTGGTGCTGGGACGTCCTGCGGTGATGGAGTGCATGGCTCAAGGCCAGCCCAAGCCAATGGTGTCCTGGAGCAGACAAGGTAACGCTGGACATCTGGCCCTCTCTGTCTGTCAGTCTCGCTCTCTCTCTGTGTCTCACCCTCTCCTTCGGTCTCAATATCTGTCTATCTCTCACTGCCTCCCCCTCTTTCTCTCTCTCTCCCTCCACCACTCCCTTCTCCTCTCTGTCTCTGTCTCTCTCTCGCTGTCTCTCTCTCTCACCCTTTTCTTTGGTGTTTATCTCTGTCTCCCTCCCCCTCTGACTCTCCCTCTCCCTCCACCACTCTGTTCTCTCTCTCTCTCTTCCCCATCTCCCTCAATTTGTCTTGCTCTCTCTCCCTCCATTCTTCTCTCTCTCTCTCTCTCTCTCTCTCTCTCTCTCTCTCTCTCTCTCTCTCTCTCTCTCTCTCTCTCTCTCTCTCTCTCTCTCACTGTCTCTCTCTCTCTCTTCCTTGTCATCCTCTGTCGCTCTCTCCATCAGCCTCCTACCACTTATCACAACAAGTGTACTGAAAAAGTGCTGCAAATCACGCCGGCGCGACCTTGCAGATTAGAAATGTCTCGCCTCCGCTGCGCTCAGTCTGAGTCGCTCTGGCTGCGAGGTGGAACGATGAGGTAAGCGTCGAGCTGCTGCCACAGCATGTGGAGCGCCCCGATCAGCGGTGTCTGATTGTTTTGACATTATTACCATAGCAAACAAAGCGTCTGTATCACAGAATCAGGGTGCCACGGTGCACACTCTGAAAGGGGCTTTGTGCTTACCTTTCAAAGTGGGAAAGTGTGGCTTCACAATATTGGAACTGTGTTTTCGCCAAATCCGGAACACGGCTGTAAGAATGAGAATAAATATCATAAAATATTTCAATGAAAGTTCGGGGCAAAGACCGCCATTGGTTTTGGTAGCATAGGAGCATTGTAATGTTATTTATTGCGTTAGTGTATTTTGGTCATTGTTTAGTTATTAATCGTGTAATGACTTGTCATTATTGAAAAGGTGTTCGAAACCGCCTGTGTTTCTCACGGGAGGCTATTGGCAACACACAAGCCTCACTATGTTTAGGTTATGGTTTATTAAAAAAAAAATTGTTGGACAGTACAACTCTCTTTAATGCTCTCAATGTGGCAGAGCCAGTGGCGTAACAAGGCAACGACGGGCCCGTATGCAGGATGTTCAAGGCGGGCCCCCCCCCCGTTACGATTGTTGACGGGGGGGGGGGGGGGGGGGGGGGGGGGGGGTCGGAGCGATTGTTGAGGGGGGTGATGATGCATTCTGACGAACAAGCCCTAAACAGGAAATAATACGGTATTCTGGAGGCCGACACAAATGTCGTTGTTTTACAGCACGTCATCTCTCAGGCGGTTCTCGCTCTTAGTTTTTCGCCTTTCTTTGCTCAGACGGAAAACCCATCTCCACGGACCTCGTCGTCGTAGCAACCAACCTAATCATCAGAGACACGAGACGTCAACACGCAGGTGTTTACGTCTGCCGGGCCAACAGACCCAAGACCAGAGAGTTCGTGATCGCCGCCGCGGAGCTTCACGTCTCGGGTGAGTCACGACGTCTTCGGAAGAAAAGGGGAAAAACTGAGCAAAAGTGAATGAATACCGATCAATTGTACATTTACATTTTCATTTAGGGCATTTAGCAGACGCGTTTATCCAAAGCTACTCACATTCAGTACATCTGTCAGAAGAAGAGAAACAACAATATATCGCTGTCGGTACAGTAATGATGTTCATGGAACCAAGTGCCAAGCTCTAACAATTGTGAGGTTAACCCATTCCCTGTATACAACAAAGCTAGCAAGGATAAGATAGTATTTTAAAGGGCCGTGCAAGGTAGACATGAAGGGACACGGTTTTGTCTTCTGGCATTCTCATCTTTTGCTGTCACACTGATTCTGTAGCTGGAACATACGTTTTTCTCTAGTCTGAAACTGATCCCGAACGAAACCCTGGTCAACGGACAAACATGAGCGGGAACTGTAACTCCAGTGTATAGTAGGGCTGCTCCATTATGGAAAAAAGACGTAATCACGATTATTTTGGTCAATATTGACGACAGCATGATTATTAAAACGATTATTTTTGAGTTTTAAAACATGATGCACTTATTCAGCATTTCTCTCCAACCAAACTCTCTGTAGTAGCCAACTTAGATATTTACCCTTGATAAATACACAAAATAAAAAAAATAGTTTAAACTCGTGCTAATTAGTTTGGAGATCCAAAAACCGAAATCGTGATTAAAGTGTGATTAATTGCACAGCCCTTGTGTATTCTATACACTGTAGTTACGGTTCATCCATAGTATAGTGTAGTGCAGGCCTATTCAACTAGTGGCCCGTGGGCCAAATGCGGCCCCTCTTTTTTTTCTGGCCCGCAAGAGGTTGCATGCAAAAAATAAATAAAATAAAGGAGAAACATAGTTGCATGCAAATCAGGTTTCTGTGTGTAGCCGGTGATACTAGCCAGTATCAGTACCCGACAATCAGGAACTGGCATCACTTATTCTGACAATGTTTGGCTCAACCGATACGTGTGAGTCTAGCTTTTCTCATATGAATGCCATCAGAACAAGGGCACGTTGCTCCATGACCTATGAGAAGCTGCATGAGTGTCTCAGGATGAGCCAAAATAGGCAAACAAGGCAGTGCAATCTTTCTCACTGACTCACTGGCTCAAAATGTCTCATATGCACAGAAGTTCTGTTTTGTGATGATTCAAACAACATTGTTTAATTCTAAACATGTGTCCAAAATATGTGAGAACAAAATCTTTTATAATGATACGATTAAAACTGAAGAAGAAGAAGAATGCGTCCGACAAGTTTATTCCATGTAGTAGTAATATATATATTAAGTTAACACTACTTTAAGTACGATTTATTTGTAGCGATTCATTCACGTAGTTTTACTCTGTGTGGCCCATGAACCCCCAGTGGTTTTCCTTTTCGTCCCACTTGTTAAGGAGGTTGAATAGCCCTGGTGTAGTGTAATGAGTCAGCCCCTCCCTCATGGTTCCCCAGCCCCTCCGGTGATCCTCCAGCCCCCCGAGGCGGTGTCCCTCTCGCGGGGCAACACGGCGCGCTTCATCTGCAACAGCTCCGGGGAGCCGCCCCCGACGCTGCACTGGCTGCGGAACGGCCGGCCAATCCGCTCCTTCCGACGGGTGAAGACCCAGAGCCCGGGCATCCTGCTCATCAACCAACTGGCCGTGGAGGACACGGGCTACTACCAGTGCATCGCCGACAACAGCGTGGGCACGGCGTGCGCCACGGCCAAGCTGACGGTCATCGTGAGGGAGGGCCTGCCCAGCTCGCCTCGCCACCTGCTGGCTGTGCCCTCCTCCAGCACCAGCGTGCTGCTCACCTGGGAGCGACCCCAGCACAACTTCGACCAGGTCATCGGCTACTCGGTGCACTACCAGTGTGTGGCAGGTGAGCACCGCCACCTAGCCGTGTGTCTTGTAAATGGTAATTGGACTGCATTTATATCGCGCTTTTTTCCAAAGCGCTTTATAATATAGCCTGGCATTCAACCATTCATGCACCCATTCAACCATGCAAGAGACAGCCAGCCTGCCGGGAGCAGTTAGAGTTCAGTGTCTTGCCCAGGGACATCTCGACACTTTGCTCTACCTCCTGAGCTACCGCCGCCCGTCTTGTGTCTTGTGTGGTGATTGTGTGTGTGTGTTTGAGTTTGTATGTGTGTGTGTGGGTGGGTGTGTTTGCACTCACACACATATGTATTTTATGTGTACATCTGTGTCACTCAGTACTGACCTTTGAACCGATGATTCATTATTTTTCCCCATGGCAGTGAATCGCTCACCCGCAGGAGAATATGGATTTTTTAAATCCATGCCACGCTGCGGTTGCTCTTGGGTGTGTGTCTCCCAGGCTCAAAGCGACAGGGTTCGATCCTTAAGGCCCGCAGTCTATCTACAGGCATCCATGATCCAAGAGGACCTTAACCCTCTAGCTGCTGCATGATACGATAATACTTTATTGTCAGAGCAAGTCTGAAATTTGTCTTGCATCCCAGCAGCTCTATTTATAAACTTCACAGACATTAGGACAGGACATCAAAAACAGGACATCAAGGCAGGACCCACAATAGAAATAAAAATACATAAATTCATCATAACATTACTACAACAGACGACAACATCCACCAGCGTGCATTCTGTCTGGGACTTAGTGCCAGGTTCAGTTCTAGGATTGACTGGTGAACAAAAGAGTGCTACTTTCTACCCTTTTGAATGTTGGAACACTATATCTCCGGCTTGATGGTAGTAGATTGTGCTCTGTGTTCAGGTAATGGTTGGGGTTGGAGGAAATGTTGTTAGCCAACCTCAGTATGTTTTTATGATAGGCTGATACCCAAAGTTTCTGGAGTGGTTGACCTACTATATTTGAGCAGATTCCGATGTTCAGGATTCACCGCACTGAACGGGGCTTTGGATTTAAAAGGCATCTGCTAAACGACCACATAGTGAAACTTTGTCCCCCCCCCTCCTCCCCTCCAGGCTCCTACAACGTGGAGTACCAGTTTGTGGTGAGCAACAACACGGTGGAGTACCAGGTGAAGGAGCTCCTGCCCCACACCGAGTACACCTTCTACGTGGTGGCCTACTCCCTGCTGGGCGCCAGCAGGCCGTCCAACTCCATGACCGTGAAGATGCTGGAGGACGGTGAGGCATCCAGGAGAGCCTGATAGCTGTCCTCGCAGTGGTCGGCCTGATGTCTTCATAGCCTGATGTGTTGCTATAGGCTGTTACTGTAGCGGTCTCAAGAGTTGTCCCCAATGTGTTTCCATACACTTGTCCATAGAGTGATCCCTGTAGTGGTCCCTATAGTTGTCTCTTTAGTTGTCCATACAGTGGTCCCTATAGTTGTCTCTTTAGTTGTCCATACAGTGGTCCCTATAGTTGTCTCTAATGTCTTCCTATACGGTTGTCTATAAAGTTGTCCCTGATGTATTTCCATACCGTTGTCCATATAGTTGTCCCTACAGTGGTCCCTGTAGTTGTCTCTAATGTGTTTCCATGCAGGTGTCCCTATATAGTTAGGGTTAGGGTTGGTGTACTCTTTCCATGTGCTTGCTGACATGCGTCTCTCTGCATCCGTCCCCGTCGTGGTCCTCACATATCCCCTGTGTCCCCTCCCAGTGCCCAGCGCGGCCCCCCAGATGTCCATCGCCAGCATCTCGCCCACGGACATCCGGCTGTCGTGGACCCCGCTGTCCGCGGTGCAGAGCCGGGGTGTGGTGACCGGGTACCGCATCGAGTACAGCGCCCTGGACCCGGGTACGCTCCCCTTCACCCCATCAGGGACCCAGACTGACCTTCACGCCCTGACGTGATGTTGCTGTTGTTGTTGTTGTTGTTGATGTGGAGGACTGGGCCAGACCAGGTGTGAAGAGGAAACTGCTGTGCTAATCACCATAGGCCTCTATATGAGAACACATTATCGTTAGGTAGCGCAGACTCATTGACCTTCTTGTTGAAGTGCAGAGCCCATGCCCTGCTCGAGTCGATGAAAATGCTCTCGCTCTCTCGCTCTCTCTCTCTCTTTCTGTCTCACTCACTCGCTCTCTCTCCCTCTCCCTCTCTCTCTCTGTCTTTCTCTCTCTCTCTCTCTGTCTCTCTCTCTCTCTCTCTTTCTATCTCTCACTATCTCTCTCCCTGTCTCTGTTTCTCTCTCCCTCTCTCCCTCTCTCTCTCTCTCTCTCTCTCTCTCTCTCTCTCTCTCTCTCTCTCTCTCTCCCTCTCCCTCTTCCTCTCTCTGTCTCTCCCTCTCTCTCTGTCTCCCTCTCTTTCTCTCTCTCTGTCACTTGGTCTCCCTCTCTTTCTCTCTGTCTCCCTCTGTATATCACTTGCTTGGCACAGAATGTCTCGATTAGTCATCACTGATTGTACAAATTCATTATGATGGGGATCATCCTGTTTATTGTCGAGAATACCCAAATCTCAAAGGAAGCTGTTGTATTTAGTTCTGTTTGTGTGTGTGTGTGTGTGTGTGTGTGTGTGTGTGTGTGTGTGTGTGTGTGTGTGTGTGTGTGTGTGTGTGTGTGTGTGTGTGTGTGTGTGTGTGCGTGCGTGCGTGCGTGCGTGCGTGCGTGCGTGTGTGCTTGCGTGCACAGCCAGCCGCGTGTTGAGGGAGGAGGTGGGCGGGAACGAGACCCAGGTGACCCTGGGGGGTCTGCATCCCAACAAGGCCTACCGGTTGAGGATAGCTGCCGGGACCAGGGCTGGGCTGGGTGTGCCGTCAGAGTGGGCCCAACAGCAGACCCTGGCCCACTACAACCACAGCATGGGTGAGTCGGAGGGGGGGGGGGGGGGGGGGGGGGGGGGGGGGGGGGGGGGGGGGTGTACCTGGCAACGAGAGGAGGGGAAGGTGTTAATTATGTTGTGCCAGTGAAGCAAGCGGCTAAACGTTTTGTTTCAGCAGGGATGTGGGATTCGGAAGTCTTTATTTTTTAGCCGGCGGCTTCTGGTCTAGTTTCATTTGCTTCTGCCCATTCGTAAACTTCAACCGCACACGCAGGTTCATATGCATACTGACTCGAGATGAGTGCATGTGGTTTATGGCTGCCGGTAGTTTATGACTGCCAATAGTCATAAACTACAGGCAGAAGCCTCCTGTTTATGACCTTACGTTTATTTTGGTTGCAGCTTTTAGCGGTGATACAGTGAATCAACATTCAATGCTAATTTGCCTTTAATTCATGTCAGCCAACGACCGTTGGTTCAGCGCTAGTCTTTCTAGCAACGTTTCCCCTCTGTTTTTCCTTTCTCAAGTAATCCCTACTGTTTTGTTGGTAGTTGTTTCCTTTGCCTATTGGAGGGTTTAGGATGATAGACTAGAATAACTAACCACTATATAAGGTGCTTCATAAAACTTGAATCTGTGGGACTCAAATCTATCGCGTGATAAACACACTCTGATCTTTGTGTGATCTTAATGGTATTGATGTTACACAAGATACCATCACATGTTAGCACAACGATAGCCAGAGTTGACAAGTAATCGTCACATGTTAAGATGACGATATGTATCAACAAGTAAACCTCATATGTTAACATGAAGATGGGCAGAATCAACATGTAAACCTCACATGTTAACATGAAGATGTGTATCAACAAGTAATCCTTACATGTTAACACGACGACAGGTAGAAACGACAAGGAAACCTCATATGTTATTTTGACGATGGGCAGAAACAGGTTATCCTGACGTGTTAACTCAACGATGAGTAGTATCGATAGTAAACCGCACATGTTAACACGACAATGTGTATCAACAAGTAAACCTCACATGTTAACATGACAATGGGAGGTCACTTCAAGGAGGTAACAACACCGACACCTCAAGGAGAACGTCGGTGTCGTTATGTCAAGGTGAACTCCATCACTCCATTCTTTAACGTGGAGCGTTAGAAACAAAGCCCTCTGGAATCTAAAGAGCTGTATACACGTAACCTTGAAAGGAACTTTGATTCTTGAAACAATGCAGTGTGTTGCCCACGCTCGGCACTTTATCTGTGAGCTGCTTTTTTTCTTCTTCTGCTCTCTGCTGTCTAATTCCCTCCATAAACACACTGGTTTAATGTTCTAGCGGGCCTCCATACTAATAATTGCAAAACAAATTGCACTAAATCAAGAAATCAGGTCTTGCACAATGTTGCCTCATGTGTTGATCTGTCTCTCTTTTGCTCCCGCTCTCTCTCTTCCTTGATCTCTCTCCCTCTCGCTCTCTCTCTCTCCCTCAATCTCTCTCTCTATCTCCCTCTCTGTCTGTCTGACCCCCCGCCCCCCCCCCCCCCCCCCCTCTCTCTCTCTCTCTCTCTCTCTCTCTCTCTCTCTCTCTCTCTCTCTCTCTCTCTCTCTCTCTCTCTCTCTCTCATTCTCTCTCTCTCTCTCTCTCTCTCTCTCTTTTACTCCTGCTCTCCCTCTCTCCCTCTCTCTCTCTCTCCCCCGATCTCTGTCTGACTCTCTCTCTTTCTTTCTCTCTCTCTCTCTCTCTCTCTCTCTCTCTCTCTCTCTCTCTCTCTCTCTCTCTCTCTCTCTCTCTCCCCCCTCCCTCTCTCTCTCTCTCTCTCTCTCTCTCTCTCTCTCTCTCTCTCTCTCTCTCTCTCTCTCTCTCTCTCTCTCTATCTCTCATTCTCTCTCTCTCTCTCTCTCTCTCTCTCTCTCGCTCTCTCGCTCTCTCTCTCTCTCTCTCTCTCTCTCTCTCTCTCTCTCTCTCTCTCTCTCTCTCTCTCTCTCTCTTTTGCTCCTGCTCTCCCTCTCTCCCTCTCTCTCTCTCTCCCCCGATCTCTGTCTGACTCTCTTCTTTCTTTCTCTCTCTCTCTCTCTCTCTCTCTCTCTCTCTCTCTCTCTCTCTCTCTCTCTCTCTCTCTCTCTCTCTCTCTCTCTCTCTCTCTCGCTCAGTTGTCTTTACCCCAACTGATTTGAAAGTGAGAGCCAGGTCCAATACCCTGAACGTCACATGGCAGCCCTCGCCAAATCACACGCAGATCTTCGGCTACAAGCTGTCCTATCGGGAGGTGGAGTCTGAGGAGCTGGCCAATGGGGAGAAGGCTAATGTAGCACACACCATTAAGCTGCGTAAGAAGAACAGAAATCATCTGCTCACTGGTCTAGGTAAGCTTCTGGCTTCATGGCTTACCGTCTGTCCCTTTGTCCTGCCATGATGTATGGGCTTCTTTTACATTGATAGTGTATTGGTTGTAATTAGCTTGATATCATGAATTAAACGGTTCAGATTAATAAAGTACCATCTCATTACTACTACTGCTATGACCGAGGTTGTGGCATGCACTTACTTGTTTAAATTGATTTCAGATTATGTTGTATTGTTTTGGTAACCGTTTTGCCATGTTAAGAAAATTATAAAAAATAACTTAAATCTTATATTATTATTTAATAAAGAACAAATAGAGATTATTGGTATTTATTTTCATTGTTTGATGATTTTGTAAGTTTTGTCATTAGCACTGACATCGATGTGTGTGTGTCTCTGTATGTGTGTGTGTCTGTGTGTTTGTGCGTCTGTCTTATTGACATGTGTATGTCTGTGTGTGTGTATGTGTACATGTATGTGTGAGTGTTCCCGTGTGTATGTATTTCTATGTGTGTGTGTGAGTGTGTTTGTTTGCGTGCATGTGTGTGTAGCTCCTGACAGCCTGTACGAGGTGAGGGTGTGGGCCTACAACAAGCAGGCGGAGGGGGCGGCGGCCACGTGGACGGGCCGGACAGAGAAGGACCGAGACAAACGTGAGGATTTCCTAAACGGGCACTGTGTTCCGCACTCAGAGGTCCACACAAAGCCCTGCTTTTTACATTTAAAGTTGCATTAGATGTATTCTGACCACTAGAGGGCAGTGTCGTCAAATACTTGCATCATCCGCCTCCTTTGTGATCTGCTCTCAGCATGTGTTAGCAATGATGGTGAACATATAAATACAGCAGATTTAATCCAGCACCTTTACAGCATAGTGAGAGCAAATCAATCCATGTTTCATCAAACTGAACATTTATTCAGTAGAAAATACTTTGTCTAGCAAAAACAACAAAAGAAAGCTTCATACTTGCAAAACAACTCAGCTCCGTCAGTCTTGAGATGTGTCTCTGTGTTCTGTGTGTGTTTCCGTGTCCCAGCGTCACCCCCACCCCTGGGGATCCCTCCTCCCCTGCCTCCCAGCGTGGTACAGGCCACAGCCAACAGCTCCTCGTCCATCTGGCTGCGCTGGGAGAAGCCTCGCTTCAGCAGCGTCCGCATCATTGACTACACGGTGCGCTGCAGCGCAGCCGGCACCACCAACGCCTCGCTGGTCTCCTACGTCACAAGGTGGGTGACCCGGTCCACCGCAACACACTGCAGAACACCTTCCGACCGCGAAGTCCAGGGTCCGCTTTTACTTTGATACAGGCCAGTCCAGGGTCCGCTTTTACTTTGATAGAGGTCAGTCCACGCTCCTCTTTTACTTTTGATAAGGACTCGCAAAAGACTCAAGATTCACTTGTACAAAGTTTATCTAGACTCTGCATAGCCTTGCCCTCCACGCACTTATTGCAAGATTTACGTCCTTGCACATAAAAATAGTACTTAGCATTGGGTAGCGTCTTATCCTAGCTATCTTTGTTTGTTGTTGTAACCGACAGCAATGTATTGTTGTTTCTCTTTCTTCTGACAAATGTACTTATTGTAAGTTGCTTTTGATAAAGTGTCTGCTAAATGCCCTAAATGTAAATGTAAAATACTCAGACTATATGGAAAGATTTTTAATCGCTTACTTATTTGATTTGTTTCTATCACTTATTGCCTCTCAATCGTTAGCTTTGAAACAGTTACCAAATCACTACCCAAACAAACACATGATGTGCCTTCAAGTGACCCTGACATCAGGTGTGCCAATGAATGCACGGATGTAGCACACCTAGTTTGTATGTTCCACGTGTGTAGTTACTCCTGCATTCTCGAGGGGGGACTAAGGCTCTCCGGCGCTGCCTTGTCTTTGTGTCAGCTCTGCCCAGGAGGTCCTGCTGGGATCTCTGAAGCCCTTCACCCTGTACGAGCTGGCCGTTCAGTCCAACGGCGTGGGCGTGGTGGGACCCTTCAGCTCTACCGTGGAGGAGTGGACCCTGTCCGACCGTAAGTCCTCCTCGCCGCACATCACCGCCTCGTCCTCCTGATGGCTCTCCCACCGCATGGGAGTCTCCTGAGGCTCAGGGGATTGATATCGAAGGGTATGGGTGGAAAGCAAGATCTGTGTTGAAGGAAAGTGAGGGTAGTGAAACTGAAACGCTATGTAAGTACATGAAGTCTGGCCGCACTTCCATTTCGGTGTCGTCTCATCTCAAGGTGGCCCTCTGCTCCTGCTTGGTGTGAGAGTGATTCCAAGCGTTTCCCAGCCCCAGCTGAGCATTTGAAAGCCTTCGCCACTATAATGCGACATAAGAACCGGCTTCACAAATAAACCGAAAACCAACTCTCAACCTCCCCTTAGAAAACTCACTTGAGTTTGAAGCCGGCCTTGAGGCCCGGCTTCAAACTCGCACACGCATAACATTTCGGTGTGGGTCGTTTGAGGGACACCGAGCACCGAGACCCTACAGTAGTCATTCCGACCGGGAGCTGCTTGTTGTAATTTGGCTGTTCACCAGCCAGGGCAGAAGATTTGAAGCTGTCTGGCCCTGGGGCCGGTGAGAAGGAGCATGTGTCCTCAGTCAATCCCCGCCTAAATATCACAGTGGAGCAGTAATTAAGAGCTGATTCATTGCAGTAATGGGCCGTTAATCACGTCATTTTGCCTGGGTGGTTTTCATTGTCTTTATTAGACAGGGAGAAGAGCCAGAGGTTTGTGTGTGTGTCTGTGTGTGTGTCTGTGTGTGTGGGAGTTTATATGCGTGGTAGCGTGTGCGTTGTTGTCTATATACACACGCGTGTGCCACAGTTGGCAGGATGACAGGGAGATGTAATATTTGGCATCACTGGAAAAGAATTGGCACACGCAAACACATACCCCCCCCCCCCCCCCCACACACACACACACGCGCACACACACACACACACACACACACACACACACACACACACAAACACATGCACTCAAACCCCACAGACCACACACACACACACTCGCACACGCACCCCAAAGACACACACACCATGCATGGACACACATTTGTCAGGCAGGTCATGAAGGGGGGGGGGGGCAAGGACAAGGATTGAATCAGTCTCATTTAATGACATCATTACCTCCCCTCGCTGGCCTCACCCACTCTGTGACCACGTAGGCCCCCCCGGAGCCCCAGCCTCCACCCCCTGCCCCACTGACCCCCCCTCACCCCTGCCCCAGGTGGTGGGGACGCCCTGCCACATACGGGGAGCAGGTGATGATTGGGCACCTCTAATGGCTCCAGCAAGCTGGGGCAGCACCGTGTCCCTCTAGCTCCCCTCTCCTCCCTTTAGCACCCCTCTCTCTCCCTCTCCCTCTCTCTCTCTCCCTCTCTCTCTCTCTCCAGCTCTCGCTCTCTCTCTCTCTCTCTCTCTCTCTCTCTCTCTCTCTCTCTCTCTCTCTCTCTCTCTCTCTCTCTCTCTATTCTAAATATTTTATTTCACTGCCTCTCGCTTTCTCTCTTTTATCTCTCCCGCTGTCTGTCTGTCTGTCTGTCTGTCTGTCTGTCTGTCTGTCTGTCTGTCTGTCTGTCTGTCTGTCTGTCTGTCTGTCTCTCTCTCTCTCTCTCTCTCTCTCTCTCTCTCTCTCTCTCTCTCTCTCTCTCTCTCTCTCTCTCTCTCTCTCTAATCTTTGTCTTGAGATTCAAGATTCAAGGGCTTTATTGCCATGAAGAGCGCACAATAACGTTGCCAAAGGACGAAAAACAGGAACAAAAGTCATTCTTGTCTCTTACTAACTCTCTCCCTCCATCTCTCTCTCTCTCTCTCTCTCCCTCCATCTCTCTCTCTCTCTCTCTCTCTCTCTCTCTCTCTCTCTCTCTCTCTCTCTCTCTCTCTCTCTCTCTCTCTCTCTCTCTCTCTCTCTCTCCTTCTCTCTCTCTCTCTTCCTCTCGCTCATCCTCTCCCTCTCTCCAGGACCCTCCACACCTCCAGAGGACGTCCAGCTGAACGCACTGGACTCCTCCTCTGTGCTGGTGCGCTGGCGCCCCCCGCTGGAGGCCAACGGTATGATCGTGGGCTACTTCATCCTGTACAGCAGCAACTTCAGCCAGCCGCAGCATCTGTGGAGCAATCTCTCGCAGGACGGTAGGGCCCTCCGCCTGTCCAACGCCTAGAGAGAGCTACAGTTAGTGCAGAAATCGGACTAACACAACAACGCTTTGACAACGTTTATCATTTCATTTAAATTGTTGGTTTTTTATCATTTAATTAATTTTCTTATTAAGTATTTAATTTGTTATGGAGGATAATGGCAGGAATGAGCTATGTTCAATCCTTCAACTTACATTATCGCTCTCTTGGTCTCTCTCTGCGTCTTTCTTTCTTTATTTTTTCATTTTTTTCTTTTATTATTTCTTTCAATCTTTCCTTCTTTTTTTTTTTATATACTTCTTTATTTCCTTCTTTCGTTCTTTCTCTCTTTCTTACCGTATGCATTTTTTTCTTTTTTATTCTTTTTCCTTTCCTTTTTTTTTCCTTTCCTTCTTTCCTTTTTCCTTACAATATTTTATTCTTACTTTATTTCTTTGTGTACTTTTTTATTTATTCTTTTTCTTATCTTTCCTTGGTTCCTTCATTCTGTCTTCCTTTCACGGCCTCTCTCCTTAGGGACCCTCACCAGTGTGGAGGTGCAGGGCCTTTCCAGTGACACACGCTACTTCTTCAAGATGGGAGCCTCCACCAAGATGGGCGACGGGCCCTACTCCCCCTTGAAGGACGTACACACGCCCCCTCTAAACTATGGTGGGTGTTCCCCGGCATCAGACTAACAGCGAGCAGTACTCCAGTAAGGAGCAGTGAGAGTCCCACTTGGGGTCATCATTAAAGCGGTTACAGCAGTTACACCAATAGTGGCTGTAGCAAAGTAAGCAGATAACACCAGGGCTGTTTGTACTGTTGTATTTGTCACACTGTTATTATTATTTTAGTGGTTGTGTCTGTGATGGATCCGGTAGTTTGGGGGATAGTATTTCAGCCCCATAATTGAAAAGCAGACAGAACACTCCAAATATCTATCGCGATACATACTTTAATTGGGGAGAAAAAGATAAGAGTTAGCAAAAACTTTATCCCTCTCTACTTTTTAGCCTTGCATCATCCCTCTATCGCTCTCTCTCTCTCCCTGTCTCTGTCTCTCTCTCTCTCTCTCTCTCTCCCTGTCTCTGTCTCTCTCTCTCTCTCCCTGTCTCTGTCTCTCTCTCTCTCTCCCTGTCTCTCTCTCTCTCTCTCTCTTTTTTTCTCTGTCTGTCTGTCTGTCTGTCTGTCTGTCTGTCTGTCTGTCTGTCTGTCTGTCTGTATGTCTCTATCTTTTTGTCTGTCTGTCTGTCTGTCTGTCTGTCTGTCTGTCTGTCTGTCTGTCTGTCTGTCTGTCTGTCTCACTCTCTCTGTCTCTCTCTCTCTCTCTCTCTCTCTCTCTCTCTCTCTCTCTCTCTCTCTCTCTCACTTTCTCTCAGCCTCCTTTACACTGACACAGACAGACCCCCCCCCCACACGCACACACACACACACTCAAACAAACACACACACACATATACACACACACACACACACACTGCGCTGGCTAGTTTGCGATCAGGGGGCTGCGTGTGAATGGACATCCAAGAGGCGGTTTCCTGCCGCCGCAGCCACTGGGAGAGCTTTGCATTACTGCTCGCCGGTCCTCAGACCGCTGCTGTCACAAGCACTTTCTCCACTTCCATATTTCCCCCTCTCTTCGCCCGGGAAACGGCCAGCTGCCTCATTATGTCCCTGATTCATGTAATTCCATTGGCGGCTGCTAAGCACGGCTGCAGCCTATGAACCCCCCTCTCTCACCTGCTGGAGCCCCTGTAGGACGGAGGCCTGGCCCGCCCGCTTCGGCCTCTGCTCAGTGTAGTCGCTCTTCTGTGTCGTAGCGTTCGTGATGAAGGTTTCACTCCAGTAATGTGGATAAGCTTAGCTTTGCTACGTTGGCCTGATGATCGCGCTCATTTGGTCACACACACACAAACGCACACGCACACACATACACACACACACACACACACACACACAGCCAGTGAACTTGCTCAACATGTTACCTGACACTAGGCTCTTTGAAGATCGGGTCCGGGGGGTAGGGTCCGCGCCCTGGGGGGTAGGTGAGTAGTCTTAGCGGAGGCTTATTTATGAGGTCTGATAGTGTACCCTGGATTAAGATGGACAGAGCCAGACAGAGGCAGCCAGTGGGTGGGCCAGAGCATCCGGTGCCTCTGCTCTCTCTGTACAGCGAGCCTGCAGTCAACTGAGCTGCTGTGATGGGTTAACGTCACTGGAGGAGAGCACTGAGGGTTCCACGGTTGCTTCACTGTATCTTGTTGCTGCTGGAGGATTTTATGAATGCGTGGAGGACAGAAAATGGATGATCTGTGTGTAATAATGGCAGTGTGATGATGGTTATGAATGATGAGGATGATAAGGATGATGATGAGTAGTGTTAATGGTAGAATATCTTACTTCTATTCTGTTGTTGATACCGGTTCTAGCCCAGAATAGTTTACAATTGTTCAAATACAAACTAAATTCATTTTCATCAACCATGACATGGCAAACAGCAAGTGGTCATAGAACGTTATAATCAATAAAAGGTCTTAGTTGTGATATGACTGACATAAAGTCATGTTATTCATGTTACACTGTGACAACAGGAAGCCATGTTTATCCTCTTTTCCTGTAAAAAGACGCCATGTTGTTAATGTGACCCTGTGACAACAGGAGCCATGTTAGCCATGTTGTTAATGTTACCCTGTAACAACATGAGCCATGTTGTTAATGTTACATTTTGTTCAATATGTTGTCCATCATGTGCTGTGCTGGGACAGAGCTGGACGTCCACGCGGTGACGGGCATCATCGTGGGCGTGTGTCTGGGGCTGCTGTGTGTCCTACTCTGCATGTGTTTCAGCTTCCGCAACAGCAAGACCCGGTAGGGTTCACCACAGACACACGTCTAACACTGCACCATCCAGGGGCTCTTGCCTTTGGTTCTGCATGATTATTATAATTTAAAGCGTTCGGTAACCTGCGACATGGTGTTAAACAAAGTGCTAAAAGATGGCAGCAGTTGGGCTGTGTGATTCATCGAAATTAGATTTTTGAAAAGCTAAATGAACAACTGGATGAATATCTTTACATTATTTTCGATCTGAACATTTCCATTTGAATTTATTTTTATCATTTTTATTTTTTTGAGAGAAAGGCTGATAAAAATGCATCATGTTTTCAAATTATCAATATCAACCAAAATAATCGTGATTATGATTTTTTTTTCCATAATCGAGCAGCCCTAGCCAGCAGCTACAAACATTAAAAACAAAGCACCCTGTTCTGTATTCTCGTGCACGGTGTTGAGGTACTCTCGTCTGTCTCCTCCCACCCAGAGAGGTGACGGGGGGGCTAGGCTCCACGGCCGCGTCCCCTCGCTGCAGAAGGGCCGGGCGATCGCCCCCCGCCACCGAGCCAGAGTGCACCGACTCCCACGAGCTGGAGACCCTGATGCCCCTGAGCGGCCCCCAGGGGGCGGGGGGCCCTCTGGCAGGGGCCCCAGAGGAGCAGGGGCTGTTGGCCGGGCTGGACCCCGGGGGGGCCGAAGGTCACCCTGCGTCTGAGGCCAAGGTCAGAGCAGGGGGGGGGTTGCGGTTAATGAACACCTTGCACCAGGGTTCTTCTGTCTGCGTTTCTATTTTCACGGTGTTAATAATAATAGTGGACGAGTCATCATAAAAAGAATGACCTTGGTCTGCTGTTGTTTTTGGTTGTTGTAATTTGTACTCTGGTTTACCCTTTAACTGTGCCGTGCTTTCTGAAGGACAGCCGGATTTCCCATCTGAGGATTTATACATTTCTAAAAAAAATAAAAAAATAAAAACTCCTATATTATCTTAACTTATCTCTAAAGAAAGTCATGAACACCATTACCAAGACTTTATTAGTAACATGCTCGTATGATATATGTGTAGTGAAATGCTGCTGTGGCAGACTCCGCTATGCTAACATGTTTAATAGAAGCACAAGCTAAGAAGTACAAATATAAAGAAAGAAGGCAATATATATATATATGATATAGACAATGTGTGTGCAAACAAACAGCAATAGAGAGAGTATATAAATGTAACCGGGTCTTGGAAAAGCTCAAAATTAAGAGTGCCACCATTATGACCAGGTTATCCCTTGTCATCTAGCAGCCATTGTAATAGAAGGGACATGACTTGGTACAATTTCAGCCAATCATAAGGACCCATCAGCAACTGACAGCGTCAAATGGTTTCTGCTTTGAACTGCAGGTCACATGGAACGGCTCTGTGAGTCGTAATTGGGCTAACAGAATCACCAGATACAGAGAGACCATGGCAGAAGACTCTCCAATACTTATAAATGGAGCTCTCAAAATATTACCCGATGAAATTAACAAGGTAACTCAATCTGCTGCGTTGCGTGTGAACGTGGTTTGTAGCGATTGCGTGATTGGCTTTTGTATTCTTAGCAATCTGATTGGCTTGTGTATTCTAGCCATCAGATTGGCTTGGGTATTCTAGCCATGTGGTGGTCTTTGGTATTCTGATGATGTGATGCAATCTAGCTTGGGTATTTTAGCAATGTATCAGTTATTCATCACATTTACAATTGGTATATATATGTGTTATGTATCACATGTTGAGTGGCTGTATATGTGTGTTATGTATCACATGTTGAGTGGGAATATATATACCCACTCAACATGTGAATGGAATACATAAAACGTATACGTGTTATGGATCACATTCTTAGTGGGTATATGTACGCGTTATGTATCGCATTCTTAATGGGTATATATACGTGTTATGTATCTCATTCTTAGTGGGTATATATACGTGTTATGTATCTCATTCTTAATGGGTATATATACGTGTTACGTATCTCATTCTTAGTGGGTATATATACGTGTTATGTATCTCATTCTTAGTGGGTATATATACGTGTTATGTATCTCATTCTTAGTGGGTATATATAAGTGTTATGTATCACATTTTTAGTGGGTATATATACGTGTTATGTATCTCATTCTTAATGGGTATATATACGTGTTATGTATCTCATTCTTAGTGGGTATATATACGTGTTATGTATCTCATTCTTAGTGGGTATATATACGTGTTATGTATCTCATTCTTAGTGGGTATATATACGTGTTATGTATCACATTTTTAGTGGGTATATATACGTGTTATGCATCACATGTACACTGGGTGTATGTTATGAATTGCTAACAGGTTGTTTGTGAGGTTGTTGTTTGCAGGGTTTCTTTTCTACACACACGGTTTGCACTTCACCTTACTGGCCGTGTGTGTGTGTGTGCACAGTCCCCTCGGGAAATAAGGTTGGGTTGTGTTGTGTTGTGTTGTGTTGTGCGTTCCCAGGCGGCGGAGGACCCTCTCAGCGCGGCCGTCTGCAGCAACACCGTGGAGGCCCAGGTCATCGTCCACCTGGAGCTGGACGACCCCGACAAGGGGAAGAGGGCGGGCGAGGGGGAGGAGCAGGAGGAGGAGTACTCTCCCCTAGGCCCGCCTCCTCCTCCTCATACCGGGGAAGAGGACGCTCTCCTCGCCCACTCATTGGCCCAATGCGTTTCCCCGCCCTCCCTGGATGCCGCGGTGGCCAATCACAGCGGGGAGACGGAAACGGGCTCCTCCCACGCGGACACGCAGCTGCACCGGGGGGAGGGGCTGACCAACGGCTTCCACCCCCCCCGGACCCCCCCGACGCAGCCGCCGCCAGCGGTGAAGCTGGAGCCCCTGGAGAACGGGGCCCATAGACACCGGCCCCCCACCCTGGCCAAGGGCCTCTCCGCCGGGCTGGCCCCCTCCCCCGCCCCCTTCGTCCACTCTACCTCCACAGAACACAGCTACCTGTGCCCATAGCCTGTGTAGGGAGACTGACAAACCACTTACACACACACACACACACACACACACACACACACACACACACACACACACACACACACACACACACACACACACACACACACACACACAAGCACACACACAAGCACACACACACATTAGACTGAGACCCCTTTTTTTTCATTCACATCGAGAAGAGCCCAAGGATTATTTTTATGCACATCTTTATTCAGATTTTCTTGTCTCTTCTTGATAGGTTTTTTATATGTGCTTTGGACCCATGGTTCCATACGTGTGTATATATGGTACATATTATATATAATCAGCCCTATAAGGTACATGGGTCTGCATTGTCTTGCATAGCGAGAGTTCACTTTTTTGCCAGGCATTTTTTCTGCCTACAGAAGAAAAGAAGAAGAAAACTAAAACAATTTGAAGCAGATTGATTTGAGCTGTGCCCTCTCCCTCACTTATGGTTCAATAACGCTGGTGGAGTGTGAGTAGGACTCCCACAGGCTTGTGTTGTGTATAGGGGGGGGGTGACGCAGACTCTGGTGTCCCAGGCCAGTGTGATGCTACTGTCCCCCCCTGGACTCTGTCTAGCCGTGTTTGTACACAATCTCAGATTGCAGAAAGCCCATGTTCCTCTCTCAAGCTACCTGCTGTCTCAGGGTTCACTAATTGAAGCCGGCAACGCACCCACCACACACACGCACGCACACACACACACACACACAACCACACACACACATGCAGACGCACACTAACACACACACAAATGTGGAATGTAATGTTCATGGTAGCGGAGCTGTGTTTGCAAATGTGTTTCTAAATATAGACACACGCACGCACACACACACACACAAACACACACAAGCAAATAAACATTTCGGAGCACGGGCGTCTCAGGTGCCTAATTGTTCAAGGCCCGTTTCTATCCTCTGTGTATTTATATGAATATAGTCCATACCAGTGGGGAAAACCTGTCTGTGTTAGCAAAACAAATACAAGTATTTGCAAATTGAAAGACGCATCGATGCAGATGCTACAAGAAATCCCACGTCTCGAGTTTGTAGAAGGATAATCCTTAAATTTCGTCATCCTAACATTCAGTGATTCTCGTGTTCCGTGATCAATGTGAGTTTTGACAAAGAATGATTTGAGTATCCTTTGGGGGAAAAAATAAGAGCTGGGTTTGTGTTTGGCAAATGATGGATGTGTACATGCGTCATTTCGAGTGTACTTGACCTAACGGCACATACTGTATGTGTGTGAGGTCGCAAAGAGCGTGACGGAGTTCAGTGAACCATTGGTGTAACATTCTCCAGGTAAACTGGTTTCTTACTAGGAATGCACCAATACCCCCAATGCCTTCTGATTTAAAGAAGAAAGCGTGATGCTGACCTTGAATTCATTTCAACGGCATTCGCAGACTTACAGTATATCCAAACGCATGGTTATCCACATAAAGTATTGACATAAGCACTCAAACATAATCCTTAAGTATGATTAAATATTTATTTAATTCTGAAGCAAGAACGTTTTCTACAAAACAAACACATTGGCCGTAACTTAAATCGAGATCTCGTAAGAAGGTGAATATGTCACAAAATATGTCACAAAACCCAATCCGATTAGTTGTAGACAATTTGGGTGAAATAGTGGATTAGTTATCACCAGGTTGTTGGGTGTTAGTGCATTCCTACTGTCAATCAACACTACTACCTCATATCTGGACACAACAGCATTCTTTGTGGTTCTTCGTGTTTTTGCGACTAGCACCTTTGTTTTTAATCTGCTTCTCAGCCCTGTCTGATTTCAAAGCCTTTTCCCAGAAAAACTTTTTTGAGGTTGAGTGACCGCATATTACGTTTTTTCTTCTTCCTATCAAATCAAACCCCCATCCTGTGCTTGACACTGCACTCTCAAGACCCGATATGCTCATATCAAAGAGTTTCAGACAATTATCAAATTCATTTGTAAAAAACCGCAAAGTAAAAACATAAAACAGAGGGACTCTTTTCCAAGAAGACAGAATAGTGGACATTAGGGTTAGGGTTACCAAATACCTCAACCCATTGTTGATGTTTTTAACTTCTAATATGGTGATGTAGTTGCTGACAACATATCCCACAGGTAGCAGAGTAGTATCGCTTTAACGCTTCCCTGCGCACATGTTTCAAAGTATGTTATCTGGAAGAGAAGACTCGCTTTTTCTTCAGAAAATAATGTTGGCTGAATATTCAGGAATAGAGATCTTAAAATATGCAAATTGCAAACGCTACTAAAATCTACAAACTCTTTTCTCTTGGATTGAACCTAACCTAAAAAAAAAACATTTTATTGAAATGAAATTCTTAGAACTGAACCTGCAATTGATCTTTCTGGGGTCTACGGAAAAGTGAAAAGAAAAAATTAATGCACTCACTCAACGGTTTTTACTATGAGTAATCTGGATGATTTACAATTCTGAGAGTCAATAAATTCAAAGCTCAAATGTGTTCAATATGGGAATGCATCCTCACTCAAACATGGATCTACTTCACACCATGTGGTCTGTGAATTTTATACAGGTCATAAATTCATTAATGTCCTTGCGATGTCTAACTCTCACCAGCTGCATCAGTCACCAAAGCAAAAACATGTAAATAGTTCATCACTTTTATCTATCTCTTTACTTCAGTCCTATTTTCAGACCAACCAAATCATTTTTCAGACTTTTTATAACAGCATTCATGATTGTTATTGTACCTCTTTTTTACAATTTTACCATCAGGAATTATACAAGGAATACATCAACAGTTGGTGTCTGTGGGGGCTGATAGAGACATAAGTGAATGTCAAACAATTAGAAGTAGGACGAATTCATGTTATTGTTTCTGCTTAATGGGAGTAACAAAAGCATATGCCAAATCGTTGCTTTTAGCTGTCACAAACTGGGTAGTGCTTTTTGGCAATATGTGCAGTTTTAGTCAGTGATACATAATACATGAGGGTATCCTGCCAGTTTCTCTGACCCATTTGATCACTTTGGTTAGACTGTTATTTTCTGAAATTAATGTTCAAATTCTGTGCATCCGGAAGATGGCTTATTCAAGGAAAGGGCTCTGAATATAAGTTTTTGAGGGATTAGTCACAATAAAAGGAATATTCGGAAATGCACTATTTGGGTACATACACGGTTTTACCGTTATTGATCATAGGCTCTCAGTTCCACAAAATATAGCCTACTAAATCCAAAATCGGATTGAGATTTTGCTGACAGATACTGTATTGTCGTGCTGTAAACCTGCTATACAAAAGAAGATATTTTGCGTCACTATTTATTGTTTTTTGATCAAATGGGTATGGATTTAATGGCATTTTCTTCGTTTAACACAACAAATTTATCAAAGACATGCACTGTAAAGAGTGATTTTCTATACAGGGAAAAGGGAGACTGGCACTCCTCATAGGAGAATTGTTTCTTGGTTTTTCTTTATTGAATGTAATCTCCTTTTTTTTTTTTTTGATTGTTTTAGTTAATTTCTAATGGCAGAAAGGAACCATAAGTAAAATGCTCTTTCATTAAAGGTCATTTCTATTTATTTAAAAAGGACACCTCATTTTTGAAAACTGTAGATAAAGTTTGGTACAAATCTTTTTAGAACAACGGGTGAGAGTGTATGAACGGTGGGGTTTGATCTTCTGCAAGCTCTTGGTTCAATGATACCTTGTGGGTGTACTCCTAAAATCTCACTTGTTGTGTTCACTTTTCTTCGGGATACATCGACTAATCAGGCCTACTTTAGCAGTGTTGGGGTAACAGTGCAAACGGGCCAAGAGGACTTCCACTCAAATGATCATGAATGTAAAAAGAAGAGGTTTTCTGAGCAGTGCCTGGGTTGCTCTGGTTGTTGTCTTTGTTGAAGAATTGAGAAATGTCAGAACTCACTGCCAGCACGTGATTTTCTTAGTTTCATATATTTTGCTATTTTCTTCCGACAATGGGAAACAGGTCAGTAGCATGCACCTCACTTTAAATAGTGTGCCAATAAAAAAATCAACAGAGTTTGGGAAACCGAAAAAAAAAAAACCATAATACACAATTCATTTACACAATACATAAATGGTGGAAATCCCTTGATGATCCAGCCCCAATGAAGGGCATGCCAAAAGTGTGCCAGGCGAAAGAATTTGGAAAGATGAAACACACAGGTCTTAATCAAAGTTCAGCCGACCATCTCAACCAATAGCTCTTCTCAGGGGTGTCATCTTCTCAAGTTACAGAGCATCTTAAAATAGCTTTGTGTATTTGGCGAACAACGTTGAAAATGTGCATCTTTTTTCTTAACATGTTGAGTGTGATTGAGTCCATGTTTTCGGTACCTGCGGTTGCTTCAGTGGTGAGAGGCCATATTGATGTCCGATGGGGGTTTTGCAGTAACCTACATTCACGATTCGTTCTTGGTTTCTGTCTTCAATGCTGCGATGTTCTCGCCAATTGTTCGAGCACACACGTGTTGATCTGAGCCTCATGCAGTGAAACTTGACTGCTTGGCTCCTTCAGACCTCATCTATGTAAAGGCGCAATATACCGTACACATACATGGTTCCACACTGACTGCGACACATGTCAGACGACTGCTGATCGGGCCACAGAACACAACTTTGGACACGTTTTAAACATTCTCAGTGCCATTTCTTTCTCTTGTTTAATGGGGGACATTTTGAGACAGGATTCTGAGCTGGGCTAAAGTGGGGACCCAACGTACATGTGGAGAGATGGCATGGGCTAGGGAACAGCTGTGGGTTTGTACCAAGTATTTCCGCTGTGTAAAACTGTATGTGAAGTCCAAAAAAATCACAGTTCTGTGAAATTCGGGAATATCTTGTGTAAATAAACATCAAACACTGATGGAAACCAACGTATCAGATTTGTTTCCCTTCTATATGTGCCGTGCAGCATTTAACTTTGATCTCATATCCTATCCTTTCTACCAGTTATTAAAATAGGGAAAGAAATAAAATGGTGTTTGTGTGTGGGTGTGTGTAGGACTTCAAAAGCCCTGCAGGGACCCTTGCTATTGGTGTGTGTGTGTGTGTGTGTGTGTGTGTGTGTGTGTGTGTGTGTGTGTGTGTGTGTGTGTGTGTGTGTGTGTGTGTGTGTGTATGTGTGTGTGTGTGTGTGTGATTGTGTTTTTAGCCATTGCGGGTTCACAATTTGACATTATCAAGATGAAATGCGATGGCCTTCGCTATTACTACTGAAAAGTGACAGGGAAAAATACTTAGATGTTAGAAAATGACTAACATTTCCTTCTCAACACAATACATCTGCCTCAGATGTTTTGTAGCCTGAAGAAGGTTGCTTCGATTCATGGCTGAAGCAGTTCAATTTAAGAATCTAATTGCTCTATTTAATTGATGAGAATAAAATGGTCTCCTTGTTTGGCAAGCTCTCGCTTTAAAACCAAATTTGTAGATAGTAAGGGTTCCTATTTTTTTCACAAATATCCTTGTGAACCATTATATACCTCAATATATCTTATGAACCTATACCCTTGTATTAAACATACAAATGTGATCTAGATTAGATTTTTACAAGTTTAGATCTTCCATATGTTCTCCTGATGAGTTCTATTGTTAATCTCTAAACGAACCACACACTGTTCCAACATACAGTATTTTTCCTTTGAATTATGGTTGCACTACAGCTGTAATTATAAGACTAGACTTTAGAGGGCAGTGTGTTTCTTTTCAACGAACCCTCGATGCAGAAAGCCAACCGTCTCCTCTCCTGCCACTCCCATCTGGACAAAAGCTAGGGGGGGTCGCATTATCTGCCTTCAACTGCACATCACTGTGACATCTGAGTGGCAGTCTCCACAGCAGACCTGTGGGACACACACACACACACACACACACACACACACACACACACACACACACACACACACACACACACACACACACACACACACACACACACACACACACACACACACACACATACAGTGTTCGGCAAGCATGCCCAGACACATCCTTCAAAACACAGACGCAGACAAACACACACACACACACACACACACACACACACACACACACACACACACACACACACACACACACACACACACACACACACACACACACACACACACACACACACACACCAATAGATACAAATGTTCATCAACATGCAATTGCAACTGTTGATTTTCATTGCCATCTAATAGATAGGCTACACCCAGCCCGTCTACCCAGAGGGAGAGAAGTAGCCCCTCTGAGGTTCATCTGGGACCACCCAGCTCCCTGCTTCATCCGACATGCCGGCGTGTGGAGCTCAGCGACTGCAGGTGACCGGGATGTGGGTGAGGGTAAATGAGGAGAGATCTGGCGCCTGTGGGGAAATAAGCCTGAAAAGCTGCTCCTGTTACCCAGCTTGCACATCTCTTTCCTCCCTACCGTGCTCCCCAACTGGTCAGGTGAGCCCCGCAAGGTGGCACCGCAGGGGGGGGGGGGAGCGGGGTCTGACGAAACGGGTCCGGAGGTGGCTCCGCTGTCTCTTGGCCGATTAAAGAAAAAAAGGGAAGAACGAACGTGCACCGCACAGTGATGTAAACGGCGGTAGTTTATGAGCTTGACATTGTCATATCCTTTCAGTGCTGTGCCCCTGAATACATGGGTTTCAATTCGATAAAAAAAACGCTCAATGCCGGTTACGGAACGCATAAAGACAATGTCAATGACGTTGTCGTGTCCGTTGTGTTCGCCCTCGCCTCAATTAATAGATTTCTCGGTGAAAAAACCCGATATTCTTTATTAAAGTCTGTCGGCTAGGGGTGCATTTTCTGAAAATGTGTGGTTTCGTCTGGGACAGATTGACATGCACTAACCTTAATAGTAGGCCCATGCATAATTGATTCTCAGACCAGGTCAATATTGGCACTTTGTAAGCACAGAATGACAGGAAGATGTCAGAAGAAGAGGTTCCTCCTTCCCCGTGTGGATTTATAGGGCTTATAGGGCAACCTTCAGCGAGCTTAACAAGTTTTGGATATCCTCTCTCGCTCTCGGTTCAGGAATGTCAGTATAAGGTTTGGTATAACGAATCAAAAATGTTATTATTTGATGTTATTTGAACTGACATGTTTAGAAAGTTTACATTGAGCCTGAAGAAGACCTTATGGAATCGCTTTGCTTACTTTTTATAATATCTGCATGGCTTTATGAAGCACATAAACTTGCTAGCATGTTAGCGTGTCATGTTACTGCTGAATATAACCGTGAATAAATAGGCTAGCCCATGAATTAATGAACAGGTGGATGAATAAATAATTAAATAAAACATTAGAATAACACAATCATTCAGCATGTATACTAACTAGTATGAATTAATATTATCATGCTAACATGCTATTGCTAACATGCTAGCACGTTTATATTAGGGATGGGTCAGAATATTAGATTATTCGATTATTCGTTCCCGAGGGTAAAGTCTATTTTTAACATTTGGACCGTTAACATTTTTTCTCATTCAAATAAACAAGAATTAACGGACGGAACTAATGTTGGACAGTTGTCCAAGGGCATTATCCCGCTTATACCATGGTCACTTGCCATAGAAAATAAATGAAGACCATTAATCTATAGGGGGATTATTTGTTTATCAACACGGCGGATGTGCGAGCAGAATTATCGGCATAAGAAAATTTGTTTGACCGGTTGCCATGGTTATCTCCATGTGGTTAATTTGCAGTTGCGGTTTTAACTAGCGATATTGTCAGCTTACTGTTACATTAAACTGTAATCAGAAAACGCGGTTATATGCTATAAACCCTGTGGTATAATGGCTGGGACTAATTTGAAATTATAAATACGCACACTTTATGTTGAAAGTATAGACCGTCGCGATTCAGCCTTTATACCACAGATACTTAGGGACTATAGCATATATCCGCATTTTCGGATTACAGTTAAAAGCATTTTTCACAATTTACCAGCTATCGTTTTGAGGGCTCAACAGACAATTTAACTGGAACTACTTAGCAGGTAGTTGTTTTTTTGCGTTTAAAGTATGGTTATGAAGTACTATTTTGCAAGTGATTTCTTGCCGATGATCCATGGCTGCCTTTGTGAATGTCGGCACACACGAATAATCGATTATTCGTTCATACCACCCACCAATTATTCGACCATGAAAAATTTGAGTTATTCACATCCCTAGTTTATATACTAGCACGCCACCATACTATCTCGATCATGCATACTTGCCCACTTTACCCTTAGCATTAAAGGAATGAATTGGCGGGCATGATAGCAATTATATCCTACACAGCAGAACTATGACTATAGCTACATAGCGTTGGTTCATTTGACCTCTGACCTCTATCTTGGAGACCCCCCCTTACCTATGGACTCTCCACCTTTCAATTTATTCCTATTGTAAGATTGCTGAACAGTTTCTCTGCAACCACCCAAATAAACAATTCAAAACACTATTTGGACCCTGATCTTGAGTCGCTCCACAATAACACTTTCCCCAACTTCCCCTTGTACACTAAAAGCCCTTTACCAGAAACATTGTTTTATCTCGGTCTGCCATCTTTTTATGTCCCTCGTAAACTTTGTCCTTGGGGGGCACATGGGAAACCGAGTGGGAAAGGCCCGCGTTCCGACTTCATAATGGAAGGGCATGTCGGACGTCACCTCTGCTTCATGTTATTAATGTTCTGAAATCATAATGGATAGGAATGTAGGACGTCACCTTACATTTCATTCAGCCTTTTATGATGTCTCTCTTGTCATCTCGTGTCACGGTCACCCGAGCATCGCTGAATAAAACCGTGAATAAACAGGGGAGCCGATGAATTAATTAACAGGTGGATGAATAAAATAATAAAATAAAGCAATCGAATAACACAATCATTCAGCATATAAATATTGAATTAAGACACAGTTCCACAACAAGACCAACTCAAAGGCAAACAAATGAAAAAACAATGAACGGCCGAAAATAGTGTGTGTGTCTTTTCATTGTTTCCGTCCTCTGCGTATGTGAGCATGTAAATGATCCCTGGAAACAATGGAACTTCCCCGTTTGACATTCTGTCAATGTCAACCAGTCAGCTAAAGCATGCCAATCAAGAGATTGGAGACCGCCGCACAGAGGGGGGCTGTCTATGGACAGGGTGTGTCTGAGGAGACCAGCAGGCATGACATTACATCCTGAGCGACCTGCTTAAACGTACATTTGTCTGAAGTAAAAGAGACAACAATATATCGCTGTCAGTACAGCAAGGATGTACATGTAACATCGAAACAAGTGCCAAACACTTCGTTAGGTTAACCCATTCCCAGTAAACGACAAAGATAGCTAGGATCCGAAGCTAATCCTATTCAGTACTACATTTATGAAGTGCTATTTTTAACATACAATATGTGTATACATTAAGTGCCAGGACGTAGGAGGGTTGTTTTTAGGAGAGTAAGGGAGGAGAAGGGATGGTGGGGGGTAAGGGAGGAGGCTATGCAGAGTGCAGGTGAACTCTGAACAATCTGCTGCATTATCCGAGGTTGTCACAGGTAGGAAGTCTTGACACTTTTGTTTTGTTTTTTTTCCCAGTATGCTCTCTCACAACACTTCCTAAAGAAGAAGGGGAGCTGAGCTGGGGATGTAACGATAGCTCAAGGTAGTGCTCCACCTCAACCTTGTCAGGGTCCAACCTGTTTCTCTGCTGCTAACAGCCTACAACAGAGGCGCTGTGCTGGGGTCACATTTAGACATTTAGGCCGCATTTAGGCCGGCCCAGAAGCAGGGGCTGACATGACAGCTGGACATTGAAATGTGTCTGGGTATTGCATTTATTTTCCACCATTGTTGGATTTCCTTTTAAATTGACCGGTATGCCACGTTCTCTGCTGTCCAAACGTTGAATGATTTTGTTTATTGTTGCTTTGGGTTCCACTGCTCGAGATGACAGATTAGTCAGTGGCTTCCTGTTCATTGGCCTTACATTAGGGCCAGTAATGAGTTGATCCATCCATAAACCTGAGCCCACCATTGGGAATGTTTACACAGCATTGGGTTAAAGTGTGTGAGCGTGTGTGTGTGTGTGTGTGTGTGTGTGTGTGTGTGTGTGTGTGTGTGTGTGTGTGTGTGTGTGTGTGTGTGTGTGTGTGTGTTTGTGTCTGTGTGTCTTTGATTGTGTGGGTGCTTGTCTGAGTGTTTGTATGCGTGTTTCTTTGAGTGTGTGTGTGTGCGTGTGTTTGAGTGTAAGTGCATGTGTCTTTGAGTGTGTGTGTACGTGTCGGTACGTGCGTGTATGTGTGTCAGGGTTCCCATGCTGTGTGCCAATAAGGGCCAGGTTAGAGTGCTCCACTGGCGAGCGACCAGCTGCCCTTACAGCATACACCCCTGACCCGACATACAGCACGCTGTGTCTTGGGTTGCTATCCGCTATCTGTTAGCCGTGTGCTGTGTGCATGAGGCTGCAGGCAAATCATTACATCATTGATGAACTATGATCCATTGTGTCGTTTGGGATCATTAAAAGTCAGCCACAGAATCAATGAATAATGTGTTATTATTAAAATATATGAAGCCCTTCGTCCATTTGCATTTCATAGGTTAAGGTATAATTCAATTGTATATATGATAATAAATCGACATGTGTATATATATATATATATATATATATATATATATATATATATATATATATATATATATATATATATATGTATATATATATGGATATATACATGGATCGATAGACACACTCATACATACAGGCAGAAACACGATGATTCAGAAATAAATCCTGAATCATCGTGCCCCATCGCTTTACATTCAACCAAGGAATGTTTAAGTTGTAAATGTTTTCCAAATGTCCATTTTGTGTTGATATAACTCTGCCAATACACGACTAGGGGAACATGGGACAACCTAACATCATCATGACTAGCTAGCTTAATCATTATTCCTACCCCCATAAGGTCTGTCGATGCCATCAAAACCAGCCACTGGAGCCCTCTCATCGTGGGGTCTCCTTGGCTCGGCAGCAGCCCCAATCAATTGGCCCTCGCTGAGAGTTGCCCCATGGGTGGTGGTAATGAGTTGCAGTTATAAAACATGCAATACAGACTAAAATAGTACACAGAAATAATGGTGAGGACGATTATCACAAACTTCTTCATGTAACATTGCACATTGCATCACAGTAGTCAGATTTGGGATCCAGATTGCTTTCTCTCCCTCAAGAGAACAACATCTTTCCTCATCAATCTATGTAAATGCAGCATGCTATTCTAGGAACTGTAACTGTTGGTTGTGTAGTCTTGGCTGGCCAGGCTAATGTTACAGACTTATTTCCACATCAATGCATGGTACAAGCCATGAATCTCTGTAGGCTGTGACCCACTTTCCATCCCTCTATGTCTGTGGGAATACTGTACTTTCACTTACATCACATGGCACTCATGGCATTATGAACGTACACCATCCTTTTAACACTGCATATGCCAGACAGAAGAA
>NC_044061.1:23562232-23587232 GCF_902167405.1 Gadus morhua | reverse complement strand
GTAGTCCGGTAACTTGTCAACCCCAGCGTCTTCGGTTGCTTAGCGACGTCAACGTCTTATAGCAGACTATTTCACTGCTGATCAACACTACGAATGCTGGTAACTAATAAATTGTAAAAAGACACACCATGTGAAGTTATTTGCCAAATAAGATTTGAAAAGCTTTGGAAGTTTATTTACAACACTATTTACATGGTTTCGGAGTAGTACACTTTGAAATTTTAATACAGTTCAGCGAGAAAGGCGACGAAGAATAAGAAGGGGGCGTTCCAGTCTGCGTAAACGGGAACTCCCACCACACGAGAACGCCCATTTGTGTCTGCAGTGGGTTGATATTGTTTTTTTCGGGTTTATTTTTTTCTCACGTCGCGCCCCCCCTGAAGAACTCTGGCGCCCCCCAGAAAGCGCGCCCCACAGTTTGAAAAACACTGATGTAGTTCCATGAGGCATCTTCAGAAAGTACCATTTGAATTGATTCTGACATTTTTTTATCACTGTTTTTTCATTCAGGGGATAGCTGACATTAAATCATCAAAGGGTTAGTATCGTTGACTAAAGTGTACGCATGTAGCCTACACACACATGTTGTGAATGTTGCTATTATGGGTCATGGGTTTTTCTCTGCAAGGATTCTATATTGTAAAAGACTCAAAAGGGGTATCAGAATTGTATTCACTTCCTTTAGACAATGCAGTCGGCAACAAAAACAAAATTATGTCAATGTGATACATTGGTTCATTTGCACATCTTTATTCGGTAATAACCCATGAACATAATGCCAGGAGGTGGTTAACTCCTCCACTAAATCAAACAATTCGACAAATAGTCAGCAGCGATAAGCCACTAATAAACCTCTTCAAACGAAAATCCCCAAATTAGGATATTCAGTTAAAATGGTTTCTTCCCTTTAGGTAAACACCTCCATATCACAGGCCCCATTGAGATAGAAGGCCCAGGGATCTGCATTAAGGCCCAATCCCATTTCTACCCCTTACCCCTTCCCCTTACCCCTCCCTCTTGTTCTGAAGGGGGAGCGGTAAGGGGATCGTGATGCTCCCTCGGGGCTGCTTGCCGAGTCATAAGAAGACAACGGGAACGTGTCGACTACACGCCTGTCAATATCGATGAATAAAAAGCAGAGTTAGATTATGCGAAATGTGCTCCAACTGGTTCAGCAGCAGTGTGACATCTGGCAGACATGTTACGGTAGGAGGGAGGGTTATTCCTTTACAGGCTATTAATACCATGAATAACAGCTGGCCATGATGCTGTGTGAAAAGGGTCACTGGCTCAAATTGAACGACCATGCAGACAGACCGAAATTGCATCATTTGCAAACAACAAAACTGAATCAAGGAGTTCCCTTTCAGACAAAGTGTGTGTGTGGGGGGGGGGGGGGACACTAAGATAAAAGCATTGTAAACATATACGGTCTCCTACGGGCAACAATCTCAAGATGGTCCAAACATGGCCTTAGAGAATTAGTCATTTTTAGTTTGACTAAAAGGAGTTGGTAATTCGCTAGACCTGGTTATGCCATGTTCAATGTCATGTGTCGTGTCTGGGGCAATAAACACACAAAGCTCCTCTGGTTTGATTTACGTCACGCCATTCTGCAAATTAATCACTAAATCTTCCATGCGAATCTCATGTTTACGACCCAATTGATCAATCAAGGTGTCTATGAAACATTATCTTTTGCATAGCGTAAATAACTTTTTATTTAATTTCAATGTCAAAGCAACAAAAAAGAACAACAACATTACTGATATTATTATTTGTATTGTTAGTAGGATTTTTATGAGAATTACGTTAATTTATGCATTCGTAATAAATCTGTGTCAGCACCTCAGCCTTCGAGTCATTCACTCATTAATCCTGCTGGTTGTTCTGTGTTTTAGTCCAATATGTGTCTGTTTGCAGTGCTTCTGACTCTGCCTCTTACCTGTACATTCTGCCTTTGTCTGTTTCTCGCCTTTTTTTTCCGGCTCAGGGCCCCGTTTCCCGATAACGATGGATCCACGCTCGTACGATCATTCTCACGATGGATCTTGCGATCCATCGTCAATTTCTTTGGAGCGTTTCCCGAAACTCCTCTTAACGTGAACGCGCATTCGCTGCACTCACGACGTCGTAGGATTGTAACTGTCTACTGACACGGTGCTGAAATGGGCTCCGTAGGAGGGGGAGACGCAGGAATGTCGCAGGAAAATTGTGTTAAAAAGGGTTAAAATATATCCCCATCAAGGACAACAGCAGAGTAGCCTACGAAAAAAATAGACTGCAATTATATGAATGCTAAAGACATTAAAACACAATTGATTAGGCTTAAACCGACATATATCAGTCCTAATCCTGAATGCACTGTGCGTTTCACGGCATTTTCCCCCCTTAAATAATTCCTCTTCACACCTGTGAATAACCCGGGAGAGGTCCATGATGAGGAATACAACGAAGCCCACCGTCTGGCCCGGTGCATCGTTGAGCGCACGATCGGGAGGTGGAAGTTACGCTTTAGATGCCTTCACAAGTCAGGCGGAGGGCTCCAGTTTTCTCCGGCCAAGTCATGCGCCGTGATATGTGTGACGGCTATGTTGCACAACATTGCAGCTAAGGGTGGGGTGGCATTGCTTGAACCGGAGGACGTTGAGGACGATGACGATGACGATGATGAGGAAGATCGGTGTGAGGACGGCCTCCCTCATAACTACGCGGCTGGTTTTCATGCGCGTCGAATAGTGATTGAGACTTTTTTTTAACCCCCTCCACCCTCCCTCATGTCACTAAACATTCCCGTCAACGTGACCAATCCCCACCATATCCCAGCCTTTTGCCTGCTCCTTTGCTTGTTTTTTATAAAAAAAATTATTTCTTTATTTTCTTATTTTTTTAAATTTCTTTTATTTCGTTATTATTATTTTTTTTTAATTTGTTTAATTTAATTTATTTTTTACATTATTTTATGCTACGTTTTATGAGTAGCCTATGTCAGTCTGCACAAATCCCCCCACTTTCTCTCACACATTTTGAGTGCCCTGCCTGCGCAAACATTTTCTGGACTGTCCCGTTTTATTTTGGCCATTTTAACATCTTTATTAATAAATAAATTAATAATCTTTATTAATTACCAAACTAAGAACATAAAGGCGCAATACGTTTTAATAAAACGCATCCAATAGACGGAATGTCCGATGGTGTCGCCACTGAGGCTATAGCTGACGATGCTCTTAGCGTCCTACGAGCACCCCTGGAGTACTCGTTAGCTACGAGCGTTTTCAAGACGTTCGTTCCCCACGATGCTTTCGGGAAACGCGGTGAAAACTCTACGATGCCCTTTCGACGCACTTCACGATCCACTTAGGCTAACGATGCTTTCGGGAAACGGGGCCCAGCTGTTCTTCATTGCATTGTTACTGCCCAGACTATTTGTATCCTGTCTTGTGAGTGCCACCTTGTTTGACACCCGATTGTTTTTCTACCTGTTAGCAACTCGGCCAGTCAGTTATATTTCTGCCCTGTTTCTGCCTGACTGCAAACTGATTGTCAAAAAAAATTGAATTAGTTTGAGCGATCTTATTTGCCAAAGGATATATATTTTCTTTTTCTTTTTTTACACTATAGGGTTGTTTAATGTGTTCAATTACCCAAAAAGTATACAGTACATTTCATAAATAAATTGCTAATTTCTTCTTTTGACCTTTTCTAATACGTTTTTTCATTGGAACGTGTGATTCATGGTGATGATATCTTTATGGATTTTAAATAGGGATTATTGATACCAGTAACCTTAGCATCTATAGAGCACCAGGTAAATGTTTTATCTTCAACATTAATTAGAATTGTACAATCAAAATGTACAACACTAAACAAGGCTATGTTATTTTTCTTTTTACTTCCAGGTCAAAACCCATCTCGGTACCGTCTTTTAAACTGACAGGAAGACTTGAAAACAACCATTCGCATATATCTCCAGAAAAGGGTGATTCGGCCACGGTGGTTATCCCCTGGTGTGGATTAATGACCCCTCCACCAAGCCAGTGCTCCTAAGGTCGTTGGTTATGATGAGTAACCCCCCCCTGGTGACCGTTCCTCCAGCCGGGATCTATCCTGTGATCTGATTGATTATTCATGTCCCCCCCATGTTATGATGCTCCGATGACATCCCAACAGTAGCTGGAGGACAAGCCGGATGATTGTGATTAAAAGGGTTTACATGAGCCGACATTGAAATTATGTGCGTGTGTGGTGTGTGTGTGTGTGTGTATGTGTGTGTCTGCATGCATGATTATTATGTATGTCAATTTTCCACTGAATTAATGCATAAACTTATCAGTTCTTTGATCACAGGATATGAACATGACTTGGTGATAAGCCGGTCAAACCACATGTGCTGCTTCGGCTGCTGTGGCTAAATATTGAATGCTTCCATGTCATATACTTAATTTAGGTTTGTGTTATTTCAGCTCTAGCGACGGTTCCTATTGACGGAGAGGACGTTTTTAAATGTTATCTTGACAGTTTTGTTCTGAAACTGTCCAAAGAACCAAATCGTCTCTGCTTTCAAATCAAAACTTGGTTTGGAAAAATGGCTTTGGATCTCTTAACCCGAGTAACTCACTGGAATCATTCATTGGAAGTTGACGAATGTTTCTATGAATCTATTAAAGTTTTATTTACTTGTCATTGGCGGCACATAGGGAGACTCCTCATGCTTTGAAGTTTGCCTCTTTCTGTCAATAGAAACAACAGATTCCAGAGAGAATATTGAGTTTAAGCTTAGAGATGATTTAGAAGGTTTTCATTTTTCTTTTCAATCCTCCCCTGGCCATATATTTTTGGCAGCTTGTATCTGCTTGCAGTCCCACAGTGGTTTAGCTTAGCGGCGAAAAACGCAATGACCAGCCTCATTTGTGTTTGGAATGTGACGAGCGCTTTGCTTCACAGTTTGTGAGAGGCATAACAGCCATGGAATATTGTCTCGACTCATAACAAAGGGGGTTATCAACAAAGTGAAGTCATTGTGAATCGTTAGCCGCTCAGCATGTAGCTAGTCTTAGTTTGTCTCCATTGGAAGATTGCAGGTTTTAGTGTTCAATTAGATTGTTCCCAGAGAAAAGCTACGATTGTGTTGTTCCTGGTTTAAACTAAGGACACGTCCTTGGTACTTATTGCTTCGTCTACTGTGGGCACCTGCACCCCACAACAACCGGATCAAACCTGTGTAACCAGGGCTGTTCTCTGAGGGTAAATACATGTTGGAAACGTAAGGTCTCATCAAAATCACCGGCTTCCAATTTTAAGACGACGGATACGTTGCAATATCTTCTCAGAGAAAGTTCTGAGAAAGTTCTGAGTCACTCCTGGTCCGATAGAGGGTTCTGCCTTGGGCCGCGTACCAAAGGGTGGAGACTGGGTCGGGGCTGATTTACAGTTTCTCCGGGCCGGCCCGATTACGCAGTCAGCTCCCCTGATCTCCAGGGAGCTCCATCAAGGTTGTTATAGAGGGGTTCAGCTGTATACGTGAAGCCATATGGAGAGTGTGTGGATAGATGAGTTTTTAACTGCAACAAGAGAGACCAATCCTTAACAACAGATTACTTTTACAGCCCAAGCCCCCCGTTCAATTGCCATCACGCGAATTTGTAATCTAGGACTGAGAGGGGCTTTTTCACAGCACTGTGTCGAGTGGTTTGTGTGTGTGTGTGTGTGTGTGTGTGTGTGTGTGTGTGTGTGTGTGTGTGTGTGTGTGTGTGTGTGTGTGTGTGTGTGTGTGTGTGTGTGTGTGTGCGCGTGCGTGTGCGTGCGTGCGTGTATACGTGCACCTCACAAGAGGCCCCAAGGAGTGATACCAAAGCACTGCTCTGTGCAAGGGCCCCTCGGGATGGAGAGAAGGGAAATCAATGCAGGATTGACTCTCCCTCCTCCACATAGTTCCACCGGGGCCCCTGTCACGTAGAGCCATTTTCTTTTCTTTATGTGTGTTTACTGGGTCTGGGGTCTAGGGTTAGGGTTGTGTATGCATACACATGCTGCTGGTGGACGAGGAGGGATTGCCTAGGCATTCTCTATGATGTTCATTTGAGAAGAAGAATGGCCTGGAGCTCTGGCAGCCATGGCTCTGCATCTGGGTCCCCCATCAGACCGTTATGTAAAAGACATTGATTTAGAAGCAATGCAAATACCTGAACATGGACCAAGAGTAAAGAAGTGTCTATATGAATCAATTGAGATGTATGCAGTGAATTATCACTTTTTATAATTGTATTGTTGCATTGCCATTATTAACCATAACCATGATTACAAACAATATACTCACAATATACCTACAAACCACAATATATAAGGGTTGACATATCATTTTCTGTGAATATCCAACGGATAGCCTCACAGGGCTGGCTTTGAACTGGAATGATAAAGTGCGATGAAACCATACTTTAGCTTAATGGACATGTTTTAAATTGGTTAGCCACAACAGTCAATTTAGGACTAATGGCAAAAGGCAAAAATACAAAAATCAATGGCGAAGTTGTTGACTTAGTTTGAAAGTACAGCCCCGGCCTTTGAAAGCATATTGATGATACGGTGAGACACGTCTGCTTTACTCTGTGCAGCGGCCCTGTGACCACTAATGATGGCCTCATTCCAAAGCATTTCATTTCATTAACAAGTAGAAGCACAGACCCAGCACGGCCAATATCCATCAAATCAGATCAGAGACCTTATGCACTCGCACCTCTGCAGGAAAAACAAACACTGGCAGGCAGGAGACCATCACCTGAAATACTCTTCCCTGCTGGGTAAACTGCATGCGGCAAGTTGGTAATGAGGCCTACCAGACTGCCACACTTTTATTGTTCTGTCGTTGAGAATAAGAAATCGTCTGTCACCAAGAGACACGTTTAAGTGGGTTTTAGCCTTATATTTATATGTTTGATTAATGTAGCTAATAAATATCTGGAAGACAATCTCCTGTCTAGAGCTGCTGTAAAGTGGGTTAGTTGTTAATTGATTATACCAGACGGGCACAGACTTCAGATACGGTTGCGTCTTTGGAATGCATTTGTAACGGATGGAAGCTACGTACTGTGAGGTAAACAATATTTATAACTATGTTCTGCATGAATATCAGGATCCAATCAAGATGCATCATCTCAAGATGCATACAGTGATGGCGTGACCTACTTCCTTTGTCCATTCACCGTTTTCATCCGTTTACCAAAGGCTGCAATGATGTAGGCTGCCAAGCTAGTGCCCAATTCTTCATGTTGAACCCAAAACGCAAAACACCCACATGAATTCAAGTCAGACATTTTTCTGCACAAGGATTGCAAAGCTTCCCATTATTGTGTCCAGGCATGCAGCATGCACCAAGACATCCATCTGACTAATGACCACACATTGGTATGTCGCCCAGGCTAGATCCGTCACGTGAGCAATGACCAGTTCATAGACAAGCCGTTTGACACAATCCTTATGACGATTCAATCTTTGCACCACGAACACCACACATGAATTAACAATTAAAATACTAACCCTTTTTATAAGTAAGGAATAAAATAGGTTTGTTGTTCAATTCAGGGAGTGAGCCCAACAACAAATTCTCATGTGACTTAAAAGGTCTTCAAGCTCACGAGAAATACGTTAATGCTGCAGTCATGCATTGGGTTCTCACCATTGGTGGGCCTGCCATTGCTTTAGCATAACCCACTACTGATTCTCTGAGATGCTACCTTACTTGTAATCAATACAGTCCCCTGAGACGGGCATATTGAGCTGTGCGCTAGCCATTTGGCTGGGCTTCAGTGTCCTTCTGTAATCGTTGATGACACGGTTCCAAGTGTCTCTGTCGTCTGTACTTGTGTGACCCTGACTCTTTTTCTGCTCAGTCGCATCAAAGACTGTGAGAAGCAATGGTGTCATCATCTCAAGATGATTTCCCAAGGCCCTGTCCTCATCACGCCAATAGCATAGGATCGATAGCGTAGCATAGCTTAGCATGCCGCGCCTTGCCGGCCAGGATGTCCCTTTCTTATGTGCCTTAACACAAGCGACGCAGAGTGGCCCCTGTTCGAGGCCTGGTTGCGTTCACCGCTCTGGCTCCGAGGACGCAGCGTACGGTGGGTGTCCATCACGCGGGGAAGACAACGTGTGGGTAAACAAACCCGGGCGCCGCTGATAATGCATCATACACGTGTGGGAGCTCTTCCCCGCGCCCCGCGTGCGCTGTCTCCGCTCCTTAGGGAGATGGATGGCCCAGGTTCCTCTGGTAGCGGGGCCCCAGGATGAGAACAGCCCGCTGGTGTTTTCTCCCCCCAGCAGACAATAGACAATGCTAGGCCGTGAGGTCTACTGCAGGCGTTTTGTGGGATTTGTTTTTAAAATATAGATGAGTCACATTAAGAGAAGAATTTGGTCAAGATCGAAAATGTGCAAATATTGTTTGGTGTTATTGTATCAGTTCTTATTATTCTTAAAAATGAAACAGGATATCATGTCAATAGTGGCGCTTTTTGTTTGACATCAGTTGATTCTGTTTCAACGTCCATTTGATGCTTTATTTATCTTTTTAAGCTTCTGCATATGAGGTGGTCAGCAAAAGTTCTTGATAATAACTGTTGGCCTCAAGTCAAAGGTTGTGAACCACTGGCTGGACTCCTGAGAGACGTATCCCTCGCACACTGTATAGTTTATACATGTGGCCCCTTGAATACTGCAGAGTTTCTATGTGTGGCCCCTTGCATACTGTAAAGTTTATATGACTGGGGCCTTGCATACTGTAACATTTCTATGTGTGGGCTCTTGTATCCTGTGTGTTTGCTTTTGACTGCTTGACATTCTCCTACATTCTTCCAATCAACGTATCTAAACTGGCATATTGAGATAATTCAGTAATATGGTAATAAAAGATTAAAAACATAAATAAATTCATTTCAGGTTTCCCCCAAGAGGAATATGAACCGTATTTCTGGGAATATATTTAGATTATGTGAGTGCAGCACACAGGAAATCAAGGCTGGAAATGCGCAAAATACTTATTATGCATATATTAGTGCACCTAGTGATTGGTATCAGGCCTCGAAGATTCTGAGATGTTGGGCTGGAACCAAGGAGTGGAAGGGAACAGGAAACGAGGAACACAGAATGACAAGATTGTCTTGCCGAAAGGAGCAAGGAAGGGCCACACAGCAAGATGGAAGATTAGCACAATATGATTCATGATCTGTGTATTGTTTCAAGTTTGGAATTGAAATAACAGAATATATGTTATGTTTACGTCAAAATTTATCTCAGTCTTTGAAAAGTTTGCACACAAAAGTATGAAAAGTTCTGCATAGGGTTGAACAAAGCAAATTCAAATATAAATGAATATGTTGTTCTTATACATTTCCCTTCATTACTACATTCAAACCCCTAGAAAAGGCCACTTCATCTGATGCCCCGATGGCATTGATGTATCTTCAAAATCAGAATCAGAATATCTATTTATTTTACATAAATCAACAGTATAGATTATAATAATTGTGAGTATTTGTGAATACATACATAAACATTGTTTATTTTTAACAGTGCATTTGTACCTCATTCAACGCATTCTACTGACTAAGTAGAATATTCTATGCACTTGATAACTTCCCTTTGTAATCGCACTAAAAACGATAGAGAGAGGTGGGTGATAAGAGATAGATAAGTGACAAGAGATGGATTAACTGTAGTGCTAAGAGCCTTTGTGCTAAGCATGATTTATGTATAAATATTGATCGTCATTTTAGAATTGTGCAAAGGCAAGTGAGAAAAACTATTACTGATGACAGATTGACAGATGAGTATGGCTTCTTTCTAATAATTTAAAACATTGGGGAACCCACTTTATTTCATTGTCTTGTTAGCTTTATTTCTTTAGGGGTGTGTGGGGGGTATACATTAAACAGGCCTTAAAGACTCAGGATGAGGTGGTGCAGGGGTTGTAAAGTGACACGTCCTTTAGGCAAAGCACAGCGAGTTAACAAGATGGGGGACGGGGACGGTGATAACATCCCGGTCTTGGACCAGCTGCTAAGGGGGCTGCTGACAATACCCCGCAGTTGAGGCAGGAACATAGCAGGCTGTGATGGCTTTAATGTGAACCCTGAAACATAGAGCTCCTCCTGCAGTGAGCTGCATCTGTATTCACTCCGGATATTCAGAGAGAGAGAGAGAGAGAGAGAGAGAGAGAGAGAGAGAGAGAGAGAGAGAGAGAGAGAGAGAGAGAGAGAGAGAGAGAGAGAGAAAGAGGGAGAGAGAGAGGGAGAGGGAGCAAGAGAGAGAGAGAGACAGAGAGAGAGACAGAGAGAGATAGAGAGAGAGAGAGAGAGAGAGAGAGAGAGAGAGAGAGAGAGAGAGAGAGAGAGAGAGGGAGAGAGAGCAAGAGAGGGAGAGGGAGAGAGAGCAAGAGAGAAAGCGAGAGAGAGAGAGAGAGAGAGAGAGAGAGAGAGAGAGAGAGAGAGAGAGAGAGAGAGAGAGAGACACACACACAGATAGAACGGGATAGACAGAAGGAGATAGCCTGCGCGAGGGAGAGATAGGGAGAGCAAATGGGAGAGACAGGGAAGCTGTTTTATACCAAACTGTCACAGCTAACGTTTACAGATCTTATAGCCTCTGATAGCCCTACAAAGTTTCAAAATGTTGCCCGGCGGGCAGACACTCACAATCCCACACACACACACACACACACACACACACACACACACACACACACACACACACACACACACACACACACACAGACACACACACACACACACACACACACACACACACACACACACACACACACACACACACACACACACACACACACACACACACACACAAACTAACACACACAAACACACACATGCCAAAGGGCATATTAAGTGTCAAAGGTGTTAGTGGTCCAGTGATTATGATGAATTGCAGGACTGTCACTGTGGAAGCGCCCGGGCTGATTGCCTGCATAGATTATGATTTATTTCATGATGTATGTCACACGGGTGGCTATAAGAAGCAGCATAGGAATAGCAGCCCGATCATTTACATTCAATGTGGGATCACCCCCCTGAGATAGGGCCACTTAAGCTAAATGGAATTTGATTTGTCAAACACTACAAGCACACGGTCGTCGCAACCAGGCCCCTGAGAGGAAGATACACCACACAGCCACCAGTCACAGTGGGAGGTGGATGGAGAAATATCCACTGGGGGATGCAGGTTGGTACACACCAAAATAATATACCAAGAAAAATATGCTATTTTGAAGCACTCTCAAGAAGGGCTCTTCTTGCAAAGGCAACCCCCAAAAGTTTTTTTTTCTGGGGGTTGATCAGCATTGATCACCGTTTGACCCCCAGCTTGCGTTGGACCCCCAGCCGCCATGTTGGACCCCCAGCCGCCATGTTGGAGCCCCAGCCGCCATGTTGGACCCCCAGCCTGCCTTGGACCCCCAGTTGCTATACTGGACCCCCTGCTGACATGTTGGACCCCCAGACGCCATGTTGGACCCCCAGCTTGCGTTGGACCCCCAGCCGCCATGTTGGTCCCCCAGCCTGCGATGGACCCCACACCTGCACTCCCTCTCCTTCTCAAGCAGGCGGGGAAGTTAGTCCGGACGACAGCGGACTCCAGCCAAGAGGGCCAGCAGAGACCGAGAGCTTTAATTATGGCAAAGACAGATGGCAGTGCTTCAAGACTACCCCCCCCCCCCCCGCCGCCGCTCCCCCCTTCATCACCCTCGACACACAGACACACAGACACACAGACACACAGACACACGCACACACCTCCCTCCCCTCCACACTCACGCAGAGAGCTGCAGAGCTCTGAGACGCAGTGGCCCGAACACAGCCAGTCCCTGACGGCCTGGATTCAGCCGCGCCGACAGAGGTCCCCGCACACCACAGCGCTGGTCGCTGAGCGGGGGGGACCTCTTGTATCCAAAAACGGCCGCGGTATTAAATCACAGCGGCAGATGACGGGGCCGTCATCGCTCAAGGGCCCTTGACTAAGTGACTGGGCCCCGGCCCGGCTCCCCCGTGGCCCCGCTGGGCTGACCCTCTTAGTGAGACAGCTTCATTTGTGGGCCCTCTCTGAGGGCGAATGCAGAGCAGCTGATTGCTCTGAATAATGTCTGAGGGTTTTAACCCTCTTCTTTTAAAAGGGTTTTAAAAGGAGTACACTCCTGAACTTAATTGTACAATTTGTTCAAATTTTTCTTCTTACTTGCACTTTCTTCTTACTTGGAAGAATTCTCCCCTGTTGGATGGAGAAATAATCACGCGCGATCTGGAGAGATTAAGAGAGTCCTTGCTCCAGTGACAGAGGCATTTATAAAAGGCCTAACTGTGCTTAGAGTTTCCGGATTTCCTGGGACTTCCTTGGTTTGTGCCACTAGATTAAGAAGGATCGCCAAACCTTAAATGTATTTCGGTCTACTCTGTGTCCTGAGTCCCTTGGTTGCCTCTTTGCATTCAGCTGATTCATCCGTAAGAAATACAAAAGGAGGAGTGATGCATTGAGCTGCGCTTCAACATCTCAGCCGGACACAGCATCAGAAGACATCCAGACTGTCACGGCAGTCGATGAGAGATATGAGAGACAGGCTGGTTTGGACAGTGACAAGAAGATGGGAGCAAAACTATGAAGAATGACAGTCACATACTTAGAGGAGAACACCGGTCCAGTGATCAGAAGGCCAGATGCAAAAGGAAACTTTACTTCAGGAACACAGATAAACAGGAACAAACCTTTAAGCCAAAAAGGAACTGAATTACTATTCAACACGAGTGGCAAACATTACACTATCGACTGAAAGGTAAAACATTTAGCGGATGGGATTGGGTCGGGATAGTAAGAGAGAGAGCGAGAGAGCGAGACAGAGAGAGATAGAGTGCTAACTTAATTGTTTTTTTGCTAACAAATTATAGTATCCTAGTTTAATACTAGTATATAATAATATAATGATAAAACATTGACAAATAGCTCCAGTCGAGTCAATATGTGTTAATAATCCATCCAATCGAAGTAATGTTCTTCTCTGCTTTGATACTTCCGCCTTGGGACGCTGAGCGATGACCACGTGTTCAGTCTTGTGTAACTCAGCACTCAGATGGCTGCGTTCAAACAGAGCATGCAGAACACTTTGTACATGTGTTCTACAGAGGCCCTGGTGGTGGTGGGGGTGGTGGTGGTGGTGGAGGTGGTGCAGAAGCAATTAGACTGTTGTCCTGATCCCATCCTGTGCTCATGGTTGACTGCTCGGTGAAGTGCTTCATTTCATTGGCCAGCTCATCATATCCTCCATGATGAGGACTGAGCAAGCCCAGCTCTCTATGAGGTCAATGCAGGGCTGGGAGTGGGCAGGCGGAGCTCTCTATTGGTGCGTTGCCACCGCCAACAGTACCCTTCTGGGAGGGCGGGGTGTAAGCCGGATGGGGATAGCCGTGGCAGCTACGCAAACATCAGGACCTCATAGCAGCCCGAAAAAGTGTAGCCTGCTAATAGATCCAAGGAAAAAGAAGAACGCGACACAATGAACAAAGAGCAACAATGTAGGACGTCCAAAAGGAAAGGCAAACATTTGCGCGACATTTTCTTCAATAAACAAAGCTTTCACGGTTGTGACGATGTGACGATTCTTTTGACCAATCAATGGACGGCATGTGTAGCTCGAACTTGTTAGCACCCTTTCAGACGTTTCAGTACCCCAACGGAGGAGTACTCTGGGATGAGTACGGCTCAGTAGGCCCAGTCCGGAACACGCCCACTTTTGGCGGTCGAAACGAGAACTGGCCGGACCTTTGCAGACTGAACCGACCCTCAACCGCCGGTGGAAATGGGCCATATGAGGGCAATGCAGTACTGGGACTGTGCAGGCCCAGATCTCCGTAAGGACAATGGAGGATGGGAGTGTGCTGTCTCTGTCCTGCATAAGGGCCATGGGGGACTGAGCAGTCCCGAGCAGGGCCAGAGAGGGTCACACAGTTGCCGTCCTTCGCCTTGGCTTTAATGAGCGACCAGACCAGAGGATCCACTTCAATGCTGCTGAAGTCGCCTCCGCCCTCTTAACTTTACAACTGCAGGGAGCGCCTTTGTGTTTAATGGATCCCTCCTCCATCCCAGTGTGACCGTAGGAGCAGCGCTCTGTGTGTTTAATGGCAGGAGTGAGGGCAGGTTCCACCGAGACACAGAGTGGTAATTACACAGAAGCAGAGTGGAGCCGGAAAGATGGCAGCCCACCGCCAGGTCTGCCCACAGTCACGTGCACATGCATGTGCATGCACGCACACACACACACGCATACATGCACATCAAGACATGCGCACACAAACACACACACACACACCACATATACGCATGCATGCACATCAAGTCACGCACACAAACGCACTGCACACGCGTACAGAGGCACACACACGCACACAAATACACACACACACACACACACACACACACACACACACACACACACACACACATACATTCCACCCATGGTTACAAATATTCAGCAACCACAGACACAGACACACACTGTCCAGATACACACCTGTTTGCAGTCATGCACATACACATGGTCGAACACATACCACAACTTTTTTTTATTTCATATCATAAAGTTTGAACATGAACACACACAAGAGCACATAAAACCCATGCACCACAAATACAACCTTGATTCCTAGATATCTACACACACCCACACACTTACAGACACAGACACAGACACAGACACACACACACACACACACACACACACACACACACGCACACACACACACACACACACACACACACACACACACACACACCACACACACACCCACAGAAACACACACACCTCCCTAGACACAAAGTCAGGGATTTATTAATGCAAAAAAAAGGAGAACAGTGAGGTTCTGGAAGCAGGAGATCAGAGTGATATTAGATAAAGGGGAGTGTGTGTAGTGTGTGCAGGCGTGTAGTGTGTAGTGTGTGTAGTGTGTGCAGACTTTTCATGTGTAGTGTCTAGGGTGGAGTGTGTGTGTCTGGAGGCGTGTAGTGTGTGCAGGCGTGTAGTGTGTGAGTGTGTTATATGCGTGTATTATGCAGGCTTGTAGTGAGTAGTGTCTAGCTTGTGTGTATGCGTGTGAGTGCGTGCAATTAGCGTGTTCAGGCTTGCAGTTTGTATTGTGTAGTCGTGGGTACGTGTGTGCGCGTGTGTGTGCGTGCGAGTAGTGTGTGCAGTCTTGTAGTGCGTGTAGTGTGTCTGTGTGTGGCAGAGGGTTTACTGGAGTGAGCATAACCAGTAAGAAAGGCATGCTCTGCAGGGGAAGAGCCACAGGGACAGGGAGGTCTGTCCTTTTGAGAGAGAAGCAGGGGAGAATCCATAGTGGTTCACAGTAATGAAGAGTTATTAGGAAGTGTGGTGACAGATACGGTTTGGTTATGTAATGCCATCAACTCGCAGTGAGCACATGTTTAGTTTTACCCAGAGATGGATGGCTCTTTTGAGTATGGAAGCTACCCATAGCAGGGCTGTAGTTCAATTAAATTTGCAGTTTGTTTATGCAGTTGCAAAAAATATAGAACTCCCAACCCAATGGCATTGAGGTAATAACAAGGTATGCTGCATTTCCAATCAGAAATAACCAAAGTCGTTATGATTGACTGTAAATAATAACTGTCTGGCAGGAACGCAAAATGACTATCCTGGTCTTTATACGCCCAGCTTTATTAGCTATATTTATGAGCTTTATATGCTAACTGGGTACCGTTTCTCAAGGTGTACTGTGAGCCCAGGATGTGAACTAGACAGAGAATGTCAAGGATTGGGGAGCAGAGACTCACGAGAGAATCGTCCGTTCCAGTCGAGCAGGTTTATCCTCTGTGTTGACTGGAAAACCATGAAAATATACCAAGGCAATCGCAAATATACCTGCAAGAATATTGGTTTTACATCACCATGTGGATGATAAAAATGTGTCCTTGTTCAAATATTCTCAGAGCCAGTGTTAAAACCGTCAGATCTATTTTATGGCTGTCCTAGTTGTAATTATACCACAATTAACAAGCCGTCATTAAACAGACCAGACAAGACATTGTCATTAATAATTCCACTTGAAATTCAATCTTAAGTTATTTTTTACCGCTCGCAATGCGACAATTATGGCTTGCTTCTAACAATGCAAGCCATAATATGTCAGGTCTGACATCCTTTGTACCTTATGCTATATTTACAATCATTTTATGAGATACTCTAATACCATTAGGGAGGGGGGGGGGGGGCGCATGCAGTACAACTTGAGGTTACGGACACGACTCTGAGTATGTTAAATCACAACGCTGATGTCTCTGTCTCTGTTCAGGAAATGATAACGACTCGCTGCCCTTGTCATATCCTTCCAGGTCCATGTCAATATTGTTGACGCCGTGCCTCTCAACAGACAGCGTCCCTGTTTTGTATTTCCAGGTCAGCCGGACAAACCTCGGTGCAGTGAATGAATAATGTTGCCCCCTCCCTTGAGGCGTGCCCCATCAATCTTCCCGCTGCCCGGATAAATAACTTGGGAAGATGGGGCAACTTCATATGAGGGTGGCGCTCTCAAGAACAGAACGCTCTTTAGAGTTCAAATGCTGTATTTGTAAAACAGGCCTTGTCAGAAGCCTGCGCAACTCCCATGTTGAAAGATACTACTCAGACACTTGAAGAAAGAAAATTACAAAATAGAGGTGTGCTAGACAAAGAAACGGCTCAAATTGATTTGAGCCATAAATCCTAACAGATGGCACCTGGGTTTGGCGATGTTCACGGAATGAGCAAACAGGGCATTGGTAGGACATCTGCTGATGCCTTTTTGTCTTTGACATTTCTAACTGAACACTGTCTGCATCCGCTGCCAAAAAGCCCTGTGCATTGCTCAAAGCCCCAGGTCAGAAAACACTCCTCTCACCTTCATGTTTGACTACCAGCTGAACAACAGCAGCTGAACAGCTGAAGCCATGGCTGAAATGAATGGTCTGTCCACTGCTGTTTATTTTTTCTTTCGTATTTATTCTTCATTCTTTGATTGATCAATTGTTTAACAGCAGTATAGAAGCACACACAAACACTGCTTTTGTAAAGTGACATTGGGAACTTAGAAAACTGTATTAGTAAATCCTCAAAAACATAACTTTCAATTTTTTACATGCCCATGCACACAGAATCAATAAAGAACTGAAAATGGCTTTGCACCATCTCTCTCTCTATAGCGTTGTCCTTATTGGAAATGCAGTATCTATAAATACATGCATTTTGCCCCCCCCTATACCTTTGCTCAGCCACCTACACAGCACATTCCCATCCATCTTACCAATGACACTTCACAATCCTTTACGCAAGAGGTCACACTGGGAAAAAAAAGATGTCGGAATGTGGACAAAGCTGGACAAAGGGTCTACCGATACATCAGACCAGGTAGCTATTAGTCTGCTGTCTTCATTGATATTTAATACTAGTAAGTACCATACTAATACGAATACTTACATATACCACATTGCCCCGTGTCTGTCTCTGACAGATTCCCAGTTTCCCAGGTTACAAGTTCTAACGTCTTTCTCTGCTAATTACCATATGGCATTTATAATACGAGATGATGATGCCGGATGACCTCTGGAAACTCCTCAGGTAATACATCTGCTCATCGGGGACAGCGCAAATAAGAATCTGAATACACAAGGTCAAGCTTCCTGGAGGAATTAATTGTGGACGTGCACACAAACAGGCACACACAAACACACGCACACACACACACACACACACACACACACACACACACACACACACACACACACACACACACACACACACACACACACACACACACACACACACACACACATACACACACACAATGGACCCCATCAATTATGGGACCCTTCCTCTGGGGTCAATTGTACCATTAGTTTGTCTGTTGAAATGTGCTGGTGATGTTGACACAACGTTTCCTGGAGGAAGCGATTGAGGGGGTCAAAGTGCCAGAGGTCAAGAGTTGATGGATATCTGCCTCTTGGCTTCGGCTCCAGAGAAGGTGTCCGCTTGCCCCCTGCTCCTCGCTCTGTCTTCCCCAGGTCAAGTGCCCTTCCCTGGGACGCGTGGGCTGGTGCTCCCTGGGACTGCAGTATACTGGATCTCTCTATTCATTCTTAACGACTTATGGGGTAGGGGGTGCTTCATTGTGCTCAATGGCTCAAGGATTTATAGATGCATCATATATATTACGAGCTCTAACGATAACAATTCATACAAAACTATGAATATGAATGCCTTCCACGCATGGCCCAGGGCCCACTATTGGGGAACACAGCGTGTGTGCATGCTTGGTTCAACACACAAGAAACAGGATTACAGTCAATCGTTTTTATCTACTACTTTTTCTGTGTTTTTCTTTCTGCTGGCACCAGAGAAGTCAGTAAAAAAGTAAACTATATCAATTATTTTCCACCACTAACACAGTGTATGGACGAGCCAGCATCTATTGGCTGAAAGCACTGACATCCCTCCAAGGTCGCTTGCTAGAGAGATGCATTGATCACAAACTACGGATCAGGAACAGAAGTAGGTCACTACTTTGAACTCTGCATGCTTATTTTCCTTTGAATTCCCCAACGGAATTTAACTCACAAGTTTTTGTTCCTCGAGCCCGGCTTACTCTTTATTCTATTATCTTTGCTCTGGAGCAGGGCAACATGATGGTGTTAAAGTAAAGGACAATTGACGTTGACAAATAGGCTTTACCTTGGTGGGCCTGATGGCGGCCTGAATACATGGTGTCCTATGGCTCCAACAGGGGCCTGACCGGAATAGCCTGTCTGTAGACCCTATTAATAATAGGGTCTACACACCATAATAGGGACACACACCAGATCTGGTGTGTGTCCCAACATACCCTCTATGACGTTATCTCTTGCAATGGAAGCAAAGAGCAGGAGAAAGGTTGAACTTCAAATGGTTTCTCTCACAGGATCTCAACCGGTGTCTTTTTACTTTTACGTACAGGATGGTGGCTAGTTTGATTAAATATTCATGAAGGTGAGAAATATCTGTCGGGATACGTGTGTAGTTTGAGTCATCGTTTGCAACATGAAAGAAACCGAGACTTTTCGTACAATATCTCACTAAATATATTTACATGACATACAATTCGCCATCAGTGCAGTACATAGGAATGTTGCATATTTACCAAATGTTAGACTCTTTCCTTTATGAAGAAAAATAAAATCAGATGACAGAAGCTGATGTAACTAATTTCCAAAGTAACATGTGCAACTTTCATATTGGTTAACAGCTTCACGATAAAATCAAAAAATAAATTCCACCCTATCCACAATCAGATATGTAGCATTGAAAAACGAAATAGATCACATGTACATATATATCTTTCATATAGGTAATGGGTTGCGTTTGTACAAACATTTTATGTGACTTTGGCAGTTTCTTAGGAACAAAGTAGAATCATAAAATATGGAATATCAAACTATCAAACTGTTGTTGCAATGATAAAGATGGTTTCCCTTCCCAAGCGCATGTTCACAGTGGTCATTCAGAAAGGCTGGAAGCAGATTCGCCAAACAGGAATGGGAAAATAATAACGAACAAGAGGAAGGAAAAAACGAAGAAAATAAAAGAATTCCATCCTTTCTGCTAAGACTGTTAGCACTTGGAGGCTGTTATTGTTGTCATGGTTATAAAATTACAAACACCTATGAAGTTTTACATAGCAGTCATCGCCGTTGTTTAAAAAAATGATCTTTTTTTTTCTCTCCCCAGATGTACTTAAAATACAAAGAGTTTGGAGGAGGCCAGAGTGTAGTACCCTGCCCAGTTGGGGGTCACGGTGGGGTCACGCCAGGAGACACACGGTTGAGAACGGGACATGCACAACAGTGCTCCATGGAGGACACATGAAGCAGAGAACCGGGGAGGGGGGTACAAATGAAAGGACTCGTCAACGATTAAAACGCCACACGCCCAGAGAATGACTTAACACCGCACCAAATAATCGAGCAAATTTTCAAACATACTAAGTTCACCATCATTACTATACGTTTGTTTTGTTTATGTTGATGTTTTTTTGTCTTTTTTTTAACTGGTTTGGCACTTGGAACAAATCTCTGTTCAAAAAGACTAAATGTTGTACAAAAGGGTATTTTTATCTTCGTCTCGTTAACATAACTCGTAGAATATATTACTTAATAGGAAGCATACGTTAAGTAAACACTTGTACATACTTGTAGTTTAAAATGAACATTCCAACAGATGTTTTACGCACATGCACAAAAACAAACAAACACGTTTCTCTCAGCCTCTCCTCCTCCTCTCTCTCTCTCTCTCCCTCTCCTTCTCTCTCTGTCTCTCTCCCTCTCTCTGTTTCTGTCTCGATTGGGGCGTCCTCAAGCACTGATTGGACAATGGATGTCTCCTAATGTCTCCGGAACGTCTGGATAGGCCGGCTTCAGAGGTAGGGCTCGCAGGGCCTCTCTTCTCCCTCTCTCTGTCTCTATGTCTCTCTGTCTCTAGCACGGGGTTAAGACAACACAACGCTTTTGACACTGCATCTCGCAAACCCAATCCCCCCCCCCCACCCCACCCCCCTCCTCCTATTACGACACTTCCTCCACTGAGCGGACGTCCGTCTTGAGCCGCACAAACTCCTTGGCCACCTCGTCGTTGGTCCTTTGCGACAGTATCCTCATGATGGTGAGGCCCGTGTCGTCCATGGAGATGCTCTTGATCAGGGGGTAGCTGGCCGAGCAGGTGGCCTTGTCGGCCAGCTCCCGCAGCTGGATGACCGTCATGCCCACCACGCGGTCCTCGCGCGCAAAGCAGTAGTCCTTCACCGACACGTGGAGCTCGTAGGCCTCGGGGCCGTGCTCGTTGCTCAGGATGCTGCGGCGGCGAGGAAGGTGGTGAGGAGGAGGAGGAGGAGGAGGAGGTGGGGGAGGAAGAGGGGATGAGGAGGAGGAGGGGGAGGAGGAGGAGGAAGAGGAGGTGAGGAGGAGGAGGAGGTAAGGATAGGAGGTGAGGAGGAGGGGGTGATGGTAGGAGGTCAGGAGGAGGAGGTAATGATAGGAGGTGAGGAGGAGGAGGAGGAGGTAAGGATAGGAGGTGAGGAGGAGGGGGTGATGGTAGGAGGTCAGGAGGAGGAGGTGGAGGAGGAGGTAATGATAGGAGGTGAGGAGGAGGAGGAGGAGGAGGTAAGGATAGGAGGTGAGGAGGAGGAGTGGATGGTAGGAGGTGAGGAGGTAGTGGAGGAGGCACAAGGTTTAGAAAAGGAGGTTGAGGTGGAGGTATGAGGTCAGAAGGAGATGGTGGAGGAGGTAAAAGGAGGTTGAGGTGGAGGTATGAGGTCAGAAGGAGAAGGTGGAGGAGGTAAAAGGTTCGGAGTAGGAGTTGGAGGTTCGAGGTTAGGAAGAGGAGGTGGAGGTGGTACAAGGTGAGAAGGAGGAGAAGACAGGAAATTAGAGGCAGAAAGTGATGCAAGACATGAAGCTACTGCAGTGTCAGCCTGAAACTCTGCGCAAGACTACCACAAGGTTACAAGTGATCTTTTCCCTGCAGATCTTAGCATTCTCTAATGCAATGGGGAACTGGAGGCTGTGTTGTTTTTCTACATCACTGCAATAAGGAACACTCTAATGAGGCGTTCACTTCCACCGTGCTGCTCTATATTCCAAACCGTACCTATCTGCATTTCCCAGCATAAACCCGGCGGTGCGCGTAAAAAAAAGGGTCTCACTTAAGAGGCTTGAGTGTTGCCTCGACTCTGACACCTTGCTTTGTTCACGGCGGCAACGTAGTATTTACCAGCGAGGGGTTAGGGGAGGGGTGGACGTTTTGGCAGGGAACGAACGTCTCATTGTGGGCGTGACCGCGGCGAGACCACTCAATCGGGGTTAAGGAAGTAAAATAATTGTTTTTTATTCGCGGGGAGCGGTGATTGTTAGCCAAGCCTTTTCCCGCGGCTGTTTTCACATTATGCTCAGCGAGTTAATGGCTCCTTAAAATTCAAACAACAAAGCCCGGGCCGTGAATCCATACAGCGTGCAGTGTTGAGCCCCGCATTGATTACAGTTGAGTAACAGCATAGTCCAACACCGCTCCACCTCAGCGATTAGTCTGGGCGCGACGGAGAACAGAATTACAGTGTCACCGGGGAGTCTGCGTCCATACATTACCGGGCCGGTCGCCTGCGCGCCCAGCGGCGTCTCATCGACACGCCGTGGTGTAGCAGCGTCACTACTCGCGGGCCACACTAATGCGCCCACTAGCACTCACTAAAGGCTACGTTATGGTACCACGTCAAAGCCACGCCACGACCACGCAGATGGTCCGACGCAGGCGTGAGCCGGTGTTTGGTTCTGCGTCTGAGTTTTACTTAGCCGACCAATCACAGCCCTTGCTGCCGCGTTGCCTCAACACACTCTTTTTGGAAGCGCACGTCAGGCTTTGTCGATGGATGCAAGGAGGACATAATGGGCCGTAAACCCGCTTGCGTTGCGTCAACGTCCAGCCATAACTAAGCCTTGAGCACCCAATGACGGCGACGGAGGCCTCCGTGAAGAGGATGAGGGAGTTTATTGGTTTGATTACGACGCTGCGTTGGTGCTGAGGTGTTTGTTTAACTACGGATCTGAATTTCAGGCTACTTGGGCCGAATTCCAATTAACGTTTTTGTTGATAGCGTGGTGGCTAGGGTGCTCGTCTCACAGCCAATAGACCACGAGGGTTCAATACCCGTTCACGCAGTCCACCTCGACCGATCGCCCTCCCGCTCGAGCGATCTGTGTCTGACGTCGTTGTGTGTCGCGTCGGATGAAGAGCGAAAGCTGAACGACGATCGCGTGATTCGAACGGGGTAAGACCGTGACGACAGGTTCCGACTCAGTACTGCTGGAAGACGACCGCATTCATCGAACGGGGGAAGTAGACAATCTTTTTTTTTACTCACTATTGGAATGTTTCGTTGTACTTTGGCGACCAGTTGTTGTTCTTGGTCTTGGTGCTGAACTTGCGCTTCTTGTCGGCGAGGTGCGGGCCCACGGCGTTGACCTCCACGAAGGGCCGGAACATGGCGTTGGTCTGCCAGCTGAGGTTGTTCACGCCCACCACTGGAGGGAGCGCAGCGGGGTCAGACGTTAAGGAACAGTAGAGGAGGATGAATCACTTTCTGCCACTCATTTAAAGTTCCTCTTCATGGCCGAAGAGCCGCGAGGAATGTTGGGCACATTGTTGATGCGGTAGGTTTTATAAATAAAGTGGACACCAGACGCTTGGTGTTCTTCAGCAACAATAAGGAAAAGTAATTAGGCCCACACTGACACTGTGCAGCTCTGGAAGCCAACCTCACTTCCCTTTTTTTCTCATTCAAAAGTTAACATAATGATGCAGCAAGGCTGACTGCAAACTTGGCTCCTTATGTCTGGGACCAATGGACACACTTTATACTCAGGGATAAAGGAGAACAGAGTTCACAGAAGGCTTTGAGAATCAAGCGTATTCACTTGAAATCAGCTTCAATGCTCAATCGTTGGTTTGCTCCTCTATACATTGTTAGTATGAGTTGTGAGCTAACAATGTAAGAATAATGCCTGTTTAAATGACCCATATTGGCATTTCAATGTATGCTGCAATGTTTTGTCACGCCATGTGTTTACTAAAATACTGTACAATTCTGGTACAGATGCCCAAAGCAGCGATATGCATGTTTTCAATGAATACCTAATAAATAAAATATATAAAATGTGGGGCTTTTCCATATTCATAGCCGTTTAAACAGCATATAAATTCCTGTTTTTTATATTGCTTGCACAATTGTAGTAATGACGCCTTCTGTTCATAATGTTAATTCCTTAATTAGCCTGTGCTCATCACACCCTGTGGAGTACATCAACAAAGGAGAACGGTTAGAGCAACAACAACTGCGCCCACGACTGCAGCAGCGAGACAAAAATCGTTATTGCCTCTCTTGGTCAGGGGTTCGGCCATGTTGGTTCAAATGTGACTCGACCTCTGAGTCTTAGGATCTCAAACGGATTCACATTTCAACCAAAATGGCCGAACACTCCCAGCAGCTTGGGAGGTAGAGAAATGGGTCGGAGGGGGGGGGGGGGGGAGAAGCTCACCCTTCACGCTGACTTTGTGCTCCCCCGTGCCGGGGTGAGAGACGAGATCCACTTGCATCGACACCTCCCCCACCGATCCGCTGGAGGACTGACCTGGACACACACACCCCCACAGAACCATGGACCAGGGAGAGACACCGAGGAGGCCAGAGCAAACAGAGAAGAGAGAGGGGGAGGGAGAGAGAGAGAGAGAGAGAGAGAGAGAGAGAGAGAGAGAGAGAGAGAGAGAGGAAAAAGGGAGAGAAAGAGAGTGTGAGAAGGAGAGAGAGAGAGAGTGAAAGTGAGAGAAAAAAGGGAGAGAGAGAGAGAGAGAAAAAGCGAAAGAGAGAAATAGAGAGGGAGGGAGAGAGACAGAGAAAGAGAGAAAGGGAATGAAAGAGGGATTGAAAGCGTTAGAGTGAGACACAAACACGCAGGAGATTTAAGCTAAATGTCAAATCGCAGGGGAATCATCCCTTCTGAAGAGAGACATTTCATTTGGAGGTCGTTGTAGCATTTTGCTACTCTCATTAAGGGCGCCATGTCCCATGGGCTGTACACCAGAGAACACAATAAAACAAATAGAGAGAGGAGAGGCCTCTGTACTGCAGCAGGCAGGTAGGGATCAATCGGGTAGAACCAACGCACCCAGTCACGGCATCACACAGACCTTGCTAAGTCTTCAGGCTGAACAACCGCAGAAAACCACAGATATAATACATGAATATTTTTGGGGAAGATAGAACAATACATTAAACGACGCGACTGGTTTGTCAAGTTCAACGGGCCAAAGCCATCGGCCGTGGGCCATGAAAATGCAACAATGCAACAGAGATAAATACCGGGACATTGTGGCAGATGCTGA